>NC_135664.1:67846090-68153174 GCF_964188315.1 Podarcis muralis | reverse complement strand
TATCAGTGATGGGGAAAACTGTGGCCTACTAGTGTTTGACTCCAGCTCCCAATAGCCTTGCCCAACATGGCCAACGATCAGGGATGATGGAAGTGTCTGTCTAGGGTACCTGGAGGCCCACAGGTTGGACGCCCACTTTGTACTATCAGCTGGCGATAATACCTGCCCTCTTTTGACCTGCCACATTGACCTGTAACAACTGTGGAGCACCACAGCTAACCAAATAAGGTGCTTCTTCCCATACTGGTACAGTGATACCTCGGTGTCAGGGAACTGCCAGCGGCTCAAAGGGGAGAGATAGAAGGGCAGTTGTGTTACAGGGAGCCTCCAAAAATCTTGCGAAGCAGTTCCTCTTCTGGCGAGGAGGAAAGCCCAAACTCCAGTGAAGAAGAGGTGCAAGAACCAGAGAATGCTTGGTAAAGGTAAAGGTACCCCTGCCCGTACGGGCCAGTCTTGACAGATTCTGGGGTTGTGCGCCCATCTCACTCAAGAGGCCGGGGGCCAGCGCTGTCCGGAGACACTTCCGGGTCACGTGGCCAGCGTGACATCGCTGCTCTGGCGAGCCAGAGCCGCACACGGAAACGCCGTTTACCTTCCCACTAGTAAGCGGTCCCTATTTATCTACTTGCACCCGGGGGTGCTTTCGAACTGCTAGGTTGGCAGGCGCTGGGACCGAACAACGGGAGCGCACCCTGCCGCAGGGATTCGAACCGCCGACCTTTTGATCGGCAAGCCCTAGGCACTGAGGCTTTTAACCACAGCGCCACCCGCGTCCCTCCAGAGAATGCTAGGAAGAGCCTTAACACCGAGCCTGAGCAAGCTGGAGAGGCGGGGAGCACGCCCCTGCCATCGCCCATCCTGCGCAGTAATCTGAGGCACAGGGAGGGGTGGAAAAGGCTGGGGGTGACGAGACATTTATGTTGAGGGAGGTACAAAAACAGATCACTCCCGGATTCTGCTAGCGATTGAGCCAGACATGAACTTATGACACTCTTCACTGTAAATAGTTTGCCCCAAAATAAAGCCTGTAAAAAACAGGTGGGAGTCTTGCTTGGTTACTCTCGAGCAACCGCAACAGAACCTGACACTCAGGTTGCGAACGTGATCCGTGCGGGAGGCACGTTCGCAACCCACAGCATTCGCAGCCTGAAGCGCCGTGTCTGCGCATGTGCATGATGCGATTTGGCGCTTCTGCGCATGTGCGTGACATCATTTATGCTTCTGCGTATGCACGAGTGCCGAAACTCAGAAGTAACCCATTTCAGTACTTCTGGGTTCGGCGCGGTCCGCAACCCAAAAACGTGCAACCCGCAGCGTTCGTAACCCGAGGTATGACTGTATCTTCCATTAAATCATCAATGGCAGCGGGTTCATTCACATCTTTTCTCTGCATTTCTAGGCACAGGCATGGGCTTTCCCAGAAGCAGCGAATTGCAGCATGCACAGATGCAGATCTTGTTCGCCACCAGAGCTACCACTGTATAGGGAAGTGTTTTTTAATGTTTAATGTTATATATAGATATAGATATAGATATAGATATAGATATAGATATAGATATAGATATAGATATCCACCCAGAGTGGCTGGGGCAACCCAGTAAGATGTGTGAGGTATAAATAGTAAAATTATCATTATGGAATGGGACGCCCAATTTTCACTGGAGAATTGTTGGAGGGTATGTAATCAGCTACATGCAATTAACGTAAACAGTGATAGTACAATGGGTTTTCCCCCCAGTGGTTCACAACCACCAAGTGCCAAGAGGGACTCTTGAAGCCCAGTGATTGCACTTCCACAAGATTACTTGCTGAACTTAAAAAAATGCTAAACACACAAACATTTATTTGTTGTATGCCAAGACAGGAATTGGCTGAACAGCACCAACCTACCACAAGGACCCACAATTTCTGAGCAATTCCCTGTTCATCTATGTTGCAGCCAAATTAGCAGAGAATCTCATAGCTCACAAAAGTAGTACGGCATACAGTGGTACCTCAGGTTAAGTACTTAATTCGTTCCGGAGGTCCGTTCTTAACCTGAAACTGTTCTTAGCCTGAAGCACCACTTTAGCTAATGGAGCCTCCTGCTGCTGCCGCGCCGCCGGAGCACAATTTCTGTTCTCATCCTGAAGCAAAGTTCTTAACCTGAAGCACTATTTCTGGGTTAGCGGAGTCTGTAACCTGAAGCATATGTAACCTGAAGCGTATGTAACCCGAGGTACCACTGTAATAAACTTTCACCAACAACAGCCCCACTTTCAGGATTTAGGTAGGCTTTTAAGTCTGACATCTTGTGGTGAAGATGAGGAGTACAAAAACTATCCACTTTGATTTATTCACTGAAAAATATTTGTTGGAAATAGTCTCCTAAGGATCTGCTGTTCTCACTGCTTGTCAATTTTACAGGGGGAAACATCTTTGAAATTGGGCTTATTCTTCTTCCTTCAACTGCACATCAAAACCCACTTTTCCTGTATGTCTTTCTCCTTAACCCCTTAAACTCCAAGCTATTTTTCTCCCTCTGCACCCTTTGTTTTTCCCACCTCTCTTTTCGTTATTTTATTTCCTCCAACCTTTTAAACGGCAAAGCATGCAGGTGGTGCCATAGCAAACAAGAGACGTAACTTTTGTGTGAACTCCCAGCTGAATACGAAGCTAAGCTATTAGAATCAATAGGAAGCAGCGCTGGGTGATATTATTATTATTATTATTATTATTATTATTATTATTATTATTATTATTATTATTATTATTAAATACATGTTATATATTTTATTACATAATAATTCAATATCTACACCTCCCTTTATCCAAAGATCACAAGGTGGGGCACAGCATTAAAAACATAATTTGAAGAGCAGACATGGGGATCTGGAAGGGGGTGGTCGCCAACGAAGCTTTACTCGAGAGTAGACCCATTGAAATCCATGTCTGTGATTCAGTTGGGTCCATTAGTTCCAGAGGGGTCGGCTCGGGAGTAAATTGTGCGGCAGATGCACCCCATACGCTTAAATGGCATGGCTCCCCACCAACCCAAAATCCTGGGACCTGTAACCCCACCCCATATCTGATGCCCGGAATTTATTTTTTAAGGAGGAGGGAGAAGCCATATGCTTTAAATATGTGCTGGATACGCGCGTCGTGTGCCTTGGCTGTGCCGCTACATTTGGGACTGGGATGGAGATCTCGCCTCCAGCCCCACAAGGAAGCAGCGCGCATGGACCAGGACTCCTGCCGGCCTCTCCCTCTCCTCTCCCCGCTCGCACCTACCTGCAAGGCGGCTTCCTCCGTCCCCTCGCTGCCCCTGGGATGCAAGGATCCGGGATGCCTGGATCCGGGACGCCGACCCTCTCCGGCTCCCAGGAAGGGCAGCAAGCAGGAGAAGAGAAGCCACGGCTTCATGGAGAGCCTTTCCGCAAGAGCTGCGCCCTGGCGCCGCTTGGTTTTCTGCACGACTCGTTTTTTCCTTTCGCTTTGCTGGCTCCTCCTTCTCCCCAGAGAAGAAGCCTCAAAGAAGACTTTTACGCTTTTGAGCCCTCCAGCTGCCTTCGGCTCGGCTCTTTTGTTCCACTTGTCGCTGCAGAAAGCGCTTTTGAGTGGTCCCTCCGGCAGGGAGGGAGAGAGGGAGGGATAGGAGGCGTCGCCTCCAGCCTTGCAACTTGGCAAAACTTGTCACTGCCAAAACTTGTCACTGCAAAAAAAGACGGTGGCTCTCACCCCTCAAGATGAATCTCTGCCTTCCCCCCTTTTGGACCCTGGGCTCTCCTTCTTTGCAGGTTTTTAATAATAATACATAATAATAAAAAAAATTATTTATACCCCGCCCTCCCCTTCAAACTTTCAGATTTGAAAATAAGGGATCAGCAGCCTCAAAAATAAGGGATCCGTAGCCTTATCTGTCCTAGGGACAGTCTATGGGATATCTAACAATCTGGGATAGCAGCGGGAAGCAGCAGGAAGTGGTGCTGGAATAAGGGGGTTTCCCGCAAAAAAAATGGAAGGTTGACAGCTATGCTCCCCAGCCAAGACTGGGCTCAGGACGGCTAAAGGAAAAGGTAAAGGGACCCCTGACTATTAGGTCCAGTCGTGGCTGACTCTGGGGTTGCGGCGCTCATCTCACTTTATTGGCCGAGGGAGCTGGCGTACAGCTTCCAGGTCATGTGGCCAGCATGACTAAGCCGCTTCTGGCGAACCAGAGCAGCGCACGGAAACGCCATTTACCTTCCCGCCGGAGCGGTACCTATTTATCTACTTGCACTTTGAGGTGCTTTCGAACTGCAAGGTTGGCAGGAACAGGAACTGAGCAACGGGAGCTCACCCCGTCGCAGGGATTCGAACTGCCGACCTTCTGATCGGCAAGTTCTAGGCTCTGTGGTTTAACCCACAGCGCCACAACACCAGGTAAAAACAATGGATGAAAGTACAACTTAAAAACAAGATTTAGTACAACATTAAAATGCAGCCCCATTTCAGTAGGAACTCAAATCAAAAACATTTTAGGGATGAAAGTGTCAAATCTTCACCAAGGCCAACTATAAGCACCCAACTTTAAGCAGAGGTTGGGTGGCCATCTGCCAGGGATGCTGTAGTTGAGATTCTTGGATTGCAGGGGGTTGGACTAGATGACCCCAAAGGTCCCTTCCAGCACTACGATTCTAGATTCTAATTTCCCCTTACACAGAACTCTTGTGGGATTTCAAAACATCCCACTTAGATCCCAGGAGGAAGCTTTTGATTTCATCCAGACTCTCTTTATGACACACCCTTATTACTCTAGTTTCAGGTAGGTAGCCGTGTTGGTCTGTCGTAGTCAAAACAAAACAAAACAAAACAAAATAATAACAAAATTCCTTCCAGTAGCACCTTAGAGACCAGCTAACTTAGTTACAGTGGTACCTCGGGTAAAGTACTTACTTCGTTCCGGAGGTCCGTTCTTAACCTGAAACTGTTCTTAACCTGAAGCACCACTTTAGCTAATGGGGCCTCCCGCTGCCGCCGCACGATTTCTGTTCTCATCCTGAAGCAAAGTTCTTAACCAGAGGTACTATTTCTGGGTTAGCGGAGTCTGTAACCTGAAGCGTATGTAACCTGAAGCGTATGTAACCTGAAGCGTATGTAACCCGAGGTACCACTGTATTGGTATGAGCTTTCGTGTGCATGCACACTTCTTCAGATACTCTGTTTCTTATTTATTGCATTTGTAACCCAAGGTGGCTTACCCAGGTGTTTAAAAACGCTGGCGGGAATTTTAATCTGTTAACATTTTAAATTTTTCCATGTTTTAATGCACTGAAACTTTCCCCCTGATTTTATGGTTTTATCTTTTTTGTAAACGTGCTTTGATTTATTGTTTTGGGGGTTTTTTTGCCATCAAGCGGTGTGTAAATTTTATGAAATAAAATTTTAAAAATGAACATATGCTTCTCCTCTCTCCTTGCTTAATCCACACAACACCCCTGGCATGAGAGGCAGTGACCGGCCCCCAAGGTCACCCGCTGAGCAAGTGGAGATTCGAAGGGTCGCCCATAACCCTAAACCACCACAGGGCATTTCCACTTTTATTAAAAAGACACTCTGTTAAAAAGAGGTTGGTGCCAGCAAGGGACATGAAAACAAAATGGTTTGTTCGTTCTGTGCCGGACATGACATTCTTGTGACTAGATTAATCATTCATTTCATTAAGGTCAACATCTGGACGTTTCACCATCAGTACAAGCCATGAGTCGAGAAGTTATTGTTGACTGAGCAGAGCAGGATCTGGATACAAGTTACACCCAGGAGGTCTTCAGCGTTGCCAGGAATTTATTCCATTTTTTTATATTTTTGCAAAATGTGGGAGCTAACCTGGAGGGAGGTGGAACTGGAGAACAGAAATATACCTGAGGAGCGAGAGGTTCTGTTTTGGGGATGTGTGCTTCTTTCTTTCTTTTTATTTTTTATTAGGAATTTAAACAGAACATATTATCTTAAAACATATCATCCTTAATTCCCCCTCCCCATTTTTCTCCTCCCCCCTCCCTCCCATAAAACAACCCCCCTCCCCTCCCCCTCTGACTTCCCTCAGTTCCAATCTCTGGTTTCTCTATAAACGCTATTCTCTGCATATTACGACATTGTATAAATCCTTAATTTGTCTAACTGCTTATTATCAATAAAAAGTTTGTGAGTGTTTATTCAAAACCTGCCAAGGAGTCCAATTCACTTTGTTGCGTCTTTAAATACTTTGTAAAAGGTTCCCGTTCGTCTTTAAAGGCACAGTTATCCTTGTCCCGTAGCTTGTGTGTCAATTTTGCCAATTCTGCGTAGTCCATCAGTTTCTCTTGCCATAATTCTTTAGTCGGGATTTCCTCGATCTTCCATCTTTGTGCTATTAAAACTCTCGCGGCCGTTGTCGCATACATGAAGATGTTTTCCAACTTCTCTGGCAGGTCTTTTCCTACAATCCCTAACAGAAATGCTTCAGTTTTTTTAACAAATGTTAGAGGGGGGAAAGTGTGCTTCGATGTCTTCTGCCTCCCATCTCAGGAGCATGTATGGAAGGAACAAAAATTGGTTTCCTATTCTCTTCCTCCGCTAGCAACAGGCCCAGTTTTCAGGAAGCTGCTGCATAATTGAAACTTTGCTTTTGTGGGATCTCATTCCTCTGCGGTGTAAATGCAGGGTGCAATTGCAAGCAGATGGAATAACTTGATACAGTGGTACCTCAAGTTAAGTACTTAATTCGTTCCGGAGGTCTGTACTTAACCTGAAACTGTTCTTAACCTGAAGCACCACTTTAGCTAATGGGGCCTCCTGCTGCTGCCGCGCCGCTGGAGCACGATTTCTGTTCTCATCCTGAAGCAAAGTTCTTCATCTTTCTAGCAAAACCAGAGATTTGCATCGGTTTAAACAAACTACAAAGCCATAGGGCTTATTTTATTTGATGGTTGTCTTTAGCCAGAATGAAAAGAGTTGAAAATGGAAATTTTCCACTTGCTTAAAAATTACGTTTAAAGGTAAAGGTACCCCTGCCCGTACGGGCCAGTCGTGACCGACTCTAGGGTTGTGCGCTCATCTCACTCTAGAGGCCGGGAACCGGCGCCGTCCGAAGACACTTTCGGGTCATGTGGCCAGCGTGACAAAGCTGCTCTGGCAAGCCTGCACCAGCACAGCACACGGAAACACCGTTTACCTTCCCGCTATAAAGCGGTACCTATTTATCTACTTGCACTTAAGGGTGCTTTCGAACTGCTAGGTGGGCAGGAGCTGGGACCGAACGACTGGAGCTCACCCCGCCACGGGGATTCGAACCACCGACCATACGATCGGCAAGTCCTAGGCGCTGAGGTTTTACCCACAGCGCCACCCACGTCTTTAGCCAGAATGAAAAGAGTTGAAAATGGAAATTTTCCACTTGCTTAAAAATTACGTTTAGTACTGCCTTAATTTCATGCTTGATAACAAGCTCATAATTTCTTCAGGCTTGTAAGGAAGCGTGAAGAAACCATGGGTTTTTATAGATGTATGCTGCCAAGACGTTCATCAAACCTAATAAATGTATTTTATCTTTACTCAAGGACCCATATGGCACGTTACTTCATTAAAATGGGCGTTTGTTGTTTTTCCTTGTGCTGCGTGAGAGGAGAACTTAAGATGCTGGTCAAGGTAAATGGTTTTCTGTCCCTTCTTTTGCAGCTCATTTCCTTGGCAATAGGCTCAGATGTGGCATCTGATTTGTAGGAAAGAGTTTTCAAAAGACACAACCTCACATAACAGCATTCACCAAAAATGTTTCAGAATTCGATTACAGTGGTACCTTGGTTAATGAACTTAATCTGTTCTGGAAGTCCATTCTTAAACCAAAACTGTTCTTAAACTGAGGTGTGCTTTCCCTAATGAGGCCTTCCACTGGCAGTGTCCTTCCACTGTTCGGATTCTGTTCTTAGACTGAGGTAAAGTTCTTAATTTCCTTTCTTTTTCTTTCCTTTTCTTTCCTTTCTCCCCCTGGCCAGTTTGTCTTACGCATTGGCCTCAGATGACGGGTTTCATGGCATCCCATAGGGCCAAGATTTTAGCATTCGGGACAGCGTTTTCTAGGAAGTAAAACTTTAGTTCTTGACATTTTGTGTGTTGATAAGAGAGAATCAAAAGTCCAGTGAAATAAACTTGGCGTTAGCAAGTCCATTGCTACAGAAATCGGGGCATGGTCTGAGACGGAAATATAGTGGTACCTCTGGTTGTGAACGGGATCTATTCCAGAGCCCTGTTCGCAACCTGAGCAGAACGCAACCCGCGTCTGCGCGTGTGCGGGTCACGATTCGCCGCTTCTGCGCATGCGCATGAAGTCATTTTGATCGTCTGCACATGCGCGAGCGGCAAAACCCAGAAGTAACCCTTTCTGGTACTTCCAGGTCGCCGCGGGATGCAACCTGAAAACGCTCAACCTGAAGCAAACGCACACAAGGTATGACTGTAATTCTTAAATCTGCTGCTTTTTTCCTAAAAAAAAATATGGTTAGGGGTACTTTCATTTTGACTCAAGAAAATCACCATTTTATAGTTTAAATCGGGGAAAATGAATACAGGAAATGGACAAAAGTACAAAGAACATGCATTACCTCCTGTTACACAGCTGATAGCTCACAATAACTTCCACATCTTCCCGATTCCTCTGGTGTCCGTCGCCAGATGTCGTCCTTTCAAAAACCATGAATTTACATACATTGAAGACTTAAACAAACTCAAAAGGGGAGCGCCTACCAATTTTATAAACATTAAGCTGGCTAAAGTGTTTAAATGCAATGAAGCTTTTGTTGGAGTCAGCATTAAATTAATCTGAGAGAAGCCATGTTCACACTCACTTGTTGAAATTGGGATGTTCTTCATTGGCTTGAAAGAGGCACAAGAGACGATGGAATCTTCTTTTCTGAGAGGTACTCTTGAAAACCCCTTAGGATTTGTCTATCGGGAAGTCTATTATTCCACACTGCTTCACACATTAAACGCCCGCTTCCGTCTGAGATTCAGGAAACACCGTGACAGGAAATGAGGGATAGCAACAGAACTGATGATTCACCATGCTAAAAATTATAGTTTCTTCTCCCGTTAGATTCACAAAATGTTTAGGGAGGGTATGTATCCCCCTGCATACCCCCAGAAAGAATATCTGTTTTTGTCACTTTACACCAATGATCTTCGGATATGAAAATATAGTCTAAATGGGCCGCTGAACCATACCTGTAGGATTGGGATGTGAATTACCTGTCAGTAGGGTGACTCAGCCGCCAGGGATTGCATAAATTATTGGCATGCAGAAGCTTAGTCAGGGCTTCACCTGGCTTTAGGGATCTGGTACAGGAGTCCTTACAGTTGATCACAGGATTTACGCAATTGTTCAGATCTCCAATGATTTGGCCTTCTTGAAATCCTCATAGAAAATAAATAAAACTCTCAAGAAAATCGACTTGGCCCGTATTGGGGATGTAAAAGCAATCTATGGTTAGTTTCTCAGACCCTAGTGAGCCTTTTAATATGTGATACCTGTCTTTTGGGTCTGTTATGGAGTCTGTTATGGTAAATGGGTGGGTTTTTTTGGCAGGATCCTAGAACACAGGTTTGATCTTCTAACTATTTGCCCTTTAACAGAGGAGTTGATGCTCTGCCTGTTTTTATTTTGGCGCGTCTTTAGCCGCCCTGAGCCCGGCTTCAGCTGGGGAGGGCGGGATATAAATAATAATAATTATTATTATTATTATTATTATTATTATTATTATTATTATTATTATTTCAGGATTATATCCTGATGCCCCTTTTTCAGGAGCGCTTTGCCCCCATGATTGAGGGGGGTCCAAGGCCATGTGATGTCATCACGCTGTGTGCAGGCATGATGTTAACATGCCCCACGGACTGATGTCTCATGTCAGAACAGGATTGGATGTGGACCAAGAAGCTGAAATTTAATTCAAGGAGGTTATATTGCATTCCCTGGAAGAACCATGTCTGCAATTGCAACTTGGAAGTAGTCTTAGACAGGATGCAACTCCTTGATTTTTAGGGTGGTCGCAATGGCCTGGAGCGCCTTTTACCAGCTTCGCCAAGAAGCGGCAAAAGCAACCTTTCATAAAAGCAATGGGACTTGGCCCTTGTCATTCACACAGTGGCGTAGCGTGGGGGGTGTAGGGGGGGGCCGTCCGCACCCGGCGCAACATCTGGGGGGGTGCGCTCGCACTCGCAGCTCTCTGCCCGAGTGCTAAAATCCACGGGTTAGGGGGCGCAAATTACTTGCCTTGCCCCGGGTGCTGACAACCCACGCTACGCCACTGCATTCACACCTGAGTTATACTACAGTTGAATGTAAGGTATTGGATTATATTGTTATACTATATTTACTGCACTGTAATTATAGGTGTAGGGACGCGGGTGGCGCTTGCCTAGGGCTTGCCAATCAGATGGTCAGCGGTTCGAAACCCTGCGACGGGGTGAGCTCCCGTTGCTCAGTCCCTGCTCCTGCCAACCTAGCAGTTCGAAAGCATGTCAAGTGCAAGTAGATAAATAGGTACCGCTCCGGCGGGAAGGTAAACGGCGTTTCCGTGCGCTGCTCTGGTTTGCCAGAAGCTGCTTAGTCATGCCGGCCACATGACCTGGAAGCTGTATGCCGGCTCCCTCGGCCAATAAAGCGAGATGAGCACTGCAACCCCAGAGTCGGCCACAACTGGACCTAATGGTCAGGGGTCCCTTTACCTTTAATTATAGGTGTGAGTGACCTCTGACTGCCCAGATGTCGCTGGACTCCAACTTCCAGATGTACTGGCTGGGCCTGATGGGAGTTGGAGCCCAACATCTGGAAAGCCACAGGCAAACCATTGTTGCTGCAATTCTGTGTGGAGCTGCCCTTGTAGACAGTCGGAAAACTACTTGAGAGCCAGTGTGGTGTAGTGGTTAAGAGCTGTGGACTCGTAATCTGGGGAACTGGGTTCGATTCCCCTCTCCTCCACATGCAGCTGCTGGGTGACCTTGGGCCAGTCACACTTCTCTGAAGTCTCTCAGCCCCACTCACCTCACAGAGCGTTTGTTGTGGAGAAGGAAGGGAAAGGAGAATGTTAGCCGCTTTGAGACTCCTTCGGGTAGTGATAAAGCGGGATATCAAATCCAAAACTCTCTCTCTCTCTCTACCTTTGATCCAAAACACAGCTAGGATTTTAACAGGGTCCCAGCTGCTGGATTAAATTATTTCAGGCTTGTATTACCTTTACTTGTTTCTGGGCTCAACTGAGCATACTAACGTTAATCTTCAAAGGTCTTGTCAGTCTATGACCTGTTTACCTTAAGAATCGCCTACCCACTTACAAAGCTGCCATGCCTGAAGATCAGCTTCAGACGCTCTGCCCTGTGTCCCTTCCTTATTAGCAGTGCAATTAGAAAATGCAGGCGGTACCACTTTGGTGGCGCAATAAACTTGTCAGAGAGATTTGTCAGAATCCTCTTCCTGCGTTTAGATAGGTGTTCAAGCAGGATTCTTGGATTGTTAAATGTTTGCTGCCGGATGCTTTGATTGGTCTGACACTGCAGTGACATCACACAGATAATTACTGTTTGCTGCGATGGATTTCTTGATTGCTTTGAATATGACGTGGTAAAAAGGGCTAAAAATACTGATTAATGAAAGTGCCAAATTTGAGACACATCACTACATAAAATGCTAAAATAACCACACTGAAGCATTACGGAGAAGGGTCTGATGTGTCATTTAGACCATGGGTAGGCAAACTAAGGGATGCGGGTGGCGCTGTGGGTGAAACCACAGAGACTAGGGCTTGCCGATCAGAAGGTCGGCGGTTCAAATCCCCACGACGGGGTGAGCTCCCGTTGCTCAGTCCCTGCTCCTGCCAACCTAGCAGTTCAAAAGCACGTCAAAGTGCAAGTAGATAAATAGGTACTGCTCCGGTGGGAAGGTAAACGGCGTTTCCGTGCGCTGCTCTGGTTCGCCAGAAGCGGCTTAGTCATGCTGGCCACGTGACCCGGAAGCTGTACACCGGCTCCCTCGGCCAATAAAGCGAGATGAGAGCCGCAACCCCAGAGTCGGTCTTGACTGGACCCAATGGTCAGGGATCCCCTTTACCTTTACCTTTAGGCAAACTAAGGCCCGGGGGCCGGATCCAGCCCAGGGATGGTCCGGGAGTCAGTGTGTTTTTACATGAGTAGAATGTGTCCTTTTATTTAAAATGCATCTCTGGGTTATTTGTGGGGCATAGGAATTTGTTCATCCCCCCCCAAAAAAATATAGTCCAGCTCCCCACAAGGTCTGAGGGACAGTGGACCGGCTCCCTGCTGAAAAGGTTTGCTGACCCCTGTTTTAGATTGTAAGCCTGAGAACCGAGGCTGCCTCTTTTTAAAAGTTTCTCTCTATAAGCTCTTGGGAGTCTTTTCTGCTGAAGAGCAGAGTAGAAATACTTTGCGGGTATAAAAAACAGTCTCAACACTTGCGCTGTGCGACTCCTGTAGATTAAAGGAATATTTGGGAATGCTAGACAATACTGTTTGGAAAAGACCCTGATGTTGGGAAAGATGGAGGGCACAAGGAGAGGGGGACAACAGAGGACGAGATGGTTGGACAGTGTTCTTGAAGCTACCAGCATGAGTTTGACCAAACTGCGGGAGGCAGTGGAAGACAGGAGTGACTGGCATGCTCTGGTCCACGGGGTCACAAAGAGTCGGACACGACTAAACGACTAAACAACAACAAAGACAATACTGTTGTCATTCTCAACCCAGTTAATTCAGAAAACACAAGTGGCTTCATGGAAGAGGTCAGGTTACACAAGAGGAGGCAGGAAAGATTTCTTCTTGTTTTTCACAGTGAACAGTTTGTGCAACTCAAGCTATGAATAATGTGGGTCTTCTGCAAAGGCTCAACTCCAAAGGTGGCGCAATCGCTGTCCGCCACTTGCACAGGAGAAATTTAGCAGAAGAACAAGGCAGTGTGGCATAGCAGTCGCTGCTTCTCAGCCCAACCTATGCTCAGAGGCACAGCATTTACTTTGCAAGCAGAAGGTCCAGGGTTGGCATCCATCCCTGCTGGCACCTATTCAGGTAGGCCTGGGGAGGCTCCTGTCTGGAATCCTGGGAAGCTGCTGCCAGTCAGTGTAGACTGTACTGAGCTAGATGGATAAAATGGTCTGACTTGGTATAAGCAGCTTCCCGTGTGGATAAAAATGAGAAGGGTGAATAGAACCATCCATGTTAATAATAATAATAATAATAATAATAATAATAATAATAATAATAATAATAATAACAATAATAATAAATTTATTTATACCCCGCCCATGTGGCTGAGTTTCCTCAGCCACTCTGGGCGGCTTCCAATCAAGTGTTAAAAACAACACAGCATTAAATATTAAAAACTTCCCTAAACAGGGCTGCCTTCAGATGTCTTTTAAAGATAAGATAGCTCCTTATTTCCATCACATCTGAAGGGAGGGCGTTCCACAGGGCAGGGGCCACTATCGAGAAGGTCCTCTGTCTGGTTCCCTGTAACCTCACTTCTCGCAGTGAGGGAACCGCCAGAAGGCCGTCGGCGCTGGATCTCAGTGTCTGGGCAGAACGATGGGGGTGGAGACGCTCCTTCAGGTATACAGGACCGAGGCCGTTTAGGGCTTTAAAGGTCAGCGCCAACACTTTGAATTTTGCTTGGAAACGTACTGGGAGCCAATGCAGATCTCTCAGGACCGGTGTTATGTGGTTCCGGTGGCCACTCCCAGTCACCAGTCTAGCT
This sequence comes from Podarcis muralis, assembly GCF_964188315.1. Lineage (NCBI taxonomy): Eukaryota > Metazoa > Chordata > Lepidosauria > Squamata > Lacertidae > Podarcis > Podarcis muralis. The sequence continues at coordinate 68,139,421 of NC_135664.1, read as the reverse complement.
GCCACATTCTGGATTAATTGCAGTCTCGGGGTCACCTTCAAAGGTAGCCCCACGTAGAGCGCATTGCAGTAGTCCAAGCGGGAGATAACTAGAGCATGCACCACTGTGGCAAGACAGTCTGCAGGCAGGTAGGGTCTTAGCCTGCGTACCAGGTGGAGCTGGTAGACAGCCGCCCTGGACACAGAATTAACCTGTGCCTCCATGGACAGCTGTGAGTCCAAAATGACTCCCAGGCTGCGTACCTGGTCCTTCAGGGGCACAGTTACCCCATTCAGGGCCAGGGAGTCCCCCACACCCGCCCGCCCCTTGTCCCCCAAGAACATTACTTCAGTCTTGCCAGGATTCAACCTCAATCTGTTAACCGCCATCCATCCTCCAACCGCCTCCAGGCACTCACACAGGACCTTCACCGCCTTCACTGGTTCTGATTTAAAAGAGAGGTAGAGCTGGGTGTCATCTGCATACTGATGAACACCCAGCCCAAACCCCCTGATGATCTCTCCCAGCGGCTTCATATAGATATTAAAAAGCATGGGGGAGAGGACGGAACCCTGAGGCACCCCACAACAGTGGGAGAAGGACCCTGGCTCCATATGGGTGGGAGAAAAAGATTGGGCTGCAAGGGAGGAAGAGGAGGAGGAGGGATGGGTGCCTTGCCATGTTGCACCTCCCAGGAAGTCTGCCCCCAATTTCCTCCTCCCCTTTTCTGCACCCTCTGTTTTGCTTGCTGGAGGACGTCTAGTAGAGCACATGACTCCCACCGCCACCAAGGATCCTGGGAACTGTAGTGTGAGTGCTGGGAATTGTAGCGCATGCTGGGGAAACTACAGTTCCCAAGATTCTTTGTGGGGACGTCGTGTGCTTTATATGCAGGGTGTGGATCTGGCCAGCAGGATCTCTTGCCGGCAGGGTTGAAAGAGCCAACAGGAGCGAAGGAAGGATAACAACAGGAAGATTTAAAGAAGGAACTATTGGAAACTCAAGGTTTCCAATAAACATAAGATGATGGGACCCCACTGAACTTGAAGCATGGGAAGCCCCAACAAAAATTTATAATTTGGCAAAATATTTGGACTTTATGATATGTATTTGTTTAATCTGGAATATTTAATGTGATCTGATTGGATTGTTAAAATGGAAAACTTAATAAAAATTATTATAAAAAAAGAAATAGCCAACAGGAGCTGCAAAGCTGAGCTCCGTGGAGAAAAAAGGTGGGCTAGCAATGCAAGAAATAAATATCACATAAGGCATTTAAGTGGTTTATTGCGCTGGGACACAGCGTGGGACCCACACGGTCTAAGTCAGTGTCAAGCAGCACCCGTCTTTAATCTCCGACTACTACGTCAGGGAAAACCCCAGTGGGGTGACCGCCTCTCTATCCGGCAGTTCCTCCCCGCCTCCTCTCCTTCCCCGGAGTCATTTTCCCATGACGCACATAAGTGTCCGTTTCCCCTTATCTCTCAGCTGCAGAGACAGAAACATTATAGAATAGCACGCCATGCTGTGAATAGAGGGTTACCGAGGTTTCACAGCCCAAGCCATTCATAAAAAATACAGTGGTATCTCGGGTTACAGACGCTTCAGGTTACATACGCTTCAGGTTACAGATTCCGCTAACCCAGAAATAATACCTCGGGTTAAGAACTTTGCTTCAGGATGAGAACAGAAATTGTGCAGCGGGAGGCCCAATTAGCTAATGTGATGCTTCAGGTTAAGAACGGACTTCCGGGATGAATTAAGTTCTTAACCTGAGGTACCATTGTAAATCTCTTCCAGCGCTCAGGGGAGCGGACCATAAAAATACAGTGGTACCACGGGTTAAGTAGGTACTTAATTTGTTCCGGAGGCCCGTACTTAACCTGAAACTGTTCTTAACTTGAAGCACCACTTTAGCTAATGGGGCCTCCTGCTGCTGCCGCGCCGCCGGAGCCTAATTTCTGTTCTTATCTTGAAGCAAAGTTCTTAACCTGAAACAATATTTCTGGGTTAGCAGAGTGTTTAACCTGAAGCGTATGTAACCTGAAGCGTATGTAACCCAAGGTACCACTGTAATAGCATCATAGAATCGTAGAGTTGGAAGGTACCCCGCCGGTCATCTAGTCCAACCCCCTCCCATGCAGGAATTTCAAGCGACCTCTACTTAAGGTAAAGGTAAAGGGACCCCTGACCATTAGGTCCAGTCGTGGCCGACTCTGGGGTTGCGGTGCTCATCTTGCTTTATTGGCCGAGGGAGCCGGCGTACAGCTTCCAGGTCATGTGGCCAGCATGACTAAGCCGCCTCTGGCGAACCAGAGCAGCGCACAGAAACGCCGTTTACCTTCCCGCCGGAGCGGTACCTATTTATTTACTTGCACTTTGACGTGCTTTCGAACTGCTAGGTTGGCAGGAGCAGGGACCGAGCAACGGGAGATCACCCCGTCGAGGGGATTCGAACCACCGACCTTCTGATCGGCAAGCCCTAGGCTCTGTGGTTTAACCCACAGCACCACCCGCGTCCCTTGACCTCTCCTTATAAACCTTATAAAGGAGAGTCTTCCACCTCCTGAAGGAGACCATTCCACTGTCCAACAGCCCTTACTGTCAGAAAGTTATTCCTGATGTTGAGTGGGAATCTCCTTTCTTGCAACTTGAATCCATTTGTTCAGGTCCTACTGGAATGGGAGAAAGTAAGCTTGCTCCCTCTTCCATGTGACAGCCCTTGAGATATTTGAAGATGATTATCGTATCGCCTCTCTTCATGTCTCCTCTCAGTCTCCTCTTCCCCAGGCTAAACATGCCCAGCTCCTTCAACCGTTCCTCATAAGGCTTGCTTTTTGAACCCTTGATCATCTTGGTTGCCCTCCTCTGCACATATTCCACATTGTAGCAGAACCTTGAACTGCTTAAGGGCCCTCTCAGCCTCTGTTTCGATGCAGCAAGCCCCATGCCCAAGCCACTTGCACACAGACATATTGAAGTTTTTAAAGGTTTTTGAGTAAGTACAATAAATGTTCATATAGGAAATAAGACCTGGAGAGAGAGAGAGAGAACAGGAATTTTCTCTTTGCTAGTACTCTGTGTGTGTGTTGCTTCCAATCACCCTTGTTGTTTTTAAATTGGATTTAAAATTGCATTTTAACCTGTATTTTAAATTGCCCCCCCCCCCATTATGTTTTTACTGCAATTTTACTGGTGTTAGCTGCCCTGGCCAGGGCAGGCGGGGTATAAATAAAATTTATTCTTATTATATACAGTGGTACCTCAGGTTAAGTACTTAATTCGTTCTGGAGGTCCGTTCTTAACCTGAAACTGTTCTTAACCTGAAGCACCACTTTAGCTAATGGGGCCTCCCGCTGCTGCCGCGCTGCCGGAGCACAATTTCTGTTCTCATCCTGAAGCAAAGTTCTTAACCTGAGGTACTATTTCTGGGTTAGCGGAGTCTGTAACCTGAAGCGTATGTAACCCGAGGTAACACTGTACTGTTCTTTGGAGGATCACAGGCCAGTTTACAGCATAAAAGCACAAAAATACACAACATAACAAACAAAACAAGCAAGCAAGCAAGCAAACAAACAAACAAACATATCAACTGTTCAGTGAACATGCAGCAAACATTTGAGTGCTCAGAGAATGACTAAAACAATATTTTAAATAAAAAAATCCAAAGGACACTTTTCTTTTTCTTTCTTCTTTTAAGGGGAATGGATACATTTGCAAACTCTCGTTTTACCTCTTCATTAAATACTCCCTAGAATGGCTTAGGGTAGGGTTTCCCAAACTTGGGTCTCCAGCTGTTTTTGGACACAACTCCCATCATCCATAGCTAGCAGGACCAATGGTCAGGGATGATGGAAATTGTAGTCCAAAAACAGCTGGAGACCAAAGTTTGGGAAACCCTGGCTTAGGGAGCGATTCAGTAGGAATTTTTTTGTTGTTTAATTGTCCGACTCTTCGTGACCCCCTGGACCAGAGCACGCCAGGCACTCCTGTCCTCCACTGCCTCCCGCAGTTTGGTCAAACTCATGTTGGTAGCTTTGAGAACACTGTCCAACCATCTCGTCCTCTGTCGTCCCCTTCTCCTTGGGCCCTCCATCTTTCCCAACATCAGGGTCTTTTCCAGGGAGTCTTCTCTCCTCATGAGGTGGCCAAAGTATTGGAGCCTCAGCTTCAGGATCTGTCCTTCCAGTGAGCACTCAGGGCTGATTTCCTTGAGAATGGAGAGGTTTGATCTTCTTGCAGTCCATGGGACTCTCAAGAGTCTCCTCCAGCACCATAATTCAAAAGCATCAATTCTTCGGTGATCAGCCTTCTTTATGGTCCAGCTCTCACTTCCATACATCACTACTGGGAAAACCATGGCTTTAACTATACGGACCTTTGTCGGCAAGGTGATGTCTCTGCTTTTTGTCTAGGTTCACTAGGAATTATCCTATTTCAAAAGCAGGGCTCTTGCAAACAAGACCTTCCCCGTGGGCTGCTGCAACCCTGCGCTCCATCCTCTGCAAAGCCCGTCGCTCTGCCCTCCATAGCTGCTCTCCATAGCACGTTTTCCTTTTTTAAGTGAAATTCCCCTATTCCTTGCAATAAAAGGAAAAAGTTGACAGCTGTGCTGCTCTCCCCGCAGGAAGAAAGCAACCGACAGAACCCAGAAACTGAGTCTCGGCGCGCCACTCTGCACTTTTTTCTGTATGTCTCTGCGCTCTCGTGCAGCGCGCGACGCCTATTCCCGGCCGGGCCCATTGGTGTTCGGGGGGGTGTGTTTGTATGTTTTGCGTGCGGACAGAAGTCAAGCCAGGCCACTTTCTGGAAGAAACTCGAGCAGAGCAGATAAAGGCGACTAGCAAGGCGAGAGGAGGGGGGGAAACGAATAAACGCGCGCGCATATACAAAAAATGAGGACACAGACGCGCACCCCCTTTCTGTGGCACGCAATGGTCCAGTCCGAGGAGGCGGGGCGTGGGCGGGGCTCCGGGCGCGAGGAGGCCGAGCGGAGCCCGTCTTTCGCCTTTTCCTCTCAGACGGTGCTCGGCGGCTCCGGAGGACAAGAGCGGGAACGCGGCGGGCGGAGCGCGGACACGGTGAGGGGAAGCGACGGTTTCCGAGGCCGCCGCCGGTTATTCTCGACCAGGGCCGGCCCTGAGGCGAGGCGAGGCGGCTGCCTCAGGCGGCAGGGCCCGCGGGGACGCCCTCCCTCCCTTCACCCCCTTGTTCCCGGCGTAGGGCTTCCCTGTGACCCCCGGTAGCTCTGGCCCTCAGGCGATGCTCTTGGGTCGTGGGTGACCACGGTGTCGGAGCGCCGTCGAGAACGGCGACTATAGGGTTAACTGAGCGTTAGATGGGGGCGCTCCCCCCCCTCCCCGTGGCTGTTGGGCAAACGGGCAAAAGGGTTCCTGCTGAGAAGGTATTGTTAGGTTCGGTCCCGATGTATGGGAAGTTGGTGAGGGGCCCGGTTTTAAGGGGGAAGCGTTAACGACAATGATATTTGCATTGGTTAGAAAAGGGGGGGTGCTGTTTGAGGGTATTAAGATGAGCCTCGGTGGGAAGTGGGTAAATGGCAGGTTTAAAGGAGAATATTTATTTAATTTTGTGTGTGTGTGTGTGTGTGTGTGTGTGTGTAGTTCAAGAGGAGTTATTAATACACACGTGTGTGTGTGTGTGTGTGTGTGTGTGAATGAAGACACACACACACACACACAAACAAACAAACACAGAGTGATACCTCGGGTTAAGAACTTAATTCCGTTCTTGACCCGTTCTTAACCTGAAACTGTTCTTAACCTGAGGTACCACCTTAGCTAAGCACCACTTTAGCGGAGTCTGTAACCTGAAGCGTATGTAACCCGAGGTACCACTGTATATGTGTATATGTATATGTGTATACACACACACACACACACACACACACACACACAAACAAACATGTCTTTATAACTATATATATATATATATATTCTCTCACACACACACATATATATATGTATATATATGTATATATATGAAGACGGAGTGCCTGGCGTGCTCTGGTCCATGGGTTCACGAAGAGTTGGACACGACTAAACAACCACAACAAATATAATATATATATATAGTTTAAGAGGAGTTAATAATATGTATGTTTACTAAGGGAGTAGGCATGCCTTTTATATTAGCAGCCTTGAATTGAATTGAAAATCACCATTGTACATTATTCAGCATGGCTGCCCCTGCAAAATCCAAGCCATATACTGAATGTAGTGTGGAGGCATGTTTAGGGAAATCCAAATCCTGGTAGATTTTGGTAGTGCTGGAGCCATATTTATGACTAGTTTTTTTGAGGTGGGGGGAGTGTTTATGTGGCTTGTGAAATCTGCCATGGAGGAAATGTTGAGGCTGTGCTGAATCCACTTCTCCCTGCATGTTAATTGCTTCCCCATCAACCTTCCGCTCTTAATTGTGGTTCTTCACTTATTTTTATTTACTTGCACATACACACACCCCTCCCCCAAGGCAGCATAGATGTGTTTCCCAGGCAGTCACTCCATCTGGGCAGAAACTTGGCCCTAGACCCTGCTTATTGTCAGCAAGGTGGTAGCCTCATAGCCCTGAAACTCCCACTTGGTTCTAGCTAATAGAATATTCCGAATAGTACCGAGGAGGCAGAGTGAGTAATGGAGCAGCCTTATTTAATTAAGTGACATGGTTTAATTTTGAAACTAAAATTACGATCTCAGCACCTGAACCCAATTGCTAATTTGTAGGGCAGAGATTAGGTTATATTTATTCTGCTTATGTATTGCTTCACACAAAGGACTACCCAAGCAATTTGCAGTGGCAGCAGTCATACAAATAAATCCATTAAAAGTGTTGATCCACAAAAACCACCCAACAGCATTCAAAATCCACCCTACCTACTTAATGATGAGATGAGGCGCATTTTGCCCTCAAATACTGCCGGAGCACAATCCCCTTCATCCCTGACTATTGCCTGGGCTGGTGGGTTTTTGGAATCAGAACAAGGTTTGGTGTGCTGCAGATTTACCACTTTTACTGAAAAACATGTGACTCTGAGCATGTGTTAAGTACATTTCCCTTGCCACAGCCAGCACCATTTCAGGGAGTGGGGATAAGAAGTTAGCTTTATTTTCTGTTTAATTTTTAAGACAACAAGGGAGACTGGTCTAAAGGACAAGCCTAATTGGCTCTGTCAAAGCGAGCAATTTTTAAAAAAATATTAAGGATGACACGTATTTCTCCTAGAAGATGAGCCAGTGTGATCTAGTGGATGCTTTGATTCTCAAAGATGTAGGTTGATAACCACAGCACTATTGACCAGTTCTCTATATTCTTTTGTTTTGATTTCTTTTTTGTAAAAAGATGACCCAAGTTGCATACACATGATTAATAATAACAATAACAAAATAAATTTATATACCGCCCTTCATCTGAGGATCACAGAGTGGTTTACAGTATACAAAACACAAAATACACAACATAAAAAAACAACAACAATACCCCAGGGGAGTTGTAGTTTATGCCTCACGGAGCTACAGTTTCCAGCACCCTTAATGGAATAGTTTCCTTATTATTTTGGGGTGGGGGTGCTTTAAATGTATATATGCAGTCCTAGTCCTCTCTAGGAAAACCAGCCTCATAGAATCCTGGTTTTAGTTTCTGTGGGTATTAAACAGAGTACTTCAAATCTCTTGAAGGCCTTAAGTAAAACTCAAATGAATGTTCTGCATAGTTAATGGACTCTTAATAGCTAATGAACAGTTTGAGAGAGAAACAATTTCAATTTACTACAGAGGATGCTGGGTTTCATTAACTTACCCTTTATATTAGCAGCCTGATGAATTGAAAATCATGGACATACGTTATTCGGCATGGTTGCCCCTGCAGAATCCAAGCCTTATACTGAATGTAGTTTAAACAGGATGTTCAAGCCAAATGACATTACAATCCTTAATTACAACGCTAGTGTATTGCACAGGAGATGTGATCGAGCCTGTTAACTATTCCAGATTAATATTCACAGTGCCAGCCGTGTTTGGAAAATGTGTAAGGCAAAACATGTACAGTATAGGCTTCAGGTGACTTTGGAGGCATTGTTGTGGGCCCAGCTCTGTGGAACTCCTTCCCACAAGAAGTTAAGACTGCCACCGCCCCTACCGAGTTTCAGACATCTGGTCAGAACTGTTTTATTTCAGGAGGCCTTTGTACCCTGGATGCTTCTCAGAAGTTTTACATTTTTCTTTAATTTTTAGATTTAAACGTTAGAGGTTTAATTTGTGGTGTCAACTTTGTGTGCAGTATATTTTATTGCTGTAAGCCACTTTGAGACCTACGTAGTGGAAAGCGGAATTTTATATTAAAATAAAAACTGCAAGTTGTGATGTGTTCATGTTTTTAGACAAGTGACAAAAATGCAAAATACATCTGTGACTGCCAAACTGAATTGGCACAAATATTTTAAATCCTTAAATACAGTTAATTGTTCACAGGAAAAACATAGTGAGCATGTCAAAGGGCATTGTTTTCCTTTCATATCAGGTTAGAGAACCACAGAAGAGCATATAATTTAAGCACCTGCTCAGTGAGTTTTAAAGTATTTAGGCCATGTAGAGCAAACCAAATGTGGAGAATACTAATCCTGTAGGCTTTAAATTATGAAAATGTAGAATAAAGGATGTCTAGAAATAAGGCTTCAGTTTTAAATCTATGGGAAATGGAAAATAGAAACCCTCAGGTGCATTACCATATGTTCAAATTTAGGTTGTGGTTAGTGCTAGGATGTGGTTTTCTTCAGCCTACACTGGGTAACAGGGCATTTTCTCTTTTAGGGACACTATGAACGAAGAGCAGTTTGTTAACATTGACTTGAACGATGATAATGTTTGCAGCGTGTGCAAGTTAGGAACAGAAAGAGAGACTCTCTCATTCTGCCACATTTGTTTTGAGCTAAACATTGAAGGTAAGTGTAGCCTAACATTGAATAATAATACTGCGCCATTGAGGCTTTGGGAAATTCTGAAAGGAAATTCTTATTCTTATTATTGGAAGAATGTCTCTTTTACTAGAAAAGTAGTAAATAAATACAACATTTTAACTGTTAGTATATTTGCGAAAATTCTCTGTAGTGTCTTATCCACTAAAAACATCTACAGTAATAGAGACAAATTCAAAAGTAGTCACTAAATAATACAGATCACTTGTTGGACTTTTTCAGGGTTTAAGGATCTAAACGCAGCATAACCTACTGTTTCTTAGCAACCACATTATGTCATTGCCAGATGGAGTAGCCATCTGTAAAAACAACTGAGTTTTGTGACACCTTAAAGGCAAACCAATTTATTATAGCATAAGCTTTCCCATATCAGATTTTATTTATTTAACAAGGTTTGTATGCCACCAAAAACCCCCCAGCAACCCTCTAATATATGGAATGGAATATATGGTCACAGGTATATAAACACTGAATGTTGAGAGACAAAATCTTAGTGAGGTCTGAGGGAAATGAAACAGACAGATAATTTGTGCAGCAAAAACTCTTGCTAGTCTTGTTTCCTAGCAATGGTTTAAAATACTTTCAAGCTGAAAACTTGTAAGGATCCAGCATGACTGTCAGGTTAACTTGATGCCGCTACTAAAGTCTTTAATTCAGACACACGAAACCTGCGTTCACATCCCTGTTATGCTTTTAGATTTACCTTATGGTATTAAGCAAAATGCTAACTTTAAGCTCCATCTCCCTCACAGGGTGTTTGTGTAAATTAAAAAAAATAAATCACTCAGTTTGGAGAAGAGAGGATTGGAATACAACTCAAACCTATTGGGCTTGTACTATATGCATGTGAGCTCTGTAAATAGTTACGGTAATTTACTCTTGAGCTTTTTGTAACTTTATAATCTGATAATCAGGATTTGAAGGACTGCTAGTTTAGTTAACCGATACTTACATTTGCCCGGTCTTTAAATAAGCACCTGTGCATTTCTAAGCACGCATTTACTTGGCGATTTCACTTTCCCTTATTCTCAGTTTTGTTACGGTTCCAGCCTTCATAAATACGTGTTTGTGTCTTGCAAAATACATTTCTTGACAAATGTTTGGTCTCCCACTTGTCTTTAGAATAAACAGTGCTGTGTTGAAATATGAAGTTTAACTACTCTTTAGTAATGGGTTTGTGGGCTGCAAAGAATAGAAATTTGACCTAGAATAATAGTTAAGTTGTATGGTTCTGTACAGTATTGTATATTCTAAAAGACAAGTGGAACCATGTGCATTTTGTCGTGAACTGGATTTCGTAAGGCATGAACAAGTCCCAAGTAAGCAAGTCTAAACACATTTCTGTAGTAATAAACATTTGCTGGTGTTCCATCCAGTAATATCCTTCCTGCACAAATGACTTTAGAGTTTTGCCTCATACATATTTGAGGCAACAAAGGTTACCAGACTACAGTCAATGCTGTTTTTTAGATACCAGTCTAGGCAGCAAAGCTAATTGAGGATTGTTGATCTATAACAACAAATAGATCCCCTTTCTCTAGTTTGCCCTGTATGGAATCTAATAATCGGGCAGATAAATATTGAGCAGTTGTTCCTAAAATCTTACTTGGTACCAAAAGTAGAAAGCACTCCACTTTTCCTGAGTGGTGTCATAGGAACAATGGACTACACTGGCCTCTGGTTTGTGCAGGACTTTCTATGCTATATCCTTCAGCAAAGTACTTGGCAAAGAACAGTTTTTAAAAACAGTGCTGTTGCAGCATTCTGAAGGCTTTGTTGGCTTGCTAGTAAAATGGAGAGAAGAAAAATGACTTAAAAACCAAACCAGTTTGCTTTGTTCGGGTTCCAGAGTACAGGGGCAAGTCTCCTGCTTACCCTGGCTAGGCTCACAAGGTTCAGCTCAAAGTTGGGAAGATGTCTTGTTGCTATTCATTCTCTTCCAAAGGTGGCTCCAAAGTTCTCCCAATCTGCAAATTATTAGCTGTAGGGAAACCTGACTGTTTTCAAATGGTTTTTAGGTGTTGTTTGTTTTATTTTAAAATTGGATTTCTTTGTTGCTGTGTTTCACACTCTGGGCTCTTTTGGGCGGCAGGGGTTGGGTTGAAATTTTATAATAAGTTAAAATAAGGGACGCGGGTGGCGCTGTGGGTAAAACCTCAGTGCCTAGGACTTGCCGATCGCATGGTCGGCGGTTCGAATCCCCGCGGCGGGGTGCCCACCTAGCAGTTCGAAAGCACAATTAAGTGCAAGTAGATAAATAGGTACCGCTTTCTAGCGGGAAGGTAAACAGCATTTCCGTGTGCTGCGCTGGCTCGCCAGATGCAGCTTGTCACGCTGGCCACGTGACCCGGAAGTGTCTGCGGACAGCGCTGGCTCCCGGCCTCTAGAGTGAGATGAGCGCACAACCCTAGAGTCGGACACGACTGGCCCGTACGGGCAGGGGTACCTTTACCTTTTACCTTTAAGGCAGTGGATGACCCTCCTGTTTTGCAGTCGTATGATCATTCCAGACCTGTATCTTAATGGCCTGTTATCTTTGTAACAATTCCCCTGAAACAAAACAAAAAGTTCTGATCAATTGATTAATTCACTCACGCTATTACTTTGCAGTAAAAAACACTTCAAGCCATCTCTTTTAATCAATTAAGGAATAATTACTCCATACAACGCGCTTTTTAAATTTGATTAATCATTCCATTGAGTTAGACAGAAATCCGTTAAAGAACCTTTACAAAATCTACCTCTCCACATGCACACAGCAACAAAGCAAAATCCTAAAATGGTCTTTTACTTAATTATCAGCCACCTAGGGATAATTGCATCTAAGGAAATAAAAACTTGGGTGCCATCCAACCTGGAGAAAGGGTGGCAGTGGATGTGAACAGCTAGCTGGCAAGTCCTGGCATCAAAGCTGTGTGTGTGCCTGTTCATGGCTCTTTGAACTTGCCCAGCTGCTAGCATAGCTCTTTGGATTAGAGACTTGCACACAAAGAGAAAACAAGCCCAGCAGCTATTGTGTAACACAGCAACATGAGCTGGGTACAAAAGCTGATGCTGGCTGTTCCATATAATGAGATCTTCCATTGTAGAAGGCTGTAGAAAAGAATAAATGCCTACTTCAAAATACATCTGCACCTGTTCTGAAATACTTCTTGAAAAGCAGATGATTTAGTTCCTACTTTCTTTACATGTATATGCTTGCTGTTCTAAGCATCTGTTTTATATTTAGCCAAGATAGAAATATGTTGGGGCATGAGTTCCCTTTCAGCATTTTAATTAAAGCTTTTCAAATATAGAGGGTCCTCCCAGGCATAATATAAGTAGCTGCTGGCTGAGAGCTGCTTGTCAGTTCAGTTACAACTCTACAGGGAGATAATCCTTCAGAGTTAACATACTGGCTAAATGCCTTATGCCAGTATGGCTGAATGCCTAAATGTCTTGGTAGGACTGCATTTTTCCATACTCAAAACCAGCAGTACCACAGGCTAATTTGCTTGCACAGTAATAAGCTGCCGGAAATCATTGCTTCTTGATTTTCTGGCACAGTCCCTTACGGTGTTGGTGAGGCATTTATACAGGGTATTTGCTGAATTTAATATATTGATATAAATATCTTTAAATATTTTTAAACAATACCATGAGCTTGAGTGGCAGAATCACAGTATGCTGAGAGAACTAATATAAATATTATTTACTCATTTTAAAAAGTCAGCTGTTCTTCAGAATAAATTCTGCTCAGCCAATGTACTGTCACTTTATTGCAGGTGCTATATGCTCAATTGAAAACTTCCATAAAGATTCTAGTGCATCATACATAATGCTTAACTATGGCTTAACTTGAAACAAGCAGCTTTGAGGTTTTTTGCAATCAAGTTGTGCAAATTTAATGAAATTACTCAAAAGTCCACATTTTGCTCCTGGCCATGCTGGAAGCAACGAAGCACAAAGCTATTCTTCTTGTGTTAGTCAAACGTGAGTTCATGGTTTGTTTCTTCTCCAAGCTCCTGGTTTGAGTCTTCTCCAAACACAGCACAAGCAGTAGCCAAGGTTTGTTTGAGGGAAACAAACCATGAACTTAGCTTTGCATGGCCAGGAGCGAGACCATGCTGGAATCAACTGTGGTTCCGTGTAATGCACGAACACAGCTTCTGTTGGCTGTTGGGGTGCAGAATGTGAAAATCTCCCCTCCATGTTTTTTGGGGTGGCAGCATATGTGAAATAAGTGAGCTTCTCAATGAGATTGAGAAGGAAGATTAGATTTATTCTTTCCCAACTCCTATAGATGAGAGACAAAACCCATGTGTAGAACGGAACAAAATTGTTTTTGTAGTCCTGGTGAAAACAGCAACACATTTTTTTCTCAGTGGAGAATTACAGTTGCAGCACTGCCACACTCCTTTATTTCACATTCATACATGTATTTCATAATCTGCTTTATGATAGATGTTTGCTGAGCTTTTCCTAGTCAAAATCCAGCCTATTTAAAGGTGCTTAGATAACAGATTATGTCCAGTGATTCTACAAAGCATCACTTTCCAGTTTTGTGAAAGACTGTATTGGTGCCATATTAAAGGTGCTGATGCCCTGAGTGACTCTGCCTATCTCAGTATAGTACTTATCATTTTTTGCCGTAAACATTAGAGATGTTAACCATAGACGACAGAAGTTAGGCTATCCTTGTCCAGATAGGAGCACAGCTGGACCACTGTATTCCTGTAGTCTATAAATTCCTACCTTAGTCTTAATAGGATTCAGTTTGGTTTATGTGTGATATAAAGATAGGTAAAAGGTAAAGGAACCCTGGATGGTTAAGTCTAGACAAAGGCCACTATGGGGTGTGGTGCTCATCTCGCTTCAGGCCAAGGTAGCCGGCATTTGTCCTCAGACAGCTTTCCAGGTCATGTGACCAGAATGACTAAACCGCTTCTGGCACAACGGGACACCGTGATGGAAGCCAGAGAGCACGGAAACATTGTTTATCTTCCCGCCGCAGCGGTACCTATTTATCTACTTGCACTGGTGTGCTTTAGAGCTGCCTGGTTGGCTGGGACAGAGCAACAGGAACTCACCCCGTCACACAGATTCAAACTGCTGACCTTCTGATCAGCAAGCCCAAGAGGCTCAGTGGTTTAGACTACAGCGCCATGTGCTCCCTTCATATGTGATATATGGAACAAGTTGAACGATACCAGATGGAGTCATACTTGATGCTGAATCCAAGCAAAACTGGTCATTATGCCAGGTGAGTCCTGTTACTTGGGGACGCCCATCACTGGTATATTTAGCTTCCTCTTAGTCGCTTAGACTGATCCTCTGTGGTAGTTCCTAGGTGTCGAGGTTGTGGAAGTGGAGATGATTTTATTTCATTATATAGGGGTGTGGATAACTCTTTGAGCTGCTTATGAGAAAAATTAAGTGACTATGAGATACAGAAAATTACCTCTTTATCAACCTTGTGTCCTTGCAACCTGTGTCTAGTCTTCATTGAGTGCCGATTTCTTAAAATATCTGCAGCCTACAATTTAATATAATTGAATTACAGTGTCCACTTGTAACTTTTTTCTCCCCTCAGGAATACCAAAGTCTGATCTTCTGCATACAAGATCATTAAGGGGACACAGAGACTGTTTTGAGAAATTCCACTTAATAGCAAACCAGAGTTGCCCACAGTCAAAACTCTCCAAGAGCACATATGCAGAAGTGAAAAACATACTGAGCAAAAAAATTAACTGGATTATACAGTATGCACAAAACAAAGATTTGGATTTGGATTCTGAAAGTTCGAAGCAAGCACAGCATCAGCTGTTTGGCTTTAGACATCAGAGAGAGAGAAAGCTACTGCCACAATTTGATTCCCAAGTTCCTAAATACTCTGCAAAATGGATAGATGGAAACTCCGGGAGTATTTCAAACTGTTCGCACAGTATTCTAGAGCCAAGAGAATCCAGCGATTTTAGACTTGATATGTTGCAGCAAGCAGGTGCTACCTTACACTGTAGTAGTTCATTGTGGTCCAGTCATGACCAGTCAGCGGAGATGGGGAAAGCTGAAACAGGTCCAGATACCCAGGTCCAAAGAAGACACCCGCAGTACAGCAGGGAGCAATGTAAGTGGAAGAAGTGCTTATGCTTATGTGTCTCGATATTTTGGTTCTAAATCTTTATAAAGGCATTTTTAATAGCTTTTAGTAATCAGGCTTCGTCATCTGAAAGTCACTGGAAACGGGAAAAGAGTAAATGTTGCTTGCTAGTATCTGATTGTCAAATGCACCAGGAAAGAAGGGAAGTCTTCCTTTTTGAGTTGATGTGCAAACACTAAAATTGTATTTATCTTTGAACGTTTCATTGACACGTGGATTCACTCCAGCGATTAACACTTAAGCAGAAGGAGGGAGGTCCTCTGAGTTCACATAAGCGTAGAACTCGTAAATACTTCGTTTTAAATCAGCAGATTTTGTGTTGTGTTTAGGATTGCAGCCTCATGACATTTACAAGGGAGTAAGCTCCATTGCTGAGGGACACGGGTGGCGCTGTGGGTAAAAGCCTCAGCGCCTAGGGCTTGCCGATCGAAAGGTCGGCGGTTCGAATCCCCGCGGCGGGGTGCGCTCCCGTTGTTCGGTCCCAGCGCCTGCCAACCTAGCAGTTCGAAAGCACTCCCGGGTGCAAGTAGATAAATAGGGACCGCTTACTAGCGGGAAGGTAAACGGCGTTTCCGTGTGCGGCTCTGGCTCGCCAGAGCAGCGATGTCATGCTGGCCACGTGACCCGGAAGTGTCTCCGGACAGCGCTGGCCCCCAGCCTCTTGAGTGAGATGGGCGCACAACCCTAGAGTCTGTCAAGACTGGCCCGTACGGGCAGGGGTACCTTTACCTTTACCTTAAGCTCCATTGAGTGTATGGAAACTTACTTCTGGGGAAACATGTATGAGACGACACTGTTAATCCAGTAATATTGATCTCTTTGAATGCTTAATTTAGTGTCTAGTAAAGGTTTTACAATCCTGGAGCAGCTTTGAAGGGTGCAGAAGTTCTGCTGTGTGCTGGTGGGTGGGGAACTGATAACAAGCAAGAGTCTGTTAAGCCTGTTCAGTTTTTATGGCCACAGACATCTTCTCATTTATTTTCCCCAAAGGGATGTTTATAACCCTGACCAGATAAGAGTGTGACTTCATGGGATGTGACATAGAAAGGGCACAAATTCACATTAAGGCAGTTGTATGAACTTAAGGGATGCGGGTGGCGCTATCGGGACGCTGGTGGCGCTGTGGGTTAAACTACAGAGCCTCGGGCTTGCCGATCAGAAGGTCGGCAGTTCAAATCCCCACGACAGGTGAGCTCCCGTTGCTCGGTCCCTGCTCCTGCCCACCTAGCAGTTCGAGAGCACATCAAAGTGCAAGTAGATAAATAGGTACCACTCCAGTGGGAAGGTAAACGGTGTTTCTGTGCGCTGCTCTGGTTCGCCAGAAGCGGCTTAGTCATGCTGGCCACATGACCCAGAAGCTGTACGCCGGCTCCCTCGGCCAATAAAGCAAGATGAGTGCCGCCACCCCAGAATCATTCGCGACTGGACCTAATGGTCAGGGGTCCCTTTACCTTTATGAAGGTACTTTTGCACTTTTTAACTCCTGGGTATTTGGGGTTGCCATGGTCTTCTGAACATTAATACCCTAAGTATGTTGCTGCTTCCCATTTTTCTGACTTGCCACTACAGTAGAATGAAGAAGCCCAACATTCAGTTATGTTAGTCTTGGTTACCCTTCAAAATCGTTTGTTAAAACATTTTTGTAGGTCACCCCTCCTTTGCTTCTCCTCCCACTCTCTTTTGTCTGGTGGCTTATGGGGTTTTTTTCTTGTTTCAGTGAGTAAGATGACTCTTGCAGAGGTGGAACAGCTGAATGGGAAACTCCTCCAGCAAATCCAGGGTAAGGTGAATTTTAATATTTGTCTATTGATTGGTCCTCTCCAAAATAAATACATAAAGGAAAAAGACACTGCTAGTTTTAAGTGTAGAAAATACACTTTTTTCTCTCTTCCCATGAAAAAGGTAGAAATCTTGGGAAATAGAAACAAATTAATTTTGGAGACTACAATGTAAAAGCATCCATCTGCATTCTAGAAAGTGTCATGTATTCTGCTCATATATTGATCCAGAGTAGAATCCCAATTTATAGTTAGCAGAGTAAAAACTTAAACACGTTGCAGGATTCCCAGAAAATAGACCAGAGGCAAGTAATATTTCATCCAGCAGAGCTTTACTGCTACTGAAGGCAAATGAGCATAATGGTCACAAATCCAATACATTCAGGATTGGCCCTGTCCATAAGAAATCCAGTTGTGGCAGACTTTACTTAAAACTACAATAACTTATAATAAGACTAAACCTTAACACTATATACAGAACACCACACCAGAAGGAAGAGAGACAGAAAGAGAGACCCGGGCTTCTTCTGGCCTTATTATTATAGTCAGCATGATCTTGACAGAAAAAGATAACGGAAACAGTTCAAGCCAGCAGTACTCAGCTTCTCTGAAGGAATAACCCAAACATCAGGAGCCTTCTGCTTCTTTCTTTCACACAGAGAAGCTTCCAGAACCCTCTTGAATTAAGTAGAAAAGGAAAGCTCTCTACACATCAGATCAATACTTTCTGTACTAAGAAATGCAAACTGACAGAAAGGGCTCTAGGTTACTGATTTATAGGTTCACAACTTTCATCTTGTTTTTAGTATCTTGTAAATGAAACTACAAAATTGCAAAGTGATGGGTGTACTTCCTGAAATCATGGACTAACTTGATGCTGATATTTATTTCAGATGTGTTTGAAGAGCTGACTAAGCAAGTACAAGAAAAAGACTCCTTGGCTTCACAGCTTAATGTCCGTCACATTGCTATTGAGCAGCTGCTAAAGAACTGTTCAAAATTGCCATGTCTACAGATGGGACGGGCAGCAATGAAATCCAATATCTCCATATAGCTGCAGCAAAGCTTGCCTTTCCCCGCTTTGTTAATCTTATCTCATACAGTTGCATACTCAAGCAATATTTTGGAAAATTCTAAACATGTATGCATTGCAAAACGCAATGGAAGTTACATACAGTGCTCTTTTTTAAAAGAAGAAGATGATGAGGAGGAAAAGTGCACTGGAGACTAGTTTGGCTCTGGAAGTCATCTAATCTCCTCCCAAAATCAGTTACGTTCCTTCCAGGCACTGATGATAAATACTTTGGTGTGACTTAACAAAGACTTCTGACTGCCTGTAAATAGCCTGGAGCGCTAGCTGATGAAACGCAGTTTTTAGGTACAAAGTAAATGATGGCGCAACCAGTATTCATGAAATCTACATTTCTTATTTATTGTAAGCAATATTTTATTACTGAAATTTTATACAAGAAGAAACTATTTTAGGTACTTTTCCACATCTCTTTATAAAAGTTTTGAATGATATATAACATTTTTGCCTTGTGTAATGATGGTTTACCCTTTTTTTCAAGTCTGTGTACTTAACTTTCATGATGGAAGTTGCTGTTTTTATTAAAAAAAATTGTTTCCCAAAGACACAATCTCAGTGGCTATAATGCGTTACTTTTACTTTTCGGCAGTGTACAATTTATTGGGCATGGGTTGTATCTTAACAGAAGAAATTTTAAGCACAGCACCTCCTTTTCGGAATGATGGTTCATGTTTTGTTAATATATGAAGAGCTGGGTTTTGGTTTTGTATGTGAATTTTTAATGCTTAATAAAAGTATATGGCTTCAAAGAAATAAACCTATAATACCTCATGGAAATAATTGTAGTATTCTTTTAATGCTCTGCCTGATACGTCACAAACTCCTTGCGCATAGAAAGCTAGAATATTAAGTAAGCTAGGCTTAGAAGCCTTATCTTGCACATGCGACCACCACTGATGGGCACATGAGTAAGGGCAAAATACAGCAAAAAGCTAGTTTATGCAGTTTGTTCCTGTGAACATCCTACTACAAAAAGTGCTTTGAAATCTGGGGTGCATGATGCTATACAATGCCCGTCAGGGAGAAGCTACTTGTGCATTTGTTCAGATATCATCTCTGGTAATCGCACTTCTGTGGTAAAACTGTTTTGACTGATTAAAGTTGTAGTTGAGTATTTGCCTTCAAGATTTCATCTCTCTCAGCATCTGCATCCAGCCTTCGCTTAACAAGCATCTTGGCAAACGTCCAGAGAAGGAGCTGCTTATGCCCGGTGGGACTTATCTTGTGATCATTTTAAAGCATTTTCCTCCCAACTTCAGTTTACAAAGATCAGTTTTCTGCACACAGATGATAGCGACCTTTTTCCCTCTGGCTCTTCAGGCCGACTGATGATCCCTTCATCCACACAGAGCAAATAAGCTTTTAAAAATAGTGTGCTGTCTGGTCTTGGACTTCAAAGAAGAGTTAAAACTTTTTGCCTCGAGTGAGAGAAAATGATGAATGATGTTTGACTTCAAGGTTGCTCAATCAGTTGTAAAAGTGCTTTGTGTTCTGTAGTGGTGAGAGTGTTAGGCAGAGCGGGGGGACTAGGGTTCGAATCTCCACTCGGCCACAAAGCTCACTGGCTGACTCTGGGCCAGGCACTGCTGGCCTAACCTACCTCACAGGACTGTTGGAGTAAAATAGGGAGAAAGAGAACATTACCTCCTTGAGCTGCTTGGAGGAAAAGTGGGATATAAATCAAAAAGCTATAAACCTACTATCACAAGATTTTTGAATATAATGTCAACACATGGGTTGTTGTTTAGTCGTTTAGTCGTGTCCGACTCTTCGTGACTCCATGGACCAGAGCACGCCAGGCACTCCTGTCTTTCACTGCCTCCTGCAGTTTGGTCAAACTCATGCTGGTAGCTTCGAGAACACTCCAACCATCTCGTCCTCTGTCGTCCCCTTCTCCTTGTGCCCTCCATCTTTCCCAACATCAGGGTCTTTTCCAGGGAGTCTTCTCTTCTCATGAGGTGGCCAAAGTCTTTGGCGATCAGCCTTCTTTATGGTCCAGCTCTTACTTCCATACATCACTACTGGGAAAACCATAGCTTTAACTATACGGACCTTTGTCGGCAAGGTGATGTCTCTGCTTCTTAAGATGCAGGGTTAGTCTCAACTAAATTATATGAAAACCTAAAAATCCTTTTTTGGGGACAGGTGACATTTCACAGATTTGTGCTACTTTCCTGAGAGAGTATTACTGAAGAAATGTGGCCATATGCTATCTGTTACCGATTTTACTGTATTTGGTGTGGTGTGATTATTCCTGCGCTGAGAACTAACTTCTCAGGCAAAGCTAGTTCTTAACCCAGTTCTGGGAGTTAGTGCATTTGAACATGCATAAGATATTCTCATCAACCTCAATACCTTGGTCAGTTCCATAATAATAATAATAATAATAATTCATTATTTATACCCTACCCATCCAGCTGAGTTTCCCCAGCTACTCTGGGCAACTCCCAATCAAGTGTTAAAAACAATACAGCATTAAATATTAAAAACTTCCTAAACAGGGCTACCTTCAGAAGTCTTTTAAAGATAGGATAGCTGCTTATTTCCTTCACATCTGAAGGGAGAGCGTTCCACAGGGTGGGCGCCACTACTGAGAAGGTCCTCTGCCTGGTTCCCTGTAACCTCACTTCTCGCAATGAGGGAACCGCCAGAAGGCCCTCAGCGCTGGATCTCAGTGTCCGGGCTGAACGACGGGGGTGGAGACGCTCCTTCAGGTATACAGGCCCGAGGCCGTTTAGGGCTTTAAAGGTCAGTACCAACACTTTGAATTGCAGTAGTCCAAGCGGGAGATAACTAGAGCATGCACCACTCTGGGGAGACAGTCTGCGGGCAAAATATATTAGCCTGCGTACCAGGTGGAGCTCGTAGACAGCCGCCCTGGACGCAGAATTAACCTGCGCCTCCATAGACAGCTGTGAGTCCAAAATGACTCCCAGGCTGTGCACCTGGTCCTTCAGGGGCACAGTTATCCCATTCAGGATGAGGGAGTCCCCCACACCCGCCCGCTCCCTGTCTCCCCAAAACAGTACTTCTGTCTTGTCAGGATTCAACCTCAATCAGAATGGCTTCTGTCCTTTGCAAATAATAAATGTGTGCTGGCGCAGTGGGTAAAACCTCAGTGCCTAGGACTTGCCGATCGCATGGTCGGCGGTTCAAATCCCCGTGGCGGGGTGCACTCCCGTCGTTCGGTCCCAGCGCCTGCCAACCTAGCAGTTTGAAAGCACCCCCAGGTGCAAGTAGATAAATAGGGACCGCTTACCAGCGGGAAGGTAACCGGCGTTCCGTGTGCTGCTCTGGCTCGCCAGATGCAGCTTGTCACGCTGGCCACGTGACCCGGAAGTGTCTGCGGACAGCGCTGGCTCCCGGCCAATAGAGTGAGATGAGCGCACAACCCTAGAGTCTGGCAAGACTGGCCCATACGGGCAGGGGTACCTTTACCTTTATTGTTGCTTAGAAATTGTGCTGAAGTAGAACCTGGACAGAGGGTTGGAGGAGACCCTGCAAAGATAATAGTACTATCGTCCATTCCAAAGCCAGCATAGACCACCAATTCTCTTGTAGGAAAATAAATGTCAAGAGGATGGAACCAATTTTCCTCCTCTTAAACTTGTTTTTCTCTATGGGACTGCCTTGGGCGAAGTCAAACCATTAATGCATCTCACGAAGCACTGCGTGCTCTTGACAGTTCTCAAACGTCTTTTTGTTCTCTGCCCATGTGCAGATGCCAGCAGCTATTTTAATTAGGGCTTCACTTATAAAAGAAAACAAAAGCGCAGTGTGCAGCTTACTCAGCGTGACACCCGATTGGAGCCGAAACAAACCACAGGGGCGGCTTTGTTTTCATTGTGGTCAAGAATAAATGATAAAGGCCGTGCCTGCTTTAATGCAATCCAAAGCTGCAGAACATTTATACAGTTCTGTGATTTTAAGTAGACTTGTAAGTTAAAGTTATATAAATGTCACTACACACACACACACACACACACACACACACACACACACACACACACAATCTAACCTTAACTCTTGGAAACAGCTTTATTTACTCTTGCAGGAAGGATGTTTCCTACAACAGATAATTTGGACCCAGTACATAGCAAGTTTGTAGGAAATAATGTCCAGGTGAGATGTTTGGTTGTGGAACCCTTTTCTTCTGGAAAAGCTCTGTTCCTAGTGTCAGATTTAATTTTCAGTCATTTACTTCATAAATTTCTATCCCCCCCCCCTTTGCCATTCTTGACCCCAGTTCGCATTGATGAATGCATAAATAAATACAATACCCATCCCAGTAAGATACTTAGGTACAGTGGTGCCCCGCAAGATGAATGCCTCGCAAGACGAAAAACTCGCTAGACGAAAGGGTTTTCCGTTTTTTGAGTCGTTCCGCAAGACGAATTTCCCTATGGGCTTGCTTCGCAAGACGAAACGTCTTGCGAGTTCTTGCGAGTTTGTTTCCTTTTTCTTAAAGCCGTTAATAGCCGCTAAGTCGTTAATAGCCGCTAAGCCGTTAATAGCCGCTAAGCCGCTAATAGCCGTGCTTCACAAGATGAAAAAAACGCAAGAGGAAGAGACTCGCGGAGCGGATTAATTTCGTCTTGCGAGGCACCACTGTAAAGGTAAAGGGACCCCTGACTATTAGGTCCAGTCGTGACCGACTCGGGTTGCGGCGCTCATCTCGCTTTATTGGCCGAGGGAGCCGGCGTACAGCTTCCGGGTCATGTGGCCAGCATGACTAAGCCGCTTCTGGCGAACCAGAGCAGTGCACGGAAACACTGTTTACCTTCCCGCTGGAGCGGTACCTATTTATCTACTTGCACTTTGATGTTTTTTCTAGGTTGGCAGGAACAGGGACCGAGCAATGGGAGCTCACCCTGTCGCGGGGATTCGAACCGCCGACCTTCTGATCGGCAAGTCCTAGGCTTGTTGTTGGCAGTTCCATTCAAAATGTTTGAATCAGAACTGTAGAGTTGGGACCCAAAGTCTCCTCTAGTCCAACTCCCTGCAATGCAGGAATCACAATCCTAAGAAAAAATAGACCCCCCCCCAACCCTTATATCTCTCGGAAAGAAAGCCATTGTCTCACAATTCAACTTGCTGCGTTTCCTCGGAGTAAAGAATGAAAACACTTTGCAATTCCATAGCTATTAAAGGAAAACCTACAATCTTTCCACGTACAAATCAATTCCTGGTTATTCCTCCAGCTTTCTTCATTTAGCTATCTAATTTAGGAAGCGGGGTTCACTTTACAGGGGTCCCTTCACCTTTAGGGTGTCTGCTGTGCATGCAAAAGTCCAATCTCTAGCATCTTCAGGTAGGGCTGGGATAGGATGGACCCCCTGCCAGAAATCCAGGAGAGCTGCCAGTCAGTGTAGGCAATATGGGGCAAAAGCAGGTTCCCGTGTTCCTGTAAGAGTGCACTTCATACTGAATCAGGAAGGCAGCAATAGGGAAGCAGGCAAAAGCTTCAAGTATAAGATAGTAAAATACCGTCTTGGGAGCACAGCGGGGGCATAGATGGGGACTTATAAAGGTAAAGGTACCCCTGCCCGTACGGGCCAGTCTTGCCAGACTCTAGGGTTGTGCGCTCATCTCACTCTATTGGCCGGGAGCCAGCGCTGTCCGCAGACACTTCCGGGTCACGTGGCCAGCGTGACAAGCTGCATCTGGCGAGCCAGCGCAGCACACGGAAACGCCGTTTACCTTCCCGCTAGTAAGCGGTCCCTATTTATCTACTTGCACCCGGGGGTGCTTTCGAACTGCTAGGTTGGCAGGCGCTGGGACCGAGCAACGGGAGCGCACCCCGCCGCGGGGATTCGAACCGCCGACCTGACGATCGGCAAGTCCTAGGCACTGAGGCTTTAACCCACAGCGCCACCCGCGTCCCTGATGGGGACTTTTACAGGACCCTAAACAGGACCCTAAATCTGGTCTGGCAACCTGGCACAGAACAGTATTTTAAAGACTTGTTCTCCTCTGCCAGACTTTGGCAGAGCAGCAGCCCCACTGCTGAACGTTTCAATCCAGTTTAATTTTTACAGGGTTTCTTTATGCCAGCTTCTTGTGCATAGGATCCCATCAAAAGACCATCAAGTCCCACATCTAAAATCATAGAATTGTAGCATTGGAAGGGACCCTGAGAATCATTTAGTCCAATATGCGACTGTCGCATATGAGGATCAAACCTGCAACCTTGGCGTTATCAGCAGTGGCGTAGCATGGGTTGTCAGCACCCGGCGCAAGGCAAGTAATTTGCGCCCCCAAACCCGTGGAGCCAGGTAGGGGCAGAGAGCTGCGAGCGCGCCCCCCCCAGATGTTGTGCCCGGTGCGGCCGGCCCCCCCTGCACCCCCCACGCTACGCCACTGGTTATCAGCACAATGTTCTAACCAACTGAGCTGACACAAGCTTCTCAGGAAAACCTCTTGTTGGAGG
The DNA here is from genome assembly GCF_964188315.1 of Podarcis muralis. Classification (NCBI taxonomy): domain Eukaryota; kingdom Metazoa; phylum Chordata; class Lepidosauria; order Squamata; family Lacertidae; genus Podarcis; species Podarcis muralis. The sequence continues at coordinate 68,115,019 of NC_135664.1, read as the reverse complement.
ATTGGTCCCAATTTTCTTGCACAAGCCTTACTCAGAAGTTAGACTGTTATGTACTGAAGTTCTCACCCTGGGCCAGCAGGGGGATACTCTAGACAGTTTTCACTCAGGTCCACATATGCAAATAAGGAATCGAAAGTGACGTTCAGTGATTGGATAGTTACAGAAAGTGGTTACTGTTGCGTTGCAGTTGAGCTCTATATAAGCAGGCTGGATGAACCCTTCAGTTCAGTTCTGTTCTGGCCTGTGAATAAACAAGAGTTGTTTGAAGAATCGCTGTGTCGTCTGATATGTTCACCCACAACTTAACATAGACTATGCCCAGACTTTATGGAGGGCTTGTTACGATTTGTTGGCAGGGAGGCTATTATGACAATGAGCATTCATCCTCAGTTGGTTGAATCTCACCTGGCAGGCCCTGAAAGGGCAGAATACTGGTTTCTGGGAGGCATACAATAAACATGAGCTGTATTCATTAAAACAAAAAAACAAGAGTTGGGTCTGATCCACGGCACTGCTGCATGCATGCTAAGGCTTGCCTTGAAATGCAGCCTAATTCATATGGAGTGCAGTACCAATGCTACGGATTGGCCAGAAGTTTGATAAGAATCTACTGGTAGATCCAAGTGATTTGCAAGAGAGTTGTAAATATTTCTGCCTCTCAGTAGTTGAACATTTGTTAGCACAACTGAATTTATATAAATACTTCTGGGATGACTGGTTCCCCGTCGTCGTCGTCTCCCCCTGCTTATTTCTCAGGCCCTAGAGTTCCTCATTTGTTTTTAAAAAGTTTTTATTAGTTGTTTCCAGAGAAAGGCAGAAATCAGGAGCTACTTACTGGTAGATTTCTGGGTGACTTGCAGCAGATCAGCAAGGATGTTGGCCTCGCAATTGTTAAATAGCAACAGTAAAATTCTCGAAGCTACCAGCATGAGTTTTACCAAACTGCGGGAGGCAGTGGAAGACAGGAGTGCCTGACGTGCTCTGGTCCAGGGGGTCACGAAGAGTCGGACACGACTAAACGACTAAACAACAACAACATTTGCCAGGAGGTGATGGGCCCAGTGGCCATGATCTTCGTTTTTTTGATGTTGAGCTTCAAACCATATTTTGCGCTCTCCTCTTTCACCCTCATTAAAAGCTTCTTTAATTTCTCCTCACTTTCTGCCATCAAGGTTGTGTTATCAGTATATCTGAGGTTGTTGATATTTCTTCTGGCAATCTTAATTCCGGTTTGGGATTCATCCAGCCCAGCCTTCTGCATATAAGTTAAATAACCAGGGAGACAATATACAGCCTTGTCGTGTGTGTGTGTGTGTGTGTGTGTGCGCGCGTGTGTGTGGCAGGAAAGAGAGCATACATGCTCACGCGTGCAATCACACTGAAAAGACCGTCCACGTATAGCTAGATGAGCGCTATAAGAGGGGAAATGCAAACAGATCAAGAGGTCTATGAAATACTCGCGGGGTTTGTGTTTTGAGTCATGCGCCACCAGGGGTCAGCAGAGAGCTTCCCCCACCCTACGCAGTTTGCGCAGCGCCTATAGGGCTGCAAATGGCTTTGCCTACTGCCGCGCGCTGCCCGCTCGAGGGCCGTAGCGTTCCCATCTCCCCTGCGTACGCGGCTGGCGTAGACTTCCTCCCGCCCGTAGGGTCGCCGGAGTCCTTTGCCTGGCTCCTCCCACCCGGCCGCCGCGGCGTTTGCGCAGCCGCCGTTTCACCCTCTTAGCTCGCCGCTCTTAGCGGGCGCTTCGAGGGAGGAGGAGTTTGATTGGTTCGCGCCGGCCGTGACGCGGGAGCTTTCCTTGGCCGAAGAGGAGGCGCCTTCTTCGGCGTCGTGTCCTACGCGAGGCCCCGGCTTTGAGGCCTGCACGGAAGGACTGGGAGGCCTTCGCCGCGCGGGGAAGAGGTAAAACGCCAGGCTTGAGTGGCTTCGGAGTACGAAAAGGAATCCAGCCTGAGAGACGGCTGTCGCTGGGTTTGCTTTGAAGGGTGTGCGAGAAAGCGGTTAACCGGAGAACCGGGTTTGCTTGCCTGCTCCGCCTCGTGACAAATAATCGCATTTCGAAAAGAAAAAGGGGGGAAAAGTTTAATTTTAAACATTAGGTTCCTCATGGGCTTTTTTTGCGGGCAGTAGCGTGTGTTCCTGAGCATGTGCAGAGCGCCTCTCAGTCAGCAATTAGAAACCTCGGAAGCCGCCGTATTCTCAGTCATAACTTTGGGTCCATCTAGCGTAGTATTGCCAGTATGGACTGGCAGCCGCTCTCTGGGGTTTCAGGCAGGGAATCTTTTATTTTATTTTTATACATTTCACTAATTTTACATTCATTTTAACTTTTAAAAACTTGACTTCCTCCCCCCTCTTTCTGCGGCTCCTTAAATTTATTTTGAATATCTTTTGCATATCCTAATTAACTTAATTTGCTCATTTTTTCATCTACTTTAAATATATACTCTTATAAAACTGCAGGCTATTACAATAGTCCTGCCAATGTTCTTCACTGTTTACAATTTATCTGTAAATATTCAATAAACCGTTTCCATTCTTTTATAAAAAGTAAGTTTTGCCATTTCTGCATACAGTGGTGCCTCGCAAGACGAAAAGAATCCGTTCCGCGATTCTCTTCGTCTAGCGGTTTTTTCGTCTTGCGAAGCAAGCCCATTGACAGCTTAGCGGATTAGCGCTACAGCGGTCTAGCGGCTTTTCACGATCAGCTGTTAAGCGGGTTATCAGCGGAACAGCTGATAGGCGGCTTAGTGGCTTAGGAAAGGGGGGGGGAGCGGAAAAAACCCGCGGGGACGCGCAAGATTTTTTCGTCTTGCAAAGCAACCCCATAGGGAAATTCGTTTTGCGAAGCGCCTCCAAAACGGAAAACCCTTTTGTCTAGCGGGTTTTCCATCTTGCGAGGCGTTCGTCTTGCGGGGCACCACTGTATTCCATAAGTTTTTGTATCCATTCTTCCTTTGTTGGGACTTCTACTTCTTTGTGGGCGAGTAGCATTCTTGCTACTCGCCCACATCACCTTGCGAACAAAGAGACATCACCTTGCCAACAAATGTCCGTATAGTTAAAGCTATGGTTTTCCCAGTAGTGATGTATGGAAGTGAGAGCTAGACCATCAAGAAGGCTGATCGCCAAAGAATGGATGCTTTTGAATTATGGTGCTGGAGGAGACTTTTGAGAGTCCCATGGACTGCAAGAAGATCAAACCTCTCCATTCTGAAGGAAATCAGCCCTGAGTGCTCACTGGAAGGACAGATCCTGAAGCTGAGGGTCCAAGACTTTGGCCACCTCCTGAGAAGAGAAGACTCCCTGGAAAAGACCCTGATGTTGGGAAAGATGGAGGGCACAAGGAGAAGGGGACGACAGAGGATGAGATGGTTGGATGGTGTTCTTGAAGTTACCAGCATGAGTTTGACCAAACTGCGGGAGGCAGTGGAAGACAGGAGTGCCTGGCGTTCTCTGGTCCATGGGGTCACGAAGAGTCGGACACGACTAAACGACTAAACAACAACAAGCATTCTTGCCGCTGTAGTCGCAAAGGCAGGGGATCTTTTAACAGCCCTAATGGAGATGCTGGGAATTGAATTTGGGGCTTTCTGCATGCAAAACTGTTGCTATACTAATGAGCTAGGAACAGTAGGAACATTAATAAATAGGAACATAGGAAGCTTCCTGATACTCAGAACTTGGGTTCCATTTAGCTTCATATTGCCTGCACTGACTGGCAGCAGCTCTCCATAGTCTCAGCCAGGGGATCTTCCCCAGCCCTGCTTGGAGATGCCGGGCCTTGAACTTGGGGCCTTCTGCATGCAAAACTGGTGCTCTATACCACTGGCCCTTCCTGAGAACATAAAGGTAAAAGGACCCCTGACCATTAGGTCCAGTCGTGGCCGACTCTGGGGTTGCAGCGCTCATCTCGCTTTATTGGCCGAGGGAGCCAGCGTACAGCTTCCGGGTCATGGGGCCAGCATGACTAAGCCGCTTCTGGCGAACCAGAGCAGCACATGGAAACGCTGTTTACCTTCCCGCCGGAGTGGTACCTATTTATCTACTTGCACTGCATGCTTTCAGACTGCAAGGTTGGCAGGAGCAGGGACCCGAGCAACAGAAGCTCACCCCGTCGCAGGGATCCGAACTGCCGACCTTCCGTTCGGCAAGTCCTAGGGTCTGTGGTTTAACCCACAGCGCCACCCGCGTCCCTCCTAAGAACATAGGAAGTTGCTTTTTACAGAATTGTACTATCAGTTTATCTACACCAGGGGTCGGCAAGTTTTACTGGCTATGGGCCGGATCACTCCCATGGAGATCGTCTGTGGGCCGGACTGCTGCAGCGTGATGCTGGAAATCGTGTCTGCGCATATCCACGGCACCGGAAATATCCACGCAGACACAATTTCCGGTATCTGCATGTGCACCAGGGCTGGGGCACCTGTGGTTTGGACTCCCAGCTGCCATGAGCTCCAGCCATTATAGGCAGTGGCCAGGAATCATGGGGGTGGTAGTCCAGCATCCTGAGGACTGTAGGTTCCCCTCTCCTGGTCTGCCCTGCAGAGGACTTTAAGGTCCATGAATAATCACAGTTCAGAGGTCCCAGGCCCTAAGGAAGTCAGATTATCCTCCACCAGGGCCAGGGCCTTCTCAGTGATGGCTCCGACCTGGTGGAATGCTGTGCCCCATGAGACCAGGGTCCTGCAGGATTTAGCTTCCTTCCACAAGGCCTGTAAGACAGAGCTATTCCGCCTGGCTTTCAATTTAAACTTAGCCTGATCTTTTATTTCCCTTTCTTCCCTCCCCTCCCCTTTTTATGAAGATTACCTGCTCTGGGATCCCACAGCTAATTTTCCCCTGGTCTCCTCACTGGCCCAAATAGGACTAATTTAGCCAGCTAGCCCTGGTGATCATCTAATGTTTATTGAATGGATTTCCCCCCTAAATTGATTTTTGAATTCTGAATTTATTGTTATTCACGTTTTATACTGTATTTTATGCTGCTTTTTGTTGCATTAATTAAGTGTTTTAAATTTGTTGTTAGCTGCCCTGAGCCCGGTTTTCTGAACCAGGAAGGGTGGGGTATACTGTAAATAAAAAATTATTATTATTATCTCTGGGCAACTCTTAGTGGTAGCAGCACTCCTGGATTTCATTCTCGGCCCTTCCTAGAGATTTCGGGGATTGAACCTGGAGCCTTCTCGGTGCAAAACTGACGCTGCACCGCTGAGCTGTGACCATTCCCAAATAGGAATGGATGAAAGTTAAGGAAAGGATATTCCAGCTGAACATCAGGAAGAACTTTTCTGACATTAAGAACTGTTTGATTGGGCACCAGGGCAAGACTTCAAGGGCACCACTGGCAACTCTTGACTAGAATGATAATATGATTTGTTCCTTCTCATCCTCTCTGATTCCTAGCTCTGAGCTCGAAAGAAAATGTCGCTTTATGATGATTTGGGAGTGGAGACCAGTGATACGAAAACAGAAGGCTGGTCCAAAAACTTCAAACTTCTGCAGTCTCAGTTGCAAGTGAAGAAGGCAGCTCTCACCCAGGCAAAGGTACAATGAAGACTCTATTAGAAATTCACTGTCCTAACCTTGACGAAAATTAAAAGCTACTTCAAAGTGCTTTTGAAGTGCGTAGCTTATTGAATAATGTAAAAATTAGCTAGCCACTGAATTGGAGGCCAGAAATGATAATTGAAAACAGGAATTCAAGCTCTTGTGTTTTTAGATGCTGACCCTAGAGTGTTCTGCATTAAGTAAACTGGAAAGGTTCGATTGCGCTTCTCAGCATCTGCATCTGAAATTGATAGCTTGCATCATCATTCAGTCTCTGGGGGCTGTTGAATGAATCATGTGCATTATAATCCTAATACCTTGAGGGAGACCAAATTACTGTAATTTGCAATGTTACATCACCTTCATCTTGTTTCCTGTATTTGAAAATCAGGCTTGAATAGGACAAGGGCATCTCCCAGAATTCTGATTCTGCTAAAACCTGAGGACATGTTCGGAGCATTTTTCCATCCATCTATTATTCCCTTTTGGATAATAGAAGCAAATGAAGGGGGGGGGGGAGAGAGAGAGAGTTTCAGGGGGCAAAAATAACAGTCAAGATCATTAGAAAGTCTGACTAGCAATATTTCCCCAGAATTCCAGTAGTTTTTCTTAATTACAGCTTTTATAACGGTTTTTGAGAGCAGTATTCTTTTTTTTTTCTTCCAAATTTTGGGGGTGTGACAAGCCTTCCCCAACCCTGCCCCACAAACAAATTGCTTAATGATCTAGGGTGGAAAGGAACACGGGGCATTTTGTAGAACAGCAACATTTCTGGTGCTGAGTGAAGCGTCTGCTTGTGATGTTCTTACTTTAGAGTCAGCGAACAAAGCAAAGCACAGTCCTTGCTCCCGTGATTGACCTGAAGCGAGGCAGTGCATCTGATGAGCGACAAATTGTAGACACCCCTCCTCACGTGGCAGCTGGCCTGAAGGTAAGACTGGAGCTGCTCCGAGGCAAACTGGTCTTTTTTGGGGCGGGGGCTCATATAGTGGAATTCTAAATGCAGAAAATTGCCAGCCAGGAAAATGTGAGACACTTTCATCATGATGGTTTCTAAAACTGATCCGTGCAACAAAGGTGTTAAGTGACAGGGATCTTTAAATGACCTTTTATGAGACTAGTTCTGTCACACTTTTGCAAACATGTTCATGTGATAATGCCTTAATGTTTTTAAATCTTAAGTCGCTCAAAGACCTTTTAGGTAACAAGTGACTAGTAAGTATAAATAATAAGTACAGTAATAATAATACTGATTATCATAATAACGTCGTGTTATCTGAATACATGGGGACGCGGGTGGTGCTGTGGGTTAAAGCCTCAGTGCCTAGGACTTGCCGATCGAAAGGTCGGCGGTTTGAATCCCCGCGGTGGGGTGCGCTCCTGTCGCTCTGTCCCAGCGCCTGCCAACCTAGCAGTTCGAAAGCACCTTCGGGTGCAAGTAGATAAATAGGGACTGCTTACTAGCGGGAAGGTAAACGGCGTTCCGTGTGCTGCGCTGGCTCGCCAGATGCAGCTTGTCACGCTGGCCACGTGACCCGGAAGTGTCTCCGGACAGTGCTGGCCCCCGGCCTCTTAAGTGAGATGAGCGCACAACCCTAGAGTCTGTCAAGACCGGCCCGTACGGGCAAGGGTACCTTTACCTTATCTGAATACATTCAGTGGTTTTCAACCTTGGGTCCCCAGATGTTTTTGGCCTACAACTCCCATGATCCCTAGCTCACAGGACCAGTGGTCAGGGATGATGGGAGTTGTAGGCCAAAAACATCTGGAGACCCAAGGTTGAGAAAGGCTGTAGATGATTGGTTTGTCCCAATTTGTGCAAAACACTCAGCAGCAGTAACTAAGGGAGGATCAACCAATAAAGTTGCATTAACAGAGTTGGGGGGGAAATGAATGTTAGCAGGAACAGTGGCTTGCAGAGAGCTGCAACAGAGGGTGTTCCAGTCAACAGTGTAAATTTTAAGCTAGGTCCCCAGATGCGTACAAAGGGGGCCTTTGACAAATTGCCTAACAGTGTGTGTTGCCTGATGAGGCTCCAAGGAAAGTGTTTCACAGCCTTCGTACCATCTCTGAGTAGCACTGTTTCTAAGTAGCTGCCATATTATTCTCCCAAAGGCATAATACTTGGGTACTCTTGCAGAGACCTCCTCTGCCGCTGGGGAGCGCAAGTGGGGAGGGCGCTGTTGTGCTCAGGTCCCAGTTGCAGAATTCCTATGGACATTGGTTGTCCACTATGAAAACAGGATGTTGGGCTAGAGGGCCTTTGGCTTGTTCTGGCAGTGCTCTTCTGATGTTCTTGATGGAGATAGGTTGAGGTTCATAAGGGAGTGGATGCTCTTGAAGGAGTGTTTGCCTGGTCCTTTCACTGCTTACAGACAAGAGCAAGCACCATGAAATGAAACCAGAAGCAAACTGAAAAAGCAGCGCAGTTTGGGTGGGCAAAATACCGTATTTTTCGCTCCATAAGACGCACCTAGTTTTAGAGGAGGAGAACAAGAAAAAAAATATTCTCTCCCTCTCTGCGCGGCGCCCCTTCAGCGAAGCGGCAGGAGAAACTGAGCCCCTGCCGTTTCTCCTCCCGCTTTGCTGAAGGGGCGCTGCTCAGAGAGGGAAAGCTGCGCAGCGCCTCTCCAGCAAAGCGAAGCCAGGAGAGCAAGAGGGATCGGTGCGCACCGATCCCTCTTGCTATCCTGGCTTCAGGGATAGCCGCCTGAAGCCTCTGGAGCGCAGCGGAGGCTTTGTTTTGTTTTCGCTGAAGCCATGGAGCCTGCATTTGCTCCATAAGACGCACACACATTTCCCCTTCCTTTTTAGGAGGAGGAAAGTGCGTCTTATAGAGCGAAAAATACGGTACATACAATATGGGCAATAGGACCCAAAGGGCGATGGGTGCTTTTATCGGACAGGATTACTGCTTTGGAAAGGGTCGAGCAGACAGTTTTCGTGAATTCAGGTCCAACTCCAACTACTCTGGGCGCCGTAAGTGGAATGCAGATCTTGGCCTCATCCCGATTGCCGATCAGCAAAAGGGCAGCTGTTGACATTGGTTTTGGGGGAGGTTGTTTTTCTGTATGTTGGGTTTCGAGAGGAAATCTTTGGGAAATACTTTGAAAGTGAAATCGGCGGCACTCGGGGAGGCCTCTTGCCTGTTGCAATTTTGTTGGCTAGCTTTCATCAGCGCTTCTCCCCCTTGCAACCCCAGGACCCTGTCCCCAGTGGCTTTTCTGCAGGAGATGTCTTGATTCCTTTGGCTGATGAGTATGACCCCATGTTTCCCAACGATTACGAGAAAGTAGTAAAACGCCAGCGGGAAGAACGGCAAAGGCAGCGTGAGCTGGAGAGGCAGAAAGAGATTGAAGAAAGAGAGAAGTAAGTCACCTGGGCCGTAAACCATCCACCTACATGCTTGTCTTAGCCATTTTGATGGTGTTAAAGTCTTTACGAGCTGAATAATTTTGTAAGACATCAGGTCAGCTGATAATATTTTTCATCTTGTAAATCCTTAATTAAATCTGCGATACAGTTAATTCACTTGTTTGGCCACTTTCACTACAGGATATCATAGGCTCTCAGGTCCTATTTGTATGAGGAAGTTGGATATCAGTGCATCAAAGTTTTCACCTTTCAGAATAATTTTCCTTGGCATTTGAGATCAATGTACAGTAAACCAGTATTGATTTATTTCTGTGTGAATGGTATCTGGACTTGCCAAGGAGCTGCCTCAAATCATAAGCACTTGGACAGAAAGAAGTACCCCATCATTAATTTGTTGTTGTTGTTGTTTAGTCGTTTAGTCGTGTCCGACTCTTTGTGACCACACGGACTGGAGCACGCCAGGCCCTCCTGTCTTCCACTGCCTCCCGCAGTTTGCCATCATTAATTAGACTGCACTTTAGGGCAAAAATCAGTTTTTGCCCAGACTTTGGATAGAAAGGAATTACTCTAATAAAACTGCTAGTGATGGATTCTGTAGGAACTATGCCAACCTTTGCAGCAAAAGAAATACAGATAGTACCTCCAAAATGCATCTGTAAACATTTGTATTTTGTAATTGTTGTAGGCAGAACACACCCTGCATTGCGAAGTGTGCTCTGTGGGTTCCCTGCACCTGAGGATTGTCATCTTAATTTCTGTTTTAATTTCAAGGAGGCGTAAAGACAGGCATGAGGCGAGTGGATTTTCAAGGCGGCCGGATCCAGATTCTGACGAAGATGAAGATTACGAAAGAGAGAGGCGGAAAAGAAGTAAGGAAATCTTAGTCGCGGAGTGCGGCCTTGGTTGGACACTGTAATCTCAGTGAGATGTGATGGGTTCTTCCCCTTGCCTGGAGACCAATGTCGGTGCCCATCAGGTTGTGGCATCTTCTGGGGTCCTCTTGGGGCTGCCAGCCTCCTTGTCATGTGTGATCACCTTTGAACCAGCCTACCCAGGGGCAGCAAGCCATTAGGGGGATGCCCCTAGATAAGTTCTCTGGTGGGCACAAAGAGCTCCCTGCAGCTCTTGAGAGCAGACTTTTTTTGTTGGCAGCACTGTAGCAAACTGCTGCTGCCACCTGGTTAAGTCTGCTCATGAGTGAGTGCAAGAGAGGGTACGCAGTGGTGCCAAGCAAGGAGCTGGTTAGTGCTTAAGGACTTGCTGAGAACAGAAAGTTCAGGGTCTATCAAAAGCTGGAGCTGCTTTTCTGCATCAATTGTGGCTGCTGATTTATCTCTATTTTGTATAGCAAGTAAAAATCCTTTGCAGCGTCGTAGTGTTTAAACGACAGGACGTTCCATAGATTTGGTGATGACTTTGAAGGTCATGGCTTGGGGAAGTCTTCCATGTAGCCTCGTTTCTGAATCTGTAAAAAGGAAATGGCAGTGAGACTGGTTGCGGGGTTTAAAGCAATCCCGGATTTCTGAGCGTGCCATTTAAATTATCGCCGACATTGAAGAGGCAGCAATGGAGAAGTGGGAAATAGGGGACCACCTAGACATTTCCAACTATCGAAGTTTTCTTCAAATTTACTGTGCAACTCTGGGTATAGGGCGGTATATAAATTCAATAAATAGTAATAATAATTTTAAGTTGCCAGCTTTAGTTGGGCTTCCTTCCTTTTGGGAACTGGAAATAAATAACTTTGTAATGGAGATCTTGCAGAACACAGTTCCCAATTGTAGAGGGCTTTATTGCTTGAAGAAACATGCTCTCTTGTGCTTCTCGGCATCGTGTCATCTCTCTGAGCTGCACTTTTAATTCCCTGGCCGACTTTGAGCCATGTTAATCTCACCAAACCTCTGGCTCTCTTCCTCCCATTATCCTCTCTTCTTTTGCTGTTGTGCAAGAACCCGTTTCCACTGGGATCGGTATTGGCAGATGCACAGGACAGGTGACTGGCCGCAGAGTATAAGGAGGCCTTTATTGTGCCCCAATTAACCGAGCAAAATCACCCTGGCGGTTTCTTGCCAGGTGTCTTATTTCTGGCATGGAACAAGCTGTGCCAGACCTTGGGGTCTGAAGCCTCTAAAAGGGGGCTCTGTGTTTTTCTCACACACATTTTGAGGAAAGGGGCACCTGGTGGAGCCATATTTTCAGAGACCCTGGGCTTACACCTTTTAGGAGCCAGGAGTGGCAGAAACCAGTGGCAAAGTGATAGAACAGCTACACACCTCTCTGATACCGCAACCCCTTCATATCAGTGGCAATGTATCATGAAAGTTTTCATTCTTTTGGTTGATTGTAGCCTGGGGCTTACCAAGACAACTCAGTGTTGGGATGTAGTTAAGGACATGCTGAGCTTTGGGGATGCTTCCTGGCTCCAGGTGCCTCCCTAGGCATTTATGCTTTTATCACTGAAGTTGAGTGCATTGAACTAATAATAATAATAATAATAATTAAAAAAAAATTATACCCCGCCCTCCCCAGCCAAGACCAGGCTCAGGGCGACTAACACCAGGTATATAAACAATTGATTAAAATACAACTTAAAAACAAGATTAAAGTACAACATTAAAATGCAGCCTCATTTCAGTAGAAACTCAAATCAAAAACTTTTTGGAGATGAAAACGTCAAATCTTCACCAAGGCCAACTACCCAGACTGGTCCCACATGGGCCAGAAAAAAGCCAGGGAAGTCCCCAAATAAGAGTTCCATCACAGAAGGAGAAAGGAAAGAGGGGGAGTGGATCAAGTTATGCATATGCGGTGTAATATCTTTATCCCATCAGCACACACGCCTAGCCTGTTGAACTTCCAGAAAGACAGTTACGTTGAGTCCATTGCAGCAAAACCAAGGAAGAGTCTCTGATTCTTGTGACACCTATTAAGTCTTGCAGATTCCTGCATTCTTTTTCATGCAATTGTTTCCTTTCACAGGTATGGGAGGAGCTGCCATCGCACCACCTACTTCTTTGGTTGAGAGGGACAAAGAACGTATGTTTAAATTATTATTATTTTTCTTTGAAGTTGCTAGTGCCATGGCTTTCAAAAATGTCTTGCCTTCAGCGGATGCTTTCCAGGGACACCTGGCTGCTGTGGATGTCTGCCACAAAACCCCGGGCACTGCAGATAATATGAGGACATGCTCTAGGGATGCTCACTTGGTTTCTGCAGGTCCCTGGACCAGCCTCATGGGCCTCTCCATCACCTTGTGCAAACTGAAATTTATTCTTCACAGGCTGCAAGCCTGTGTGTGAGTTGTAGCCTTTTGGGCTGTTTGGAAAGGGTGTTCACGTGAATGAATTGTCCCTGCCAAAATGAAAATAATCCCCGCGCACAGAATGCTAGCACGTCAGGAGGAACGCTAGGCTAGAAAGACATCTTCCCATGACACGTTAGGTTTTTGTGTGTGTAGGAATCTCTTTTTTGGAGTTGGAGAGAGAACATTCATTTTACGACAGCTTCCTTCCACACCACCTCATAGTCCAAAAAGGTACAGTTGAGACAGTTTACCATAGCTGCTGTCTGTAAGAACTAGGCTCTAGTGACTAGTCTGCTGTGGCAGCAGAAGAGTGAAAGGGTGAGCAAATGCTTTTTGAGGTGGCACCATGTCTGCCATTATTGATCTTCTTGATAACACACACACATCCCGGATAATAATAATAATAATAATAATAATAATAATAATAATAATAATTAATAATAATTTTATTTATACCCCGCCCTCCCCAGCCAAGAACAGGCTCAGGGCGGCTAACACCAAATATAAAAACGATTGAAATGCAGCTTAAAAAACAAGATTAAAATACAACAGTAAAACATTAAAATGCAGCCTCATTTCAGTGGAAACTCAATCGAAGCTTCCAAATGACTCAAGCCTCCAAATGACTCAAAAGTCAGCCTGAAGATTCCCGTGCTAAACCTGGCAAGTGTGCATGAATGTCATTGGAAATGGTTTCGTCTGAAAATGTTACTCAGTGCGGCGCTTCCTCACTGCTGGCAGCAGACTGCACTGTGGCTTGTGTGAGCTGACAGGGCTTTTAAAAAAACTACACCTAGGGTAGCCAGTGGCTACCCTAGCGGTTGAACCCCAGCTGTTTCCACTTTGCACATTGTGTTAGACTTGGGTGGTTGCATTCTTCACAGCCATGTTCACGTGTCTGTTATGGCCTAGGTCAGAGGAGGGAACAACTGGATGATCTGTAAATCAGATGGGCCCCTCTTCTGTTTTGCTTCCATTTCTCAGAATGGGTGGGACAGAGCTTTGCTTAAGCCATTCATCCTTGTTGTAATAGCAAGAGCGGTGGTACATTGTTGGGAAATGCACCATGGGTCTCGCACAAGGTACACAAGAAAGTGAGCATGAGCAAGCCAGTGAGGGGCTAGCTCTCCTAAGGAACGTGGGGTATACCAGCAGGCATTGGCATTAGGCTTGCTAGGTGGCAAAGCCCTGGGACTCTGAATTTACCCATGGCAGCTTCCTGAGATTCTTGGAAAGCAAAGGGAGCATCTTCTGTTTCTGACTCCTCCGGGTCCAGTTATCTGGAAGTGAGCTGCAAAGGGGTGTGTGCAGGTGTGATGGTTGGGGAAATGAAGCAGCTCATTAAATGTAGCCGTCGAGCTGAGTTGTGCAGAAACAAGTCGATGTTCAAGGTTGCATTGTGGTTTTCTTTTTAATCTTGAGAAATTCTGCACTCATCCATTAGGTGGCACATTATTTATGGTGGGTAGGACGCGGGTGGCGCTGTGGGTTAAACCACAGAGCCTAGGACTTGCCGATCAGAAGGTTGGCGGTTCGAATCCCCACGACGGGGTGAGCTCCCGTTGCTCAGTCCCTGCTCCTGCCAACCTAGCAGTTCGAAAGCACGTCAGAAGTGCAAGTAGATAAATAGGTACTGCTCTGGCAGGAAGGTAAACTGTGTTTCCGTGTGCTGCTCTGGTTCGCCAGAAGCAGCTTAGTCATGCTGGCCACATGACCCGGAAGCTGTACGCCGGCTCCCTCGGCCAATAAAGCGAGATGAGTGCTGCAACCCCAGAGTCGGCCACGACTGGACCTAATGGTCAGGGGTCCCTTTACCTTAGGGAAAAAATGGATGAATGGGGGATTGTCCACACCCCCTGTTGTATATTTATTTTGAAGAATTTGTCTATTCTCTTGTGCTGATTCTCATGACACTACAGCCCCTCTAGATTGGACCTCTTGCTTGCCATTACTAGCTTCGAATGACATTTGCGCCAAATCAGGTGTTTAGCGGGCAAGATAATGGAGAGGTGGGAGCTGGAACTTACGAGGCTGTTCAGTTATCTGTGCAAGCGAGTCAGGAAATGCATGTCAGCCATAATGGAAATGCATGGTTTTTTCGGCTTAATGTTGAACGTCCCACTTCGCTTCCAGCTGTATCGTCGTCGTTCCCGTATGAAGAAGAGCCCAGGCCTCGCGGTTCATCATCGTCCAAAGCAGCCATTCCTCCCCCGATGTACGATGAGCCCGAGAGGCCTCGATCCCCGACAGGACCCAGCAACTCCTTCCTTGCTAACATGGGGTGAGCGAATGCAACCATTTCGGCACTTCCTACAAAATGCCAGGAGGGGGCAGTGGTGGCCAGTACTGGGGAGCAACCCTGCAACTTCTGCATGCGCTATGGCATGTAAATTGACAAACGCCTTCTAATAACTCCAGTTTTGCTATTGAGTTCAAGCCCAATGTCCAAGAGATGGAGCTACAGATACCCAGTAGCAGCTCCGGGACTCCCCTTTTCTCTAGCAAAGCTCTCTCCTGATGGAGGGCGAGTGGCTGCGCAACGGCCACATAAAGCAGGGAGACAGTTTGGGGACTCTGCATGCGGGCCCCATGCTGTCTGCTGCTGATTTAAATTAATTTGGCATCTTGCAGCACCACGAGCCCCGGTGGCTGCTTACCTGTGTCTTGCAAGCAGCAGGGGCTGGCGGTGGTGGTGGCAGAGGGACGATGAGCAGCGTGCAAAAGGGCTGCGGAGAGGGCTGCTTAAAATGGCAGCCGCTTGAGTGCTGCTGCTGCTGGCACCATCAAAGCCCAGCCCCCTTCCTCCTCTAGGCAGGACGGGGAGAAGCCAGGAGGAGGGAGGGAGGAGGCGCTGCCGCCGCCGCCGCCGCTGTGTAAGGGAGAGGGAAAGAACGTGCGTGCTGGCGATCCATGCAGCAATTCCAGGATTGTCCACAGGCCGGATCCAGAAGGCAATTGGGCCTGATCTGGCCCACGGGCCTTAGTTTGCTGACCCATGGCCTAAGATAACTGAATTCAGCTCCTGACCTCAAAGAGGCGCAGGTTTCTTTAGAGACCTGACATTGACTTTAGCCGCCAGAGCTCTGTGCGGGCTGCAGTTCCATAAAACTACACAGGAATAGCTCAGGTCAAGTGCAGTCTGCAACGAAATCTTTCACTGTGTCCCTAGCATGCATGTTGATTCTTCTCCTCTGCTACAAGACCTGGGGAACTGTCTTCATAGGCTGTATATGCACTTACTCCTTCCCCTCCCTGGTGCACAAGATCATGCATGCACTTGTTGCTTTACTGTTCGGGAGCGGGGATGTTGTCCTCTTTTGTAGGGTCATAATTTACACTTGTGGATATAGCGGGCTCCGTCCTCCTGCCTGCGATATGCTTGAATCTTCCTGTAACGCACATTCTGCTATTCCTACAAAGTTATTGGCACTAGTTCAGCTTTGAGGAGATGGGTGACATCAGGCATGGAGTTCAGCTTCCTGACTTCTTGAAAATCTAATGCTGGTTTTACAGTGTTGCAGGAAAAGGGGTAGAGCCCCGAGGCAGTAGAATAGACTGTTCCCTTTCAGATTGCAAGTGGGGGCTCACAGTTTGCTATGCTCCCCAGAGAGAAATATCTTTCCAGCTAACAAACTGACATAGCAGATAGGTTCTGTTTTACAACTTTCTCTCTGATCTGCTGTTCCATAATAATAATAATAATAATAATAATAATAATAATAATAATAATAATAATAATAGCACAGAACATTTTCTTCAAGGATTCATTCAAAAATGGATTACCTTTGCTTGCAGTCTGAAGTGATAAAATCCATTCTGCTATCTTATTCTGTTTCGTGTATAACTTCATTAAAAATAAATAAAGTTCCTAACCCTTACAGATTCAAATATACTTGAAATCACCTTGGCGGTGCTTTAGGAAAAACAAGGAATGGCCAGTTAAGATTGTCAGTGTTCTATATACTTCCTTTCCCTTTGTTGTGCTTATAATAAACCATGCAAAATGTTTAAACAGTAGAGAATAAATTATGAAAAAAGAACAACATTATGAAAACTTGTCTTATGAACAGTTAGCTTGGAAATAAGTTTCTCTTTGGACAGTCTATCACTGATGATGATACAGTTTTGCTTGCTACCCCAGTTTAGTGGACAACTGTAGTTTGCTTGTGATATTTCAGAAAAGTAGCTGAATCTTGATTATTCCCTGGGTGTGTTCATTTTGCTAAACACTTCTAGATAAATCTCAGGGGCTGCTGTGCCAGTTAACATTTTAGCATTTAATGCTGCAGATGATCATCTGATCCAACCCCTGCCAAACACATCCATTCTATCGCCTGGTTTGCACGTAACGCTAAGCTGAAATGTGGCTTAGCAGGAATGAGCAAACATAGGGTCTCCCAGAGAGGAGATCGTTGCTTCTTTGCTGCTCCTTGATAACTTCGTTAGCTCCTTGCACCGAGCCAAGTTACAGTTTGGCTTAGCGTTTGAATCCAGGCTCATGGCTTAGCTCCTGCCTGAAAAACCACAAACTTTGCCCTGTAGTTTGTAGCTGGTGGTGTGTCTGGCAGAGGTAAACCACAAGTCCAGGTCCAGATGACTTGCTAAGCCAAAACATGGTTCAGCTCCTCATAGAGACCCTAAAGCGGCCGCAGTGTCCTCATTTGGAGCTGTACGCTTGCTCCTCCGTGCCAAGCCAAGGTTTAGTGCTGCAAACGAGAGCTGTGTGATTTCCCAAGGGGTTGCCCGCTCAGCCCGACTCTGTTTCATCTCCAGAGGCACAGTGGCACACAAGATCATGCAGAAATACGGCTTCCGAGAGGGCCAGGGTCTGGGGAAGCACGAGCAGGGCTTGAGCACGGCGCTGTCGGTGGAGAAAACCAGCAAGAGAGGGGGCAAAATCATTGTCGGCGATGCTGCTGATAAAGGTAATTTGGGGAGACTTCTCTGGAGTAGGGAATAACCCTGTTCACAGGTGGGCAGCGGTGCTGAGGCAGAAAGGTGGGGTGACCTCATGCCACACAGACCAAGTGCTGATCATGGGGGGGGGGGACTTAATAATTAACTGCCCTCTTGGTTTCCGTTCCTTTAATCAGCCTTGCATTCCCGTTTGTGTCCACCTGTAACAGGCTTAACTGAGGCTTATCTGCTTAAGCCTTTTCTTAAAGATCAGGTTAGTTCCTTGCTCTTGGGTGATTATTTGCCCCCTCGGGACTTCAGATGTGCTGCAGAGCCTTTGGTCTGACAAATGGAAAAGTTGTGTTGCCGTACATCGCAGTGGTATGCTCTGCCTTGTCCTTTTCCCTCTGGGCCAGGAGGTCTCCAGTAGGAGTTACTGCTTCATACAGGCCCCATAGAGCCCTACAGTGGGGATGCTTTTGGGTTGTAGTACTTTGAGACATCTGAAGGCATCCCTGTTTAGGGAAGTTTTTAATATTTGATGCTGTATTGTTTTAACTCTCGATTGGGAGCCGCCCAGAGTGGCTGGGGAAACTCATTATTTTATTACTATTATGATTTGAGAGTGTGACGTTCTTGGTGCTTTTCTTCTAGGAAAAAAGTGCTGGTTCTCACCAACAAACGGGGGTAGGGCCAGCGCATGCGAGAGCAGCGTGGCTGGATATCAGGGCTGGGCAGTGAGGACAGGATAGCTGCTTGATGCTCTCTTGCCTGCCCACCTGCCGATTGGTGAAGAGGTCTCCCCTGCCTAGGCAAACACTAACCAGGCTTGGGGAAGGAGGCGCGATGCTCTGACGGGGTCCAAGAGCCTTCCCACCTCATCCCCCCCCCCCCCCCAAAAAAGGTGGTGGTCCTGAACACCATTGCGTACTGCCTGAAAAAAAGCACTGGGTGTTGTGTTTTTGTATACAGTGGTACCTTGGTTCTCAAACTTAATCCGTTCCGGGAGTCCGTTCAACTCCCGAAACCATTCAAAAACCAAGGCACAGCTTTTGATTGGCTGCAGGAGCTTCCTGCACTCAAGCTGAAGCCGCGTCGGATATTTGGCCTCCGAAAAACGTTCACAAACCGGAACACCTACTTCCGGGTTTGCGGCGTTCAGGAGCCGATTTGTTCCAAGGTATGACTGTATTCTGTTGGAAGCTGCCCCGAGTGGCTGGGGCAACCTAGTCAGGTGGGCGAGGTACAAAAAAATAAATTGTTGTCCATGGTGGGTGGGTGTAATTAAATCTAGCGACCATTCCCAGAGGTGGTTTTACTCAGATTGAAATTGATGGAGCTAACTTAGACATGCTCACTAATTTCAGTGGTTCTGCCCTGCGTATAACTTAGCCTGAATAGCTCTTTTGGGTCTGTTCTCTATGATCTGAATACCCACCCCAGATTCCCAGAATCACAAGAACACCCTCAGGCCTCCCTGGGTCTGGATTAACCTAGCATGTGATTGCTCACAAAGTAGCGATCCGGTATTTAATGTTGCCCTGTTCCTGCTTCCTTTCTTCCTTTCTGCATAACAGATGCCTCCAAGAAATCGGATTCGAATCCCTTAACAGAGATACTAAAGTGCCCTACCAAAGTGGTTCTCCTACGGGTGAGTCCCCCGTCCCCCCGATCTTTTAATTCGTGTGGATTAAGCCTCTGGCTGGTCTTGCAATACAGTGGAACCTCTACTCATGACCACAATCTGTCCCGGAGGCCTGTCCTTATGGTGAAATGGGTCGCTGGGAGAGGCGCCATTGTGTGCAGGTGCGGGCAGCGATTGTCCGCTTTTGTGCAAGCGTGAATGGCGATCGCCGCTCCTGTGCATGTGCGAACGACGGCAAACCCACCAGTTACTTCCAGGTTTGCCGTGGTCGCAACTTGGAACGTCCACGAGTGGAGGTGTGGCGATCACACAGGGTCCCCGGACCTTTAACAGTCTATTGATCCCTGTGCCACCACTGTGCTCACTTCCCCGCTGCCACCAACCCGTTACTCTCGGGTAAAACACTGAGTCAAGACAGTTGTTAAAAGTGAACCAAAGGAACAAGTTTATTTTACAAACATTAACAAGTTTATGGTTTCTCCGATAATATTTCTGTCAGTACCTTAACTTTAGTTTCTTTACCGGCCTATACCTTCCTAATACCTTCTGACCGATTATCTCAACTGTTTGACTGACTCCTCTTAACAAATTCTCTCCCTCTCTCACACCAGACTAGCCCAACCCACAGACTTATCTTATGTCTCTTCTAACTCCAGACTGTCTTCTCAACCACCCTAACACTAACTCCTCAAAAAAACCCTCTCTGCTTAAACCTTATACACAGTTAAATCTGCCCCCTGGGTTCCCATTGGTTAGTCATTTTACAATTAGTTAACCCTTTCCCTATGAACCCAGTATGATGTCACACACCTAGGAGAGGGCAAACGCCACAGGAGGCAGTTGTAATTAGAGGTTCTACTGTATGCAAGGAAGCCGTGGCTCATAGCTTGCAGGAGGATGTTGTTCTGTGGACTTCTTGCAGGATTGAGCATCCATCACCAGAAAGCGATCAGAAAACTGCTCGGCTGTATGTGAGAGGATATGGGCCTTCGGTGAAAATATTTAAACGCCTTCTGCATTCGTTGCCCAGCATTTGGAAAACAAAACACACCCCCTAGTGGTGGAACCAGTTGTGCTTTCAGCCTAAAACAGCCTTTACACCAGCTTGGGGCTTTCCACATGTTTTGGATGCCGACCTCCATAAGCCCCAGCCAGCAAACTGGTGGGAGTTGGAGGCTGAAACATCTGAGGCCAGCACTCAATGGTTGTGCCATGGCATTTGTGGGGGGCACAGGGGCAGTTGCCCAGGGCACAAAATCGTTAAGGGTGCAAAATTTTGACACCCTGCCTCATTTACAGCTGCGTGCTTCTGTTGGTTCTTCTTCCATTATATGTGCAGCTGAAATCTCCCGCAGACGCTGCTAGGCAGTTGAATGCGCATGCGTACTCTGACAGTCCCCCCTGCTTCCGCTCAGCCCTGAGCTCAGGCAACCCCTGCTATGCCACTGGCCCCCTCTTCAATTGGAATTTTTCTTTTTTTGCAGAATATGGTCGGAGCTGGGGAGGTTGATGAAGACCTGGAAGGCGAAACCAAGGAGGAATGTGAAAAATACGGCAAAGTGGGGAAGTGTGTCATCTTTGAGGTATTAGCTGGCATCGTTTTCCATAGTTTCCTTGTGCCCCCCCCCCCAGCAACAAAAATGTTATAAGTAGTGCACAAAAACAAAAGAGATACCTGACGGGCTTACAACACATTAAAAACACAAAACGTTGGCAAGAAGGAAATCTGTGGAGATCCAAAGTTACCCCACCATGAGCTGAAAATCTGCAGAGTAATTATATAGTTTACTTATATCAATGCCACAATTCTGTAATTTCATTGGACATTGATCAAAACACATATATTATATAGTTAAGAAAATACTGGCAAATTATATCGCAGTTACCAAGAGGTTGTTGGTTTTTTCTTTTTACTAGAATGCAAAATAAAAGGCATGCCAGTTCTGTTGGAAAAACTGTTATTTATTTGCATTCTTGAACCCAACAGTAATTAATAACAGGTAATTTTTGTGTATGACCATAAAATCTGGAGACTGTTTTTCTCCCCCACGTGGTATGGGATGAAGCTATAGACCAGTCTAATTGAGATTCGCATGGCTTTTCCTTGTAGAATTTCAATGCACAACTTTTCTGAGTTCAGCGTATTTAATCAAGGAATGCGACATCCTTCTTTCTGAACAGTTAAAATTGTGCTTCACTTGTATACATCTGGCTGCAATCGTCAACTGAAAATCTTGCCTTGACACAGCACACCATTTGACCCTGGAGTTTGAGCGCGGACTGATGTTTCTTGGTTGTTTGGCTGTCCTGTAAACTTTGCTAAGCTGGTCATTTCCCAAACCACCTGAAGCCCTTCAGACTAGGGCAGCACGGACTGCTCTTTTCAGCATCTGTCGTGCGTCATCCTGGCAGCCGCCAAACAATCCGATACTGGTTCATACAGTTGCTCCAGTTTTACATATCTAATCCTAAGTGTGTCAAAAGTCATCTTGGCAGGCAACCTGAGTCGGTTGGAATTTTGAGCTGAAAGGAATCCTTGGGGATCGCTTGCTCCGCGTCCCAGAATGCAGACAGAGTTTGTTGTGTCTAAATTGAGAGAGCCAGCGTGGTGTAGTGGTTAAGAGCGGTAGATTTGTAATCTGGGGAACCGGGTTTGCGTCCCCGCTCCTCCACATGCAGCTGCTGGGTGGAGTCCCAGTCACACTTCTCTGAAGTCTCTCAGCCCCACTCACCTCACAGAGTGTTTGTTGTGGGGGAGGAAGGGAAAGGAGATTGTTATCCGCTTTGAGACTCCTTTGGGTAGTGATAAAGCGGGATATCAAATCCAAACTCTTCTTCTTCTTCTAAATCAACGCCTGGCAATCTTTCATCCAGTCCCTCCATTAAAAAAAATAAAAATACAACAAAAACTCCCACCAAAGTCTATTTATTTATATCCTGTCCTGAATCTAAAGAGTTTGAGTCAGTCTGTGTTGTGTGTGTCCCCCCCAAAAATCCTTACAACAACCCTATGAGGTAGGTTAGGGAGAGAGATTGTGGCTACTAAATAATTCCTAATCATGATTTTTCCCCCTCCGAACATTTGTTGGATTTAAGTAAGCTACCTTTCAACTGCGTTTATGGCCGCCCTTTGTCTTTTATCTAGCTGAAGCATGAGATTAATATTGATTTAAATATATTTATATACTACTTCAAAAGTAGTAATCTTTGGGAGAAATCGGAGGCTACAGTATTGCTAGGGCTATTTTATTTTCACCTCTCTTTGCAATTGTGTGTTTGTTTGTTTTACACAGATTCCAGGGGCACCTGATGATGAAGCTGTGAGAATATTCCTAGAGTTCGAAAGAGTGGAATCTGCAATTAAAGGTAACAGTCTAATAATGACCAGTCCAGTACTTAGCTCCTTATTTAATATTTACATCAATATCCCACCATTGCTTCAGGGGCCTTAAGGTGGCATATGTGATTCCCTTTCCCATTCCCCATTTTATCCTCACAACCACCTTGCAAGGTAGGCTAGGCTGGGAAACTGCAACTGCTCCAAGGTCACCTGGTGAGCCAAGCAGGGTTTGAATCGTGGTCTCCCAGATCATAGTCCAACTTCTGGCCCTGAAGTCTGCGGAACAATATTCAGTTCCATTTCTGGTTGTGGCAATATAGACTTAAGATGTGGCTCTTGAGCCGGGACTGATGCCCGGCGGGTAGAGATTATTCTTTGTCGCTCCTTTGCATGATGTAAAGTTGCGTCTCAGTATCCGTTAGCCTCAGTCAGCTTTGAAGCACACATGGGATTAAACACCCAATATTAGTCCTCCCTCACTTACAAATGTGAAAAGCATCACTGGACCACAGTTTAGAGGTCCCAGGCCCTAAGGAAGTCAGATTATCCTCCACCAGAGCCAGGACCTTTTCAGTGATGGCTCCGACCTGGTGGAATGCTCTGTCCCATGAGACCAGGGCCCTGCAGGATTTAGCTTCCTTCTGCAGGGCCTGTGAGACAGAGCTATTCCGCCTGGCCTTTAATTTGAATTCAGCCTGTTCTTTAATTTCCCTTCTCTTCCCTCCCCCTCCCCTTTTATGAAGATCACCCGCTCTGAGACCCCACAGCTAATTCTCCCCTGGCCTCCTCGCTGGCCCAAGTAGGACCAATTCAGCCAGCTAGCCCTGGGGATAATAATAATAATAATAATAATAATAATAATAATAATAATAATAATAATAATAAATCTTATTTATATCCCACCCTCCCCAGCCGAAGCCGGGCTCAGGGCGGCTAACAACAATAAAACAGTACAATGCTTATTAGATGGATTTCCCCTAAATTGATTTCTGAACTTTGAATTTTATTGTTGTTCATGTTTTTATACTGTAATTTATTCTGCTTTTACAATTAAATATTTTAAATTTGTTGTTAGCCCCCCTGAGCCCGGTTTTTGAACCGGGAAGGGTGGGGTATAAATAAAAAAAATTATTATTATTATTATTGCCCAGCTTGAACTGAAATGGATGCCCTCGTTAGCGTAATCTAGTGAACTTGACTTGGTTATTCTCCCACTTTTTCGCCCAATTTCTAATAAGAAGGAATGTTTCTGAATTGATCTCTCAGCATTTGATAAGACATTAAAAATATTACTATTATTATTCCAGCCGTTGTTGACCTGAACGGAAGGTACTTTGGCGGACGAGTAGTGAAGGCATGTTTCTACAACCTGGACAAATTCCGAGTTTTGGACCTTGCGGAGCAAGTCTGATTTTCCTGCCCCCCCCCCCCCCGAGGCCAAACATGGATGCATCACGCCAGGAATCTCATGTTCTTCAACTCCATCCTGGGACTGCAGGAAGAGACAGCGTCGTTTAGAACAAACTGGAACTAAATCCTTGAATGGATGTTTCTCGTTCGTTGTGTTGGACTGTTTATATTTTATTGTGGTAGAAAATTCCATAAAGATAATTGCCTGTTTTTCTTTAAGATCCAGCTGTTCTCTGTTTGCCTCCTCCAGAATCCTCCTGTAATTTGCAGGTGGGGCAGTGTTTTGTGGCCCCGTCTTTCTGCTGAGTGGTACTACATGAACGCGCCCTGCTGCCTGCAGGGGGTCTGTCCTTCCCTTGCAAAGCTCTGGTTCCCTTTCGCTTCCACTTAAGCGGCAGGCCACAGTTCACCTTAACCGGACAAACCTTGCATTACTGTTAAAGCCGAGAGCGAGAGAGAGAATTGAAGCACAGAAAGGGAAGCATGTGAGGTTCATTTCGTACTAAACTGTGGTTTGGTGTTACATCTGAACCAAGCGAGATTAATCAGGAAGTTGGAAACAGCGGAGTGGGAAATGGGCCTGTTTCAGAACCGCTGCAGCTTAGAATAATAGAATTGTAGAATTGGAAGGGACCCCAAGGGTCATCTAGTCCAACCCACTGCAATGCAGGAATCTCAGCTCAAGCATCCCTGACAGATGGCCATCCAACTTCTGCTTAAAAACCTCCAAAGAAGGAGAGTCCACAACCTCCCGTGGGAGTCCGTTCCCCTGTCGAACAGCTCTTACTGTCAGAAAGTTCTTCCTGGTGTTCAATTGAAATCTCCTTTCTTGTAACTTGAAGCCACTGGTTTGAGTCCCAGCCTCCAGAGCAGGAGAAAAGACGCTTCTTCCCTCTTCCATATTGAATTGAAATTGAAATACTTTATTGTCACTCATACAACTTGTATACAGTGAGATTACACGAGCAGCCCCCACTCAGCTCTCTTAGTCTCAATTCCCCTCATTTACTGACGCACACCCACCAAACCCAAAAGTCAGTTGCCCTGTTGTTATCTTTTCATTCAGCAGGATAGAAGCTGTTCTTTACCCTGTTGGTGCGACTAATCATGCTTCTATATCTTCTGCCTGAGGGCAGGAGATCAAGAAAGTGCCGGCCAGGGTGTGAATCATCCCTGAGAATTTTCCTCACTCTCCTGAGGCAACGTTCTTCCACTATTTCGTCCAGCGGATTCATGGGACAGCCCATAATATCTTGTGCTGTATTCACCACCCTCTGGAGGCACTTCCTATCAGTTGATGTCAAACCAGCGTACCACACCGTGATGCAGTATGAAAGGACACTTTCTATTGTGGACCGGTAGAAGGAGATCATCAAATGTTGACTGACATCGTTCTTCCGCAATACTCTGAGGAGATGGAGTCTCTGTTGGGCTTTCTTAACCACCTGGGTTGTATGTATTTTCCACCGTTGAGATATTTGAAGATGGGTATCATATCTCCTGCCGCCTCCTCTTTTCCAGGCTAAACATACCCAGCTCTTTCAACCGTTTCTCATAAGTTCGGGTTTCCAGACTCTTGATTATCCTTTGCACACATTCCAGCTTGTCAACATCCTTCTTAAATTGTGATGTCCAGAACTGGACACAGTGGGGCTACCTTTGAAGGTGACCCAGAAACTACAACTAATCCAGAATGTGGCAGCTAGACTGGTGACTGGGAGTGGCCGCCGAGACCACATAACACCGGTCTTAAAAGACCTACATTGGCTCCCAGTACGTTTCCGAGCACAATTCAAAGTGTTGGTGCTGACCTTGAAAGCCCTAAACGGCCTCGGTCCTGTATACCTGAAGGAGCATCTCCACTCCCATCGTTCTACCCGGACACTGAGGTCCAGCACCAAGG
The DNA here is from genome assembly GCF_964188315.1 of Podarcis muralis. Lineage (NCBI taxonomy): Eukaryota > Metazoa > Chordata > Lepidosauria > Squamata > Lacertidae > Podarcis > Podarcis muralis. The sequence goes on along the minus strand of NC_135664.1, from coordinate 68,089,593 downwards.
GCCTTCTGGCGGTTCCCTCATTGCGAGAAGCCAAGTTACAGGGAACCAGGTAGAAGGCCTTCTCGGTAGTGGCGCCCTCCCTGTGGAACGCCCTCCCACCAGATGTCAAAAAGAACAACAACTACCAGACTTTTAGAAGACATCTGAAGGCTGTTTAGGGAAGCTTTTAATGTTTGATGTATTAGAGTATTTTAATATTTTTTTTGGAAGCCGCCCAGAGTGGCTGGGGAAGCCCAGCCAGATGGGCGGGCTATAAATTATTATTATTATTATTATTATTATTATTATTATTATTATTACTATTCTTATTATTATTACTCCAGGTGTGGTCTGGCCAAGGCAGAATAGAGTGGGACTATTACTTCCCTTGACCTGGGCACTATAGACTTCTGCTGACATAAGGCTAGTACACCAATGGTTCATCTATTTTCCTTAGCCCCAAGTGACATTTTATTTCTGGGCTGATATGTGTCCGTGCTCCCCTGAAAAAGGCAGTTCTGCATTTTGCTTTGGAGCAAAGATTCTGGAAACTGGAGGGTTCCCCCCCCCCTACCCACACTCATATCCCAGGATAGTGGCAAAATTCCTGCTTAGCTATGATCTCATGTGTCTTGTCATGCCCAGTTGAAGAGTTCCGGTATTCCTCCAGCCTCTTCCTCTCCTCCTCCACAGCTTCCTAATCACTTTAGGAGCCAAGATCGCATTATGATCTTCCCAGAAGAGAATACAGTGATAATAATAAAATCCCATAAGGAAATTAAAATGCACTCTCACTAATGAATTAGAAAAACGAGATGACGGCAGCTTTGCGTTCAGAGCCAGAAATCTCTGCCTGCATTTTTATTGAAAGCCAATTAAATAAATTATGCGGGTCTGCAATAGTAAGGATTCCTTGAATTGTGAGTATTTGGAGAGATTTATACAGATGCAATAGGCAGCCTTATAACCAAGTGTACCAAACCTGCTGTTCTCCAGGTATTTTGAACCACAACTCCTTCATCCCACCTGGCATGGCTGGAGAGCGCTAGGTGAAGGCTGTACTATATGCATATATATATATTTTAAAAGTGATCCATTGATTTGTCCCCAAAAACCCCATTTTAACGATACAGGTAGGTAGCTGTGTTGGTCTGTCGTAGTCGAAGCACGAAAACTCATACCAAGAACAAACTTAGTTGGTCTCTAAGGTGCTACTGGAAGGAATTTTTTAATATTTTGTTTCCATTTTAACGAATTGGCAGAAATGAAGCTAACTGAGCACATTTGGTTACATTTTACGTAGTTTTCCCTGTTCCAGGGACGAAAAGCCATGCCGGGCACTGAGGAACATTTTCTGGCTTTACAGAAGGTTACCTTGTGCTTCCTACATCATGCTGATAATACCTGAACCTGGAAGACCACGTGAAAAGGGCTAGCAATGTGGTGTAGTGGTTAAGAGCGGTAGTCACGTAATCTGGGTAACCGGGTTCGCGTCTCCGCTCCTCCACATGCAGCTGCTGGGTGACCTTGGGCCAGTCACACTTCTCTGAAGTCTCTCAGCCCCACTCACCTCACAGAGTGTTTGTTGTGGGGGAGGAAGGGAAAGGGGAATGTTAGCCGCTTTGAGACTCCTTAAAAGGGAGTGAAAGGCGGGATATCAAATCCAAACTCTTCTTCTTCTTCTCTTCTTACTTAACTGCACCAGAGTTCACCCTGCTGGGATAAGAAAGGCACGTTCGGTGCAGAAGCACTTGTGTGCGGAGGGTTGGCAAACAGCTCTTTGGATGGGGTGGTGCGTGCACAATAAAGTCTAGCTTCTGCGATGTTTCCTTTTGCTTTTACAATATCTCTCCCAGGGAATCAGAACTGTATAGAGTTGGAAGGGACCCCGAGGATCATCTAGTCCAACCCCCTGCACTGCAGGAATTGAACCCATGATCATCATCATTTATTATTTATACCCCACCCATCTGGCTGAGTTTCCCCAGCCACTCTGGGTGGCTCCAAATCGAGTGTTAAAAACAATACAGCATTAAATATTAAAAACTTCAGATGTCTTTTAAAGATAATATAGCTGCTTATTTTCTTCATATCTGAAGGGAGGGCATTCCACAGGGCGGGTGCCGCTACCGAGAAGGCCCTCTGTCTGGTTCCCTGTAACCTCACTTCTGGCAGTGAGGGAACCGCCAGAAGGCCCTCGGTGCTGGACCTCAGTGTCTGGGCAGAACGATGGGGGTGGAGACGCTCCTTCAGATATACAGGACCGAGGCCGTTTAGGGCTTTCAAGGTCAGTACCAACACTTTGAATTGTGCTTGGAAACGTACTGGGAGCCAATGCAGATCTCTCAGGACCGGTGTTATGTGGTCTCGACAGCCACTCCCAGTCACTAGTCTAGCTGCCACATTCTGGGTTAAGTGCAGTTTCCGGGTCACCTTCAAAGGTACCTTCAAAGCGTAGAGCGCATTGCAGTAGTCCAAGCGGGAGATAACTAGAGCATGGCATAACTCCTGCTTGGCAGGGGGTTGGACTCGATGGCCCTTGTGGTCTCTTCCAACTCTATGATTCTATGATTCTATGCACCACTCTGGCGCAGGGACGCGGACTTATAAAAAATATTGGGGGGGCCCGGGAAAGCTCATGAATAATAAATAAGCTCATGAATATGCAAATAAAGTGGCGCCGCCTCCTCGTGAGCGAATAGGGGAGAGCGTGCTGCGCCTATTAATCAGCTCCAAAGGAAATTGGGTGGAGCTTTTGCTCGGGAGGGAGGGCAGGAGGCATGCAGCCCGCCCCTCCCTGTGCATTTTGGGCTGGGGGAGGGGCGGCGATGGCGCTCTGCTGGAGGGGCGCCGGAGATTATTGGGGGGGCGGAGCCCCCCCAAACGAATTTTTGAGGGGGCTCGGGCCCCCTCAAGCCCCATGGAGTCGGCGCCTATGCTCTGGCGAGACAGTCTGCAGGGAGGTAGGGTCTCAGCCTGTTTAAAGAGTCTCATGCTGAGCTACAGCCTCTTTCACCTTCTTGAACCCAAGGGATGAGAAGTGTTTTGGGAAAATACACCGGGAACAAGGGGGAAAGAAATATTGACATAGGGATCTGCTGCCCCGGTAGATCCTGCCGCCTGAGGTGGTTGCCGCATCTTGCCTCATGGGTGGGCCGGAACTGGGTAAGGCTCTCCAATGGTTAGTAGCCACGTTGGCTATGCCCTGCCTCCACTGTCGGATGCAGAAGGCCTCTGAATTCCAGTTGCTGGGAATTGCAATTCAGGACAATGGGTTCAGGTCGCGCTGGTGGGCTTCCCTTGAGAACCAGGTTGGTCATTGTGAGAACAGGATGCTGGACGAGACAGGCCTTTGTTCTGATCCACATTGGAAGACTCACCTTGGCTCCCAGTACGTTTCCAAGCACAATTCAAAGTGTTGCTGCTGACCTTTAAAGCCCTAAACGGCCTCGGCCCAGTAGACCTGAAGGAGCGTCTCCACCCCCATCGTTCTGCCCAGACACTGAGGTCCAGCTCTGAGAGTCTTCTGGCAGTTCCCTCACTGTGAGAAGTGCAGTTACAGGGAACCAGGCAGAGGGCCTTCTCAGTTGTGGCACCTGTCCTCTGGAACACCCTCCCATCAAATGTCAAGGAGTTAAAAAACTGCAACTTTCAGAAGACATCTGAAGGCAGCACTGTACAAGGAAGCTTTTAATGTTTTCTTACGTTTCTGTATAAATACGCTGGAAGCCGCCCAGGAGTGGCTGGGGCGACCTAGTCAGATGGATGGGGGTACAGTGGTATCTTGGGTTACAGATGCTTCAGGTTAGACGCTTCAGGTTACAGACTCCACTAACCCAGAAATAGTACCTCAGGTTAAGAACTTTGCTTCAGGATGAGAACAGAAATTGTGCGGTGGCAGCGGGGAGGCCCCATTAGCTAAAGTGGTGCTTCAGGTTAAGAAAAGTTTCAGGTTAAGAACAGACCTCCAGAACAAATTAAGTTCTTAACCCGAGGTACCACTGTACTTATTATTCAGCAGTCAGGCACTTCTAATGTTCTTATTTTGAGTTGATTTATTATATATTTGAAATATAAATGAATCCCAAAGTGGCTCACAGACAATAAAAAATAATAACATGCTAGTACATAATGGAACATCACAAATACAGCTTGAACCATGCAGAATAGTCAACAAATCACCACCGAAACAATGACAATCTATAAAACTCTGTGAACAAAGCAATAATTGAAAAATAACCCAAGCAAAAATTGTTGTTGTTGTTGTTATAGAAATGCCATAATCTCAAATGCTTGGGCAAATAAAATACGCTTTGGGCCTCGCTCCCTTTGCAAATGTTTTCTGAGCCCATCGCTGACGCCTGAATGCTGCCTCTGCGAGCTCGGAGCCAGCTTAGCATCCCAGCAAACCGCAGGGCTGTGAGGCGAAGGGTTAAGCGGCGCTCTGCGGGCTGCATCCTGCAAACCCGGCTTCCTCCTTTTGCAAATCGAAGGTGGTGACGCTGCCGAGAGGAATTGACCAAATTTGTCCGTTTCCTTCCTTATTGCACCAATTTCCAGGCAGCAAGGGAGAGAGAGGCAGAGAGAGCTGGAAGCCCCGGGATAAGCGCGACCCCGCAGTTAGAGAAGCAGCTGCTTCGCCCGCGCCTAACTTTCTGCAAGAGGGGGGGCTAAGCATCATCTGCAGCGATGCCCTTCCGGAAAGGTAAGCGCTTTGGGGTGTTGTTCGTTCCTCCTCTCTCATCTTCAAGGCGGAGCTTCCCGGTCCAGGCCTCCGAGGAGGAGACGGGTGGGCTTGGTCGCTTTCGGTTTTGCCTTGCAGCCAGAGTCAAGGTGCTAAAGGCTCCGCTTGCTTATCTCGGATCAGGTGCAATTCGTACCTTGACACTCAGGTCAAGGGCTTGGATTCTCGCCCAGGTGGTTAATCTGCACCTGGGCTGCACCACGTTAGGCTCCAGGTACGGAAGGGGGCGAGTGTGCCACGTGACTTGCATGGTAACCCCCCCCCCGTTGCAGGGAAGATTCCCTGCAGGTAGAAAAGTAGAACCTCAGGGATCAGCCCAAAGTGACATGTGATATTTTGAATGCATTTTTCATCAACTACAGTATTCCATAAACTGTGTGAGCCCTGTGATGTTGTGTGTGTGTGTGTGTGTGTGTGTGTGTGTGTGGAAACAACAACTTAAAGCTGCTTGCCAAAAAAAGGGGGCGGGAAAGATAATAAAGTTATGGAGGCAAAATTCCCCATAATATAAAACTTTAAGAATTTAAAACAACAGTTGATGGTTCTGTTAGTTTGATTCTGTGAAGCGGTGCAGTCCAAAGTGGAGGTTTGTCACCCCGCTGAAAGCTAGGTCTTCGTTGAATAAGGAATATTCCTGTTCGACTACTGGTTTTCTGTGCTTGTAATGGCTGCTTGCCGTCAATGAGGGTTCCCCCCCCTTTTTTTTAGAGATGATTGCGTATGGTGGATGTAGCACAACCTGTTTTTCATTCTGGATTTATGTTGTTGCGACCTCACCTGGGACCTGCAGGTGTAGGGTGGCTGATAAACTTGATAATAAATTTGATGATGATGGGACTGCACAACCCAGCCCTGTGTCTATTGTCCACATGGCATCTGAAGCGACTCACAGCACATGCGTGTGGGGGGCATGTGACTGCCATGCACACTGAAGGGCGTGTCATGAGAACCCCTCTACTGGCTTGCAGGATGTTATCGGCTGGCGTTCCTTTTGCTGAAGCATTTTCCCATAAGAATTCGCTTCGTTTCAGAAGCCCAAGAGGGTTTTAGCCCCTGGCGCGTGATCTACGGGCCAATTTTCCAAGTGGCATCTGACGCATACATGAGAAACTATTGCTCTCGTGTGGGGTGGGGGTACATGGTATCCCATTGAGTCCTCGTAGCCAAGAACACATTGCAAACCGCTCTTGGGGCCGTCACTTATGCTGCAACCCGGATATCCAATGGAATAAAAAATTTAAGGTCTTTTATATATATAATAAATGTTCATAAATGTACCAAGCAAATACGTACATAAATATATAAACCACATGTCTGAAGCAGCACAGGAAAACAGCCCTCAAACCATTTTGACTCCCAAACTGACCAAATGATTTCTCTGCAAGGTCAAGGAAAATGGAAACGCCTCCCAATTGTCTTTTCCTTCACAAATCCTGTCTTAAGGGTATGTCTGTGTATGAATAGGGTGAGCCTGTGACCCGGCTCAGGAACTAAGTATTTATCATTACAAAAGACTGGCTATGCTCCCCAGGGTATCCAATCAAGTAAGCATTAACAGGTAACCTGCCAGACAGGAGGGAAGCAACGCACTCAGATTTCTGTTGTAGACTGCCCCTTCTGTGATGTAGGTGTGATTTGTCTGGGGGGTGGTCTTGAGCTACACCCCTTCTGTGATGTATGTATGATGTTTCTGGGGGTGGTCTTGGACTCCAGGGTGGGCAATTTAAAATGTCTATATAAGGGCGGGCACACCTTTGTTCTGGGTCCTCCTCCTTTCCTGCGTGTGAGGGGAGCACCCTGTTGCAACAGTTCAATAAAGATCAGGCTTACGAGCTGCTTTGCTTCTCAATATTCTCTGATTGGCCTCTGTTCTTTTCTCCGACCGATGGAGAACCTGCAAAGGACTCTATAATGCCCCTTGTGTCCCCCATAAGGGAATAAGGGCAGATTTTCGTTTATTACACCAACCAAGGCTATTCTAAAATGTTCCAGTCTAGTATGTAACCGCCGGTGGAATGTCATAGACTGGTTGGACGCAGAGGAACCAACTGGGGAACCCCCTAGGCAAGAAGGCTCAGAGCCTGGACAGTGGTGGTGGAACAATGATGAGTGGTGAATGAGAGAAGACTTGGAGGAAGAGGTGTCAAGGCTTGTTGTTGTTGTTTAGTCATTTAGTCGTGTCCGACTCTTCATGACCCCATGGCCCAGAGCACGCCAGGCACTCCTGTCTTCCACTGCCTCCCGCAGTTTGGTCAAACTCATGTTCGTAGCTTCGAGAACACTGTCCCACCATCTCGTCCTCTGTCATCCCCTTCTCCTTGTGCCCTCCATCTTTCCCAACATCAGGGTCTTTTCCAGGGAGTCTTCTCTTCTCATGAGGTGGCCAAAGTCTTGGAGCCTCAGCTTCAGGATCTGTCCTTCCAGTGAGCACTCAGGGCTGATTTCCTTAAGAATGGATATGTTTGATCTTCTTGCAGTCCATAGGACTCTCAAGAGTCTCCTCCAGCACCATAATTCAAAAGTATCCATTCTTGGGTTAAGTACTTAATTCGTTCCGGAGGTCCGTTCTTAACCTGAAACTGTTCTTAACCTGAAGCACCACTTTAGCTAATGAGGCCTCCTGCTGCCACTGCGCCACCAAAGCACGATTTCTGTTCTCATCCTGAAGCAAAGTTCTTAACCCGAGGTACTATTTCTGGGTTAGCGAAGTCTGTAACCTGAAGCGTCTGTAACCTGAAGCGTATGTAACCCGAGGTACTACTGTATGTACCAACACTTTGGACTTCCTGTCTATCCCGTTGTATATTCCCTTTTTAGAAATGAATGTACTCTTATTATTGTACATTTCTTTACATTTTATCTAATACATTCCTATATCAATATATACCCTTGGTCTTATTTCTCAACTCAGTCTCTCTCCAACGTCAATCAAATGCTAACATAGATAGCGAACCTTTACTGTATTTTTGAACATATATCTATCCCACTTTCCCATAAATTTTTGTTTTGAATTGCCTCTCAGGCTATTTGTCAACTGCGCCATTTCAGCAAATTCTTGTAGCTTGTTATGCCAGTCCGTTACTGTTCCCACCAACTCTCAGTGTGCCTTCTGTCAGACCTCACCTGCTGTCACCCAACCAACTCCCCACCCAACCTCTCCATTTCAGACTGGGTGGGGACCTCATATACAATCTGACTTTGGCGCATGCCTCCGTGATGACGCCATGTGCGATTGCGAACTGCGCCTGAGGCTTCTGCAGGAGATGAGATTATAGGAAGGTGGGATACTATCTTCCGAATAGAGCAGTATAGAAGGCGTAAAACTGGAATTACTATCCGAGGGAAAGTGCAACGGACCGGAGGAATACCTGAGCTACCCCGTAGGCCTGTTTCTGTGTGCAATTCAAAGTGGGGAATGTGGAGTCACCTTTGGTGGAATGTATTTTTCCGCAACCTGAATTGTGAAAACCAGAATTTCCTCTGGGAAAAGAACAGGGCGTTTCGTTTACGTAGCTGGAATTAGGAAAGTTTTTATTGTGTTTGTGTGTGTGTGTATGGCGTCAGCTTCCATATCGGTTGTGTTGGGAAAGGGGGAACTACCGCTGGAAAGCCTGAATTCCCTTTGATGGCAAAAAATTTTGGGGAAAGCATATTACCTGAAGGCAAGAAGCACATGTCACGCAGTACAAGCAAGAATTGTTTGAGCTGGAGCACTGTCCGTATAGATGAAGGTCATAGAACAATAACCATGTTTAAACAACACAGAAAACTGATTATACTGTATACTTGATAAGAATGTATTTTGACTATTTGATTTGTGATAATACTGCCTCAAAATCCATAAGGAGAAAGCGGAGGTAAAATTATTGGGCAGGAAAGCTCTTCAGAAATTGTGTGCAAGAATCATAAGGCCCTGAGGAAAGCAATTTTTAATTTTAAACGTTATTCCTAAGTGGGGGGGGGGGGGACAACGAACTTGCCAATGTTAATGGAAGTACAAATCATTAAGGTTTTTGGACTCAGGGAACTGAAAGAATCTTTAAGAGGTCTGACTTCAAAAATACTGATTTAGCTAAACAAAACTGCCGATACTTTTGAGGTTGGTTCTTAGGCTGCAATCTGAAGCCAACTTTACCTGGAAGTAAGTTCCATTGACTTCAATAGGACTTACTTCTGAGTAGACATGGTTAGGATTGCGCTGTTTTCGGCTGAGGCACTGAGGATGGAATATAATACAAGAGGGGGAAAACAGCTTTCACAGGAGGGGCATGGTGAGGAATAATTTTCAGACTTGGCCTCAAGGACAAAGCAGAAATACAACCCTAATAACCTAGATGACAAAGCAGAAATATAACCTGAATAACTCAAGAGCTACCAAAACAAGACAAAAAACAGACGGTATTCTCCACAAAGCTCCCAGAGTCATGTAAGCAGAAAGTGATTCTGATTTCAGATCCTAAGGAAGGCTTGACATTTATAGATAATCTACAAAATGACTCTGAAGGAAAAAGGAGCTCAGAAGAATGGCAAATACCCAGCATGTTTCCAAAAGGTTCAGAACCAGTCAGTCAGTCCTGCGAGACAAATCCAGATAGCATCTAAAACAAGCCACCTGGCGCACCTGCCCCACTTTAGACAACAAAACCAGCTGTTTGTGTGGGGCCTGTGTGTAACATTTAGTGTGTGGACTCTCAGACGCAGTGTTAGAAACTCAGATTTATACGCTAGGCGCCAAATGGCTCCTTAAACCAAGGTTGCAGTCGCCAAAAGGGAATGTCTACTTGCCGTTTTGTGGCAAGGCGGCTCTAAAGTCTTATTTTTCAAATGGCGGACTGACTGTGATTCCTGCTCAGTTAAACATCGGGCCAGTTCTGATGACAACCTTGAGCTAGGTTAAAATCTCTGAGAACGTCAAGAAGGAAAGTCACTTGATCCAAGGACAGCCCACAGATGTACAGTCATACCTCAGGTTACAGATGCTTCAGGTTGCGTGTTTTCGGGTTACGGATGCGCCGAAACCCGGAAGTACCGGAATGGATTACTTCCAGGTTTCATCGCTCGTGGAGAAACACTAAATTGTGCTTTGTGCATGTGCAGAAGCGCCGAATTGCAACCCGCGCGTATGCAGATGCGGCGCTGTGGGTTGCGAACGTGCCTCCTGCACGGATCACGTTCGCAACCTGAGCGTCCACTGTATTGGCCTCTTTTCCCCAGTGGTGACACATGGACCGTTCATAACATAAGAACAACCTTCACAACTGTGAGCAGGGCAGTGGGAACGGGGTAAGCGAAGACAAGCGACAACAATTCATTATAACGTCTCCCACTGCTCCTGCTTGGGCTGTGCAGAGAAAGCAATTTGGTGCCAGAAATTCATCCCAATTGTACAGATAAAAATATAACTGATATGTATTAGTGTGTGAAAACAGTCAAGATCCAAGGATCCCCAGGGATGCAAATCCAGAGTGTGGAGATGTGAGACCCCCAGGCATCTTCACTTGGTTGCAAGTGGCCAGTGGCGTAGCGTGGGGGGTGCAGGGGGGGCCGGCCGCACCGGGCGCAACATCTGGGGTTAGGGCAAATCCACAGGTTAGGGGGCGCAAATCCACGGGTTAGGGGGCGCAAATTCACGGGTTAGGGGCGCAAATTACTTGTCTTGCACCGGGTGCTGACAACCCACGCTACGCCACTGCAAGTGGCCGATAGTCAGGTGTTTTAGTGGAGAATTCTGCATGGCAGGGGGTTGGAATAGATGACCCTCGGGATCCCTTCCAATGCTACAGTTCTATGATTCATCCTTCACCTGCCGGCCAACATAAAGGTAAAGGGTAAAGGGACCCCTAACCATTAGGTCCAGTTGCCGACGACTCTGGGGTTGCGGCGCTCATCTCGCTTTATTGGCCGAGGGAGCCGGTGTGCAGCTTCCGGGTCATGTGGCCAGCATGAGAAAGCCGCTTCTGGCGAACCAGAGCAGCACACAGAAACGCCATTTACCTTCCCGCCGGAGCGGTACCTATTTATCTATTTGCACTTTGACGTGCTTTTGAACTGCTAGGTTGGCAGGAGCAGGGACCGAGCAACAGGAGCTCAGCCCGTCGCGGGGATTCGAACCGCCAACCTTCTGATCGCCACCTGCATCCCTGCCTGCCAACTTACTTACAGCAAATTTGATGGAGGGGGGTTGACTCTGCCTGTCTTTGGCCATGGCTGTCAACGTTTCCCTTTTTTAAAGGGAAATTCCCTTATTCCAAATAGGATTCCTCGCAAGAAAAGGGAAAAGTTGACAGCTATGGTCTTTGGCTCTGCCCCAACCTACTGCTGGTCTCCCTGCTTTCCCCCCTACCAATTCCAGAGGGTACCAGCCATCGCTTAGCATAGCATCTTCTTTTCCTGTATCAGTTGCTGGACCATACATGGGGAACCTTTGAGCCTCCAGACATTGCTGAACCACGGCTCCCATCACCCCCTGCCATTGACCATGCCTGGGGGCTGATGGGAGTTGTAGTTCAGCAACATCTGGAGGGCCAAAGGTTCCCCATTCAGGACCGAAAGGGCCCTGCTCTCCCTCGACTTTGGAGAGCTCCTTCGCTTAGATAATGTGCACAAAAGAAGCTAATTCTCTTTTTCTTTTTGTTTCTCCTCCTCTTCCACCTTTGAGTGCCACCGCCGGCTATTAATGGAACTTGCTTTTATCTAAATCTAGTCATGCATCTGATGACTCAGGATGCCTAGATTTCCCATTTCTGGACAGGATCCAGTCACGTTGATGGGAAGATCACACTGCTTTAAGAGCAAGCTGGTGTACCTTCCCATGTGCCTTGTTCTTGTAGAGACTCACTCAGTCACTCGAAATTAGCCCTCCCCACAAAAACTGACACCAGATCCAGAGGCACACAGAACGCCATCACCAATCAACCACACCAGACCCAAACCCAGACCCTCTCCACAGATAAATTACAGACACCATCCAGTAGCCAAACCATGGTGGCACCTCCGGATGCTGCACCCCCCTGCAATCCCTACACAGATCTGGCTGGCACAGGCCACAAAACCACAGCTCGCCCCTATACACGAAGCCAAGCCAGAGCACAACTAAATGTAGTACACCCATCTTCTCAGAAAAACTCTTCACAAAGTTCAAGAGGTCAAGACACAAAGGCTTTAGCAACTAATCCACACCTAATGACCCACCTAAGTGGTACTCAGGATATCACTCAAGAAATCACTCAAGATATCCCTCAAGCAATTAAGGAACAAAAGAAGAAAAGGCACACTAGCCTGGGAACTTCCTCTCTGCCCAGAACATAGGAGGCCACACCTCCTCAACAGTATTTATAGGAACTCAAACACTGAGATCCTGCTCTGTTCCAGTAACAAGAAGCCGAAAGCACCAGCCTGAAGATGACGAGTGAGACCTCGTCGAAACGTCGCCTAGACACCCCAACTTTTACACGGGAAGATACCCGAGGACACCAAAACCTGCATATATATATATATATATATATGCTTTCGTAGATTTTCACGGGTACAGGAATGCAGGTTTTGGTGTCCTCGGGTGTCTTCCCGTGTAAAAGATGGGGTGTCTAGGCGACGTTTCGACGAGGTCTCACTCGTCATCTTCAGGCTAGAAGCCGAAAGCACCAGCCTGAAGATGACGAGTGAGACCTCGTCGAAACGTCGCCTAGACACCCCATCTTTTACACGGGAAGACACCCGAGGACACCAAAACCTGCATATATATATATATATATATATAACCTTGCCAACAAAGGTCCGTATAGTTAAAGCTATGGTTTTTGGTTTTCCCAGTAGTGATGTATGGAAGTAAGAGCTGGACCATAAAGAAGGCTGATCGCCGAAGAATGGATGCTTTTGAATTATGGACTGCAAGAAGATCAAACCTATCCATTCTTAAGGAAATCAGCCCTGAGTGCTCACGGGAGGGACAGATCCTGCAGCTGAAGCTCCAAAAGTTTGGCCACCGCATGAGAAGAGAAGACTCCCTGGAAAAGACCCTGATGTTGGGAAAGATGGAGGGCACAAGGAGAAGGGGATGACAGAGGACGAGATGGTTGGACAGTGTTCTCAAAGCTACCAGCATGAGTGTGACCCAACTGCGGGAGGCAATGGAAGACAGGAGTGCCTGGCGTGCTCTGGTCCATGGGGTCACGAAGAGTCGGACATGACTAAACGACTAAACAACAACAACAACACCCCCCCCCCCACACACATATATATTCCCAGGGAGTCTCAGTTGCTTAAACGGCTTGGCCAGCCTTGTGCGCCTTGACTTGGGGAGGGAGAGCACCATGTTGTTGTTCTGCCTTGGGCAGCAAAATGCATTGGGCCAGCTACGGCCAGAGCAGCTTAGATCCATTTCACATAGGCGGGTTGTGCCTGATGACCTGCTCACAGTTCAAAACCCAGCGGCTTTCTCTCTCACACACCTTTCGGCCTCCTTCAGAGCAGCAAGCAAGTTCTGGGCTCCAGCACTGGAATTTTGCAATTGCTCTGTTAAAAGCAGGGCCCTGGTTCTAAGTTTTCTGAATCCCCTGTCCCAAATGCCCCATTTGTACATCCTCTCTTTGTCCCTGTTTGCGGGATGCCCCCCCCCCCCCTTTGTGAGGTGTGTCTCTCTCCTCCATTGCTAGCATTCAGCAATACTTTTATTCTTTTTTCTTTTAATCCTGCTCAGTTGGGCATCTGCTGACTGAAAGATACCGTTCTTGACTACCTTGAAATTTATTAGCTGCGAGAGTGTGGGATTGTTCTTTCTGTTTTCAGATGTTTTGAATGTGTTTCAATTTTATTGCTTGGTTGCTGGCGTAATTTAATAAACTTTAAATGAATAAATTTTGATCCGATAATGCAGCTGTTTTACTTGCGTATCCTCTGCTCTGTGGACTTGTTTCAAGGGAGTGCCTGCTTCGTTCCTTATACAGTGTTACCTCGGGTTACATGCGCTTCAGGTTACAGACTTCGCTAACCCAGAAATAGTGCTTCAGGTTAAGAACTTTGCTTCAGGATAAGAACAGAAATCGCGCTCCCACTGCACGGCAGCAGCAGGAGGCCCCATTAGCTAAAGTGGTGCTTCAGGTTAAGAACAGTTTCAGATTAAGAATGGACCTCCAGAATGAATTAAGTACTTAACCCGAGGTACCACTGTACTTGTTTACAGTCATACCTCGGGTTACAGAGGCTTCAGGTTGTGTTTTTTTGGGTTACGGACGCGCCGAAACCTGGAAGTATCGGAACTGGTTACTTCCGGGTTTCAGTGGTCGCACATGCGCAGAAGTGCTAAATCACGCTTTGCGCATGCGCAGAAGCACTGAATCGCAACCCGCACGTGCGCAGACATGCCGCTGCGGGTTACGAATGCTCTGGGTTGCGAACTTGCATCCCGCACAGATCACGTTCGCAACCCAAGTTTCCACTGTATTTCCATAGATCTAAAATGCTTAACGAAAAAGCGATGTGGTAGTCCTAAACAATTGGTGATACCCGCAACTTGAGTTGCCTGCCTTACGGATTATGCATTTGAAACGCAGAATAGTTACTTTTTAAATGGGGGGGGGGGGCTGCTTTGATGAGAAGGTGGGATATCATCCCCTCCAACATTTCTCCTATGAAAATAGGAACGCCCTATGGAAAAGTCCTTGGGGCGCGGGTGGCGCTGTGGGTTAAACCACAGAGCCTAGGACTTGCCAATCAGTAGGTTGGCGGTTCGAATCCCCACAATGGGGTGAGCTCCTGTTGCTCGGTCCCTGCTCCTGCCAACCTAGCAGTTCGAAAGCATGTCAAAGTGCGAGTAGATAAATAGGTACCACTCCGGCGGGAAGGTAAACGGCGTTTCCGTGCGCTGCTCTGGTTCGCCAGAAGCGGCTTAGTCATGCTGGCCACATGACCCGGAAGCTGTACGCCAGCTCCCCCGTCCAATAAAGCGAGATGAGCGCCGCAACTCCAAAGTCGGCCACAACTGGATTAATGGTCAGGGGTCCCTTTACCTTTACCTTTTATGGAAAAGTGGGACATTCGGAGATCAAATCAGAAACCGGGATGGCTGTAAATCCGGGACTGTCCCTGGAAAATAGAACACTTGGGAGGGTCTGGAATATCGATGCAACAAAGCAAATTCTTATTCCTGGGATTTGGAGCAGGGTGTTCTGCTTCTAAGAAACCTTTGGCTTCAACAACAGTTCCCTTGCCAGAAATGTGTTTATGAAACTGCAAATACCTTGAGACAGGAGGAGGTATCGTATGTTTTTATATGCGTGTGTGTGTGTTTCTGTATGTGTATATCTATTTTTGCATTTGGCAGGGCCGTGGCACGAGGAGGCTGGCATCCTATCCCTGGGAACATTCTCCCTGCTGCCTTCGCTGGAGGAGGAGAGAGAGTACAGTCCCTTTTGCTAGGGAGGTATAAACAGCTGAGCTTATTGGAGAGCGCAGCTGGCACGACTGCTATCTCAGCAGCCCGGGTGGTTGTGCACGCTCCTTCCACGTGTCCAGGAGCAGGAAGTCTACGTCTTCCTCTTTCTGCACCGCCTGAACTTTCTGTAACCGAGCTCCCGCAGCAAGGCCTGGGCATGTGAAAGAGGCATGCGTGCGCATTGTTGCCTGCAGCCCTGTTCACATGCTATCTCCATGCAGCAGCCGTTTCCAAGAAGCCTGAGGAACAGGCAAGCCCGATAAACAAGCAGCCCCCGAGTCCACTCCCCGGTGTTTTTCTGTTCTGTGTTTCACCGAGAGCAAACATATTTTTCAAGCGTCCCCCACCCCCGCTTGAAGCTCAGACAATTACACAACATTGCAGAACATCCAGGGAGGTAGCTTTTGAGTACCTTTAATTGGTTGGAGGTTTTTTGTTGGGGTGGAAAGAGTTGGCATGCAGCAAATATTTTTCATAAATACGCTCAGGGTGGTTTCCTAGAAAAACGGGTTCAGAACTACCGTAGCTGTTTTGTTTTGATTTTGCAACATGCTTGCGGTTAACAGATGCATAAGAAAGGAGGAACACTGTCCTTCTGGATCAGGCCAGGGGCCTTATTTTCCAGGGACAGTCCTGGATTTACAGAAGCCATCCTGGTTTCTGATTTGATCCCAGAATGTCCCACTTTTCCTTAGGACATCTCCTTTTCATCGGAGAAATGTTGGAGAGTATGGAGTTAAGCAAACCCTGAAACAAGTATATAAAGTGGTATCTCTGGCTGCGAATGGGATCCGTTCTGGAGGCCCGTTTGCAACGTGAAAAGCCCACAACCAGAAGCACTGTCTCTGCGCAGGTGCCATATGTGTGCATGCGCAAAGTGCAATTTAGCACATCTGCGCATGTGCGAGCGGCGAAACCCAGAAGTAACCTTTCTGGTACTTCCGGGTCGCTGTGGGACGCAACCTGAAAAAACGTAACATGAAGCAGACATAACATGAGGTATGACTGTAAGTAACTATACAGTGGTACCTCGGGTTACAGACGCTTCAGGCTACAGACTCCGCTAACCCAGAAATAGTACCTTGGGTTAAGAACTTTGCTTCAGGATGAGAACAGAAATCGCGCGACGGCAGCGGGAGGCCACATTAGCTAAAGTGGTACCTCAGGTTAAGAACAGTTTCAGGTTAAGAACGGACCTCCAGAACGAATTAATTTCTTAACCTGAGGTACCACTGTACAACCTTTAGAAGACACCTGAAGGCAGCCCTGTATAGGGAAGTTGCTTAATGTTTTTATATATGATGGAAGCCACTCAGAGTAGCTCGGGCAGCCGAGTCAGATGGGTGGGGTAGTAGTAGTAAGGAACAGGACGTCCCTATTTTCATCGGGGACATGTTGGAGGGTATGATCTAGTCTAGCATCCTGTTCTCCCAGTGGCCGACCAGATGCCTCAATGGGAAACCTGCAAGCAGGATTCGAGCGCAAGAGCAACTCTCCCCTTCTGGGGTTCCCAGCAACTGTTATTCAGGAGCACTACTACTCCAACTAAGGGACGCGGGTGGCGCTGTGGGTAAAAGCCTCAGCGCCTAGGGCTTGCCGATCGAAAGGTCGGCGGTTCGAATCCCCGCGGCGGGGTGTGCTCCCGTTGCTCGGTCCCAGCGCCTGCCAACCTAGCAGTTCGAAAGCATGTCAAAGTGCAAGTAGATAAATAGGTACCACTCCGGCGGGAAGGTAAACGGCGTTTCCGTGTGCGGCTCTGGCTCGCCAGATGCAGCTTTGTCACGCTGGCCACGTGACCCGGAAGTGTCTCCGGACAGCGCTGGCCCCCGGCCTCTTGAGTGAGATGGGCGCACAACCCTAGAGTCTGGCAAGACTGGCCCGTACGGGCAGGGGTACCTTTACCTTTTTACTACTCCAACTGGGGAAGGAGACCATAGCCATCATGGCAGGCAGCCATTGATAGTCTTCTTCTGCATGAATATGGCCCATCACGAAGTTCCATAGTTTAACTATGCGCTGTGTGAAGAAGGACTTTCTTGACTCTGTCTCCAGTCTTCCTGCAATCGGCTTCGTTGGATGCCCATGAGTTCCAATAATAAAAATAAAAATAAAAATAAAAATAAATAAATTATTATTTATACCCCACCCATCACACACACACACACAAATATATATATATATATTATTATTATTTTTTCTAATTTACATTTCAAAATATTCATTTAGACAACCTGAAACCAATGACTTCCCTTCTTCTCTTTCCTTTTTTAAAAATATTTTTAATTGACATTTTATTTACAACATAATACAACACCCCCCCACCCCAATACACAAATCCACCCTCATTAAACGTGAACATAACATACAGTGAGCATAACATACAAACAACCAGATAAAAGACTTCCTTTATCCTGTATCTGGCCTCCTTATTTACTTCTTATAAACTGTTTCCTTTATGAATAATTATTAAGATTTTTCTAATTATAACTTAAATATCCACAAAGTCTCATGCAGACATTAATTGAAACAAGTCCACGTATGTATTTTAGGGCACTGTTTTGTGAAGTATTCTCTGCATTTTCCACATGCTTTTTGAAACTCTTGTCTAGTGTGATCTCTAAATGCCTCTGTTAATCTAGCCTGTTTATCTTGCCATTCCTTTTTTGTTGGCACAGTTTCTTTTTTCCAGTTTTTAGCAATTAGGATCCTTTGCCGCTCCCTTCTTCTCTTTCCGCTGTTCATTTTGCATACCATACATCCCTGCATATTTTACATGAACGAAACCATTCAGTATTCCATTGTTACATCCATCAAAACTTGTTTACACTGTTGAATTGATCTAAATGCTGCCCACGTTTTCAAATATACACAATTTCCCCCCATATATTCAGTAAACATTTTCCAATCTTCTTTAAACGTGCGTTCTTCTTGTTCTCTTATTCTGTATGTTAAATCTGCAAGCTGTGCATATTCCACCAGTTTACGTTGCCATTCTTCTTTGGCTGGGACCTCGCTCGCTTTCCGTTTTAGGGCAAACAAAAATGCTCTTGCGAAATTGCAACTGGTACGTCTGGCCTTGCACTGGTGTTTGTGAGAGAGATGTGCTTTAACGCTGAAACCCGCCCAACGACGATTGGTGATCTTTGGCATTTAGAGGGGACAGGATTCGGTGATGTTGCGAGTCTGGTTTGAAAATTGGACACTGGGCACAGATTGTGCTGTATTTTAATCCAGAGTCTGCGGCTTGCGTACTCCAGAAGGAATCAGAGAGGTTTTACAGCTTCCTGGCCAAGCAGGACACTGACTGTGTGTGTGTAATAGCGAGGTATCGGTTTCTTGGTCAAGCTGAGCAGCCAACAATTATATAAGCCGCCAGGACAGCGATGAGGAAACCTTCTACGCAGCAAGAAAACACATTAAGCCTTGCAATCCTATCCCATGTTAGGCCACATTCGCACTGTATATTTAAAGCACTTTAAGCAGTTTGGGCTTACGCCTCAAAGAATTCTGGGAACTGTAGTTTGTCAAGGGTGCTGAAAATTGTCCCCTCGTGGCACTACAGTTCCCAGAGTGGTTTAACAATAAATTTCTTCACAGAGAACTCTGGGAATTGTAACTCTGGTATAGGGGGGAATAGGGTCCTCCTTACAGCTCTCAGCACCTTAACAAACTACAACTCCCAGAAATCTTTGGGGGAAGTCATGACAGTTTAAAGCTGATTTAAATAGTGCTTTAAATCTTAGGATTATAGAGGCAAAAGGTGCTGCGAGGTTCATCTATAGCCCAAATTCTCTGCAATACAGGGATATTTTTTTTTTTTTTGCCTGATGTGGGACTCGAACCCGCAACCTTGAGATTAAGAGTCACATGCTCCACCGACGGAGCTATCCCAGCTGTATGGTGGCCTTACTTAGGAGTATGCCCTGTTGAACTACTTTTGAAAAGACTTATCTACAGGGCCACAAATAATTCTCTGTTTGTGTGCACGTGGCCGTAAATTTGCAGGGACGCGATTGCCTTTCAGTGCGGACAGTTGTGCCCTGACTAATACCAAGCTTGAGTGTAAGGTAAAGAAAGGGGTAAAGGGACCCCTGACCATTGGGTCCAGTCGTGACCGACTCGGGTTGTGGCGCTCATCTCTCTTTATTGGCCGAGGGAGCCGGCGTACAGCTTCCGGGTCACGTGGCCAGCATGACTAAGCCGCTTCTGGCAAACCAGAGCAGCGCATGGAAACGCCGTTTACCTTCCCGCTGGAGTGGTACCTATTTATCTACTTGCACTTTTTATGTGCTTTTGAACTGCTAGGTTGGCAGGAGCTGGGACCAAGCAACGGGAGCTCACCCCGTTGTGGAGATTCGAACCGCCGACCTTCTGATCAGCAAGTCCAAGGCTCTGTTATTTAACCCACAGCGCCACCCGCGTCCGAAGCTTGAGTGTAGTTTGCCGCAAAACCACGGCTGAGTCATTCTGCAGCATCACCCCCGTCAACTGTCTTTTGCAAGGATGGCTTGGGCAGTTGCCACGGTAACGCGGAAGCCTTGTGACTTCACCGGATGAGTCAGACCCAAAGAGAAGGAGGCTGTTGGGGGTGATTTAACCGACGGCGAGGCAATCCATGGGTCCGTAAGGGAAGCCGGGGTGAGTTCCTGATAAAAGTCCGCGCGTGCTGAGGGCCGAATGTAGCCGCTTACTTTCAGACAGAGGCGAGGAACCTGGCCTCGGACTCCGACTCCCTCATCCCTGAGCGCTGATGGGAGTTGGAGTCCGCCAACACCTAGAGGTTCTTGATTTCAAACATGCATGGAGCACCTGGGGCCCTCCAGATGTTGCCGGACTCCAGCTCCCATCATCCAGAGCTGGCGTGGCATGGCGGTTAGAGAGTCGTACTAGGAGGACCCCGGAGACCAGGGTTCGAATCCCTACTCATCCATGAACCTACCTCAAAGGGTTGTGGTGGGGATTAAATGAGATGGGGGAGCGGAGAGCCATGTATGCCAACTTGGAGAAAAAGGCAGTGTTATATAAATGCCATAGGTAAAGGTAAAGGGACCCCTGACAATTAGGTCCAGTCGTGACTGACTCTGGGGTTGCAGCGCTCATCTCGCTTTATTGGCCGAGGGAGCCGGCGTACAGCTTCTGGGTCATGTGGCCAGCATGACTAAGCCGCTTCTGGCAAACCAGAGCAGCGCACGGAAATGCCGTTTAGCTTCCCGCTGGAGTGGTACCTATTTATCTACTTGCACTTTGATGTGCTTTCGAACTGCAAGGTGGGCAGGAGCAGGGACCGAGCAATGGGAGCTCACCCCGTCGCAGGGATTCGAACCGCCGACCTTCTGATCGGCAAGCCCAAGAGGCTCTGTGGTTTAACCCACAGCGCTACCTGTGTCCCATAAATGCCATAAATAATAGCAATAATGATGATATTGATCCCTGATCGTTGGCCATGCCTCGGGGGGAGGGCACAGGTTTGCCACCCCTGATATGAGGCCTAGGTTGATTAAAACCTGAGGCCAGGTGTGTTCAAAAGATGAAACAGGTTCAAAAAACATGTGGCTTAAGTTCTGTCATGGTACAGTTTTTGGGGTTTCGAACACTGGACGTGTGAGCAAGGATTATGGTTAAAAAAGACCTGTTGCCCCCCCTCCGATGCAACTCAGTTAGATGGGTAGCATAATAATAATATATAATATAATATATAATATATTGGACCCCCACTTTCCATCAGACTAGATATTTCTTATTTTCACAACAATTCCTTTAACTGAATACTTCCAATTGGAGTGAAAATGCTGTATTGGTGGACTACAACTCCCATCATCACTAACCCTGGACCGTGCCAACTCAGACCAACGGGATTTGGAGTCTACCACCATCTATAGGGCCACAGGTTTCCCGTCACCTGATTTAAAGGCACAGGATGTCCCCCAAAATCCTCAATGGGGCTTTATCTGCCCCGCACTTGACATGCTGTGGCTGCAGCTGCCATTTCCTTCCAGATGTTTGCCCACAAATCAGGCCTGCAAAAAAGCATGGGAGGGGAATTCAAACAACAACACTAGCTTAGCTACTTGGAAAACGGCATCATTTGCCTGCTCTGCAAAAAAATATGAGCGATCAAAGTGCGACAGTTGCGGGAAGAAGGGCTGGTGTGGAGGCACCCCTGGAATAAGATCAATAAGGAAGCTGTCTTATGTAAAGTCAGACCACGGCAGTCATACCTCATGTTACGTTTGCTTCATGTTACGTTTTTTCAGGTTGTGTCCCGCGGTGACCCGGAAGTACAGTGGTACCTCGGGTTAAGTACTTAATTTGTTCCGTCCGTTCTTAACCTGAAACTGTTCTTAATCTGAAGCACCACTTTAGCTAATGGGGCTTCCTGCTGCCGCCGTGCCACCGGAGCACAATTTCTGTTCTCATCCTGAAGCAAAGTTCTTAACCCGAGGTACTATTTCTGGGTTAGCAGAGTCTGTAACCTGAAGCGTATGTAACCTGAAGCTTATGTAACCCAAGGTACCACTGTACCGGAAAGGGTTACTTCCGGGTTTCGCCACTTGCGCATGCGCAGTAGCGCTAAATCGTGCTTCATGCATGCGCACAAGCCCCAAATTGCGCCGCGCACCTGCACAGATATGGCGCTTCAGGTTGCGGGCTTTTCACGTTGCGAACGGGCCTCCGGAACAGATCCTGTTCTCAGCGAGCGGTACCACTGTGTTCCTTACTGTGTATATTGGCAGGCAGCAGTTACAGAGGGGGAGTCTTTCAGAACCGCATTTGCAAAGCTAAGCAGGGTCCGATATGGTTTCAAACTGGATGGGGGACCACTTGTTAAGAGTCCTGCCTCGCAGGGGGTTGGACTAGATGACCCTCGGGTGTCCCTTCCAACTCTACAGTGCTACGATTCTAGGCTGGGAATTGACCCAGGGACCTTCTGCATGCAAAACACATTCTCTGCTGCTGAGCTGCAGCTTGTTTCTCCAATGGGACTCTGTGGAAATATACTTTATTTCAGTGCAATGATGTTCAGGTGGGAAGTTTGGCATGCTAATTCAGGAGGAGGAGGGGAAGGACCATTCCCTAATGCAGTCTTGCCAAAAATGTGGAAGCCCACCTCCTTGGGTCGTCTTCTGCCTCCCACCCTGGTGGGATAGCTTTCTGTTTCATTGGGATCTTCTCAAAAGCTCTTTCCAGTTTGGTTTTCGTGAACTTGACTTACCGTCAGGCTGAGTCACATTCGGTTCAACACCACGTTGCACGTTCTTTGTTGGAGGTTTACAAAAGTTTCCTGCTTTTCGTCTTCTCTTTGCAGTGACCGCAGGGAGAGGGTAGTGGCTGTCCCTTTGAAATACCATATTTTTCGCTCTATAAGACGCACCAGACCACAAGACGCACCTAGTTTTTGGAGGAGGAAAACAAGGGGGGAAAATATTCTGAATCTCAGAAGCCAGAACAGCAAGAGGGATCGCTGCACAGTGAAAGCAGCAATCCCTCTTGCTGTTCTGGCTTCTGGGATAGCTGCGCAGCCTGCATTCGCTCCATAAGACACACACACCTTTCCCCTTACTTTTTAGGAGGGAAAAAATGAGTCTTATAGAGCAAAAAATACGGTAGTTATAGGTGGACTACGAAAGACTCCCAAGGGATGGACCCAATACAGCCATACCTCATGTTTTGTCCGCTTCATGTTACGTTCTTTCAGGTTACATCCCGCGGTGACCTGGAAGTACCAGAAAGGGTTACTTCCGGGTTTCGCCACTCGTGCATGCGCAGACGCGCAAAATGACGTCACGCGCATGCGCAGAACCGGCGAATCGCAACCCGTCGTGCGCAGATGTGCTGCTGCGGGTTGCGCTCTTTTCATGTTGCGAATGGGCCTCCGGAACGGATCTCGTTCGCAACCAGAGGTACCACCGTACAGCCCTCCAAGACTTTATATCCGGCCTTTGGGATTCTCTCCAGGCCAGGCCGGTCTCTGTCCTGCGGCATCTTTTCCTTGAACTGTTGGTTGGATTGTGTCTTTGAAAGAGGATAATCCCTCTTGTTTGCCAGGGGGGAGGATGGATAAGGGAGGTGTACGGTTGCTACCTGTCCCCTAAAAAAACGGCCTGTCTTGAAGGAGCGTCTCCACCTCCATTGTTTAGCCTAGACACTGAGGTCCAGCGCCGAGGGCCTTCTGGCAGTTCCCTCATTGCAAGAAGTGAGGTTACAGGGAACCAGGCAGAGGGCCTTCTTGGTGGTGGTGCCTGCCCTGTGGAACGCCCTCCCATCAGATGTCAAGGAAATAACTACCTGACTTTTAGAAGACATCGGAAGGCAGCCCTGTTTTTAATGTTTGGTGTTTTGTTTTTAATATTCTGTTGGGAGCCGCCCAGACCAAAGTTTGGCTTATTTCTTCTTGGCATCCTTCATCCATAGCTGGAATCATGGTTCCCCATATTCCCTCCGCCAGATCAATCCTATCCATTCTGAAGGAAATCAGCCCTGAGTGCTCACTGGAAGGACAGATCCTGAAGCTGAGGCTCCAATACTTGGCCACCTCATGAGAAGAGAAGACTCCCTGGAAAAGACCCTGATGTTGGGAAAGATGGAGGGCACAAGGAGAAGCGGACGACAGAGGACGAGATGGTTGGACAGTGTTCTTGAAGCTACCAGCATGAGTTTGACCAAACTGCGGGAGGCAGTGGAAGACAGGAGTGCCTGGTGTGCTCTGGTCCATGGGGTCATGAAGAGTCAGACACAACTAAACAACTATACAACAGCAACAGCAACATCTCCTCATCCTCTCCAAGCTAAGCATAGGAACACAGGAAGCTGCCCTATACTGAGTCAGACCATTGGGCCACCCAGTATTGTCTACACCGTGTGGCAGTGACACTCCAGGATTTAAGACAAAAAGCGTCTCCCAACCCTACTGGAGATGCCGGGGATCAAACCTGGGACCTTGAGCTTGCAAGGCAGGCACTCTGCCATTGAGCTATGGCCCTTTCCAGTTCAGACTTTGCTCCTTGGCCTCTTTGTCTCTTAGAGCCCTCACTGTCTTTTGTAAATGCTTCCGTCAAATGGCCATTTTCCCAACAACATGGCGACTCTTTTCTTCTTTGTGGCACAGGGGTATTCAGGACCACTGAATGTTTGGCGACTCCACTTCCTGGACCCTTTTGAAAAAGAAACCCCAGGCTCCTTCCATCTCTTCTTTCCCTTACTTCTTGTGGCTGAAAGGGGAGAACAACGTTCGTTTTGTGCAAATTTGAAAGGAAGTTTTGAAGTCAACTGTGCTGGGCTGCTGCGATCCAGGACCCAGGCACTTCTCTGAATGACTTTCTCGCTGGCACTGCCTGCCATTCTCAGGCCTTTGTAGGGCAAAATCTTTGCCAGCTGACCACTGCAACCTCAACCTCTCCTTCTTAGGTGCGCAGTCAGGAGATGGCTCGATGCATCCAAAAATCTTTGCCGTGGGTAGACGGTTCCCATGTTTGGGAAACTGGTATTCAGCCAGTTCCCAAAGGGCTCGCCATTTCTCCTAAAAGAGGACGTTTAAAAATAATAATAATAAAAATTTATTTATATCCTGCCCTCCCCAGCCGAAGCCGGGCTCAGAGCGGCTAACAACAGTAAAAATAACAGTTTACATAAAATCACAATCAATTAATTGAAATACATTCTAAAATCAATTCATTCTAAAATCAATTCAGAATCAAATTAATGGCAACCATTGGGTTAGAGTGCTATGAGGATTACAGAAAGTGGGGGTCAGACTGCGCCTTGGCCAAAGGCCTGGTAGAACAGCTCTGTCTTGCAGGCCCTGCGGAAAGATGTCAAGTCCCACAGGGCCCTAGTCTCTTGTGACACAGCGTTCCACCAGATCGGGCCATAGCTGAAAAAGCCCTGGCTCTGGTTGAGGCCATCCTAACCTCCCTGTGGCCCGGGACCTCCAAGATGTTTTTGTTTGAAGACTGTAAGGTCCTCTGTGGGACATACCAGGAGAGGCGGTCCCGTAGGTACGAGGGTCCTAGGCCGTATGGGGCTTTAAAGGTCAAAACCAGCACCTTAAATCTGATCCTGTACTCCACCGGGAGCCAGTGCAGCTGCTATAGCACTGGGTGAATGTGATCCCGTGGCAAGGACCCCGTAAGGAGCCTCGCTGTGGCATTCTGCACCCGCTGGAGTTTCTGGGTCAGTCTCAAGGGCAGCCCCACGTAGAGTTTGCATATTGGCCACCTTATATTTAACAATGGGTTTGAATGCAACAGGTACCAGGAATTCCATGCAGGTGAGCGAGTGAGTGGGCAGGTGTGGGACGGACAGGTATCGCCACTCCTCCTCTGCCAACTGGCATGGTTTCTGCACTAGCCACAGAGGAGGGGAAATCTATTCCTCCACAACCCACCTGTAAACAAACAAACAAACAAACAAATATTATTTATACCCTGCCCATCTGGCTAGAAACACAGCATGCTGTCAGAAGTGGGACAGCAGCGACACACCCCTTCTCAGCCGTACTCCCTGGTAGAAAATCATTTTGTGTAAATGTAGCATAAGAAATATATTTCCACGCTGGCCGGCTACCATAGAAATGCAGGCACTGAGCCTCTTTTTCAGGCTAGCGTTTTTCCCCTCAGCTTCATTAGCTACGAGCCCTGAAATTTGGGGTCCCTTCCAAGCACTTCCCAAAGTTTTGCAGCAAAAACCCAGCGTACCCCAAACTGAGTAACCATTACATCAAACCGGGATATGTAGTTAACATTCAAAAAAATGCAGCATTGTCCAAATCGCTTCAGACTGGGGCCAAGGTTTGGCAATACTTTTGTAGCGATTTGCAGCGTCCCAGAAACGGAGTAATTTATACTATTCTCTCCCCCCCCCCCCAAAAAAACCCTTTGTGGGCTGCTTTTACCAGATGCAGCCACCACTTCTGAATGGTGATGGCTTGTCCATGGTTACCTGCTCTTTGTAAATCTTTGAGTTTGATAACTGCTAAAGGTATGTATAGCCATGGTTTTCCCAGTAGTGATGTATGGAAGTGAGAGCTGGACAATAAAGAAGGCTGATCGCTGAAGAATGGATGCTTTTGAATTATGGTGCTGGAGGAGACTCTTGAGAGTCCCATGGACTGCAAGAAGATTAAACCTCTCCATTCTGAAGGAAATCAGCCCTGAGTGCTCACTGGAATGACAGATCCTGAAGCTGAGGCCACCTCATGAGAAGAGAAGACTCCCGGGAAAAGACCCTGATGTTGGGAAAGATGGAGGGCACAAGGAGAAGGGACGACAGAAGATGAGATGGTTGGACAGGGTTCTCGAAGCTACCAACATGAGTTTGACCAAACTGCGGGAGCCAGTGGAAGACAGAAGTGCCTGGTGTGCTCTGGTCCATGGGGTCACAAAGAGTCGGACACGACTAAACGACTCAACAACAGCAAAAATAGGCTGTACGTTGGGCTGCCCTTGGAAACACTTTGGGAAGTTTCTGCTAGTGCAGAATGCAGCTGTTGGAATTTTATCTGGTCCAGCCTGTCCAGGTCCCATCTTGCCAGGAAAATTTCTGTGGAAATTGCAGGAAAACAAATGGCCAGCTAAACATTAGGAGAAATCTCTGAGTGGTAGGAGCTGTTTAACAGGGGGGAAATTCTGCATCAGGAAGTGGTGCCTTTTGAGGATGGAATGTATGGAGATGAATAGTAGATGGAGGTGGAGGTGGGCCGATGATAGACGGAGCCACCCCCTGCGAGAAGGCAGACGGGTGGGCTCTGGATCAGGGCCGGCTGCGGTTGGCCTGTGTTCTCAGCGTTGCTCCTTGCAGAACTCAGCAGGAAAAGGATACGGGCAAAACTAGAATGGCTTGCTCCACCTGTCACTGGCTTTTTCAGCTACTGCTATTTCCACCGCTAGTTCTCCTGCTCCCCGCCAGGCAAATGTTTTCTGCAGGCCAGTCATTTAGGCTACAGTCAGAAAACGCCGTCCGATTCAGTTCCTAAGAAAGCGAGATGCTGTTACGAGCAGATGCCGTTACTTGCCGCTGACAAGTAAGCTCCAGCGTTAGGTACAAATTCAGCATGAGCCATCAAACCAACACATGTCCCAGTGACATCATTCAAACGCTACCCAGATCTTCTTAATCCTCTGACCCTGTAGGCTCAGATTTCCGACTTGTACAGTAGCAAAACGGTCTGTGCTCCTGGGGTTACCATAAGCGAAACCCGCACTTGTTTACTTTTAGCCTTTCCGAGAAATGAAAACTGGATCCCTCTGAATGTGAGGGGGGGTGTGGCTTTTAAATACCTGTTTGGATCATTAATAGGAGCCAAATGTTTGGGAGCAAGTAGGAATGCAAACTATTATTATTATTATTATTATTATTATTATTATTATTATTATTACCCTGCCCATCTGGCTGGGTTTCCCCAGTCACTCTCAAGAGAATATTAAAAACACGATAGAACATCAAACTTTAAAAGCTTCCCTAAAAAGGGCTGCCTTCAGATGTCTTCTGAAAGTCAGGTAGTTGTTTATTTCCTTGACATCTGCTGGGAGGGCATTCCACAGGGCAGGCGCCACCACCGAGAAGGCCCTCTGCCTGGTTCCCTGTAACCTCACTTCTCGCAGTGAGGGAATTGTCCGAAGGCCCTCGGAGCTGGACCTCAGTGTCCGGGCTGAACGATGGGAGTGGAGACGCTCCTTCAGGTATACTGGGCCGAGTCCAGGGCTTTAAAGGTCAGCACCAACACTTTGAATTGTGCTCGGAAACATACTGGGAGCCAATGAAGGTCTTTCAGGACCGGTGTTATGTGAAATATTTCATTCCACCCACGGGATGATGAAAAAGATGGGCCTTTGGCCTGACCCAGCAATGCTCCTGAGAAACCGTCACCTGAGTCAGGACTTTTTTCATTACAGCAGGAATGTTTACTTCCTTAGTAGTTTAGGGCCCTGCGTTAAAAAGGTTCCTATATATGTCAGGCAGCCGGCTTAAAGAATGCCAGGTGTTGATGATCTTATCAGGGCCAGGCTGTTAATGTTATTCCTCCATGTCTGTGTCTTGCAGATGGTCAATTGTCACTTCACAGGTGTTAATGCAGTTATCTCAGCAACGCTGAGCAAATTATCACCAATCTGCTACTACAAAAGGTTAAAATGTGTGTCTGTTCAACATGTGTTTGCACTCTAATCATCCCTGACTGTAGTTTTATTGCATCTCATTGTCCTTCATCTCCCGACCTTCCCGTTTTCTCCTTGATTTCTGCTAAGATTTCGCCTAGTGCCTCTGATGAAGGGCTCAGAGGAAAGCTGATGCAATTTGTTAGCCTTTAAGGTGCTGCAAAAATAATAGCTTTTGCTTTAAGACACTGCTGAGAATAAATACCCTCAGGGGAGTGGAGGGAAGATTTGCTCAGAGGGTGCAGTGAGGAGTGGGAAATTCCCATTTTGGAAACAGCCTTCCCTGGATTCACTGCACGGGTTTTCATTCATGTGCAAATTTAGTTGAGTAGAAAATCAATTCAACTGAGATTTCTTCAAACAGCTGACACACCCCCCCCGCCCCCCAAAAAACCCTTGGCTTTCTCCAGCAACAGCCTGGGCCACCTTAGTGAAATATCTGCCCTTTTCTCCTGAATAAGCAGCATTTATTCAGCAGGGTCAGGAAGCAATAAACATCCCTTGAAACCCACCCTGTTTTCATGCTACCGGCTTAAAAACACATGCACAATAATAATAATAAAAAAGATTTCCCCCCTGTGCAGTGGTTGAGATCCAATTGGCAGCCTGTTTTCAGATTCTGAAAGCTACTTTCCTAAATCTGTCGGCCCAGCAACCTTTGCTATGGAGATGGCCGTGTGTTGCTTTCCAAAGCGCTGCTGCAAACAGATTGACACAGTGAGTCCTTTGTTGCTGCTTCTGCAAATGGGCTTTTCTCCTCTTTTCCTCCCCAAATAATTGTGCTGCTGGGAAAAGGCCCCTGGAAGCTATCTAATCGCCCCTTACTGGGCAGAAGCACTTTGCCATCCTTGAGAGGTGCCCTTAATACCTTTGTGTTACGGCTTCCTGAGACGCAGTGATGGCTTTGAAAGAGGGAACCGATAAATGTGCAGAAGATCAGGCTGTTTGGGATTAATTGCCACCCATTAGGGTGTTTATTCTAGCTTGCCTGTTGGAGGCAGTAGACTCCAAATGAGAGTTGGGAGCGTAAGTCGTTGTGCTCATATCCCAAACAAAGGATATCTCAATTCCTTCCCAAAGAAAACTTCCGGCTAAGCTCGAATTTCTTCCCCCATTCATTGATATCCAAAGCTGTCTGCCTAGCCAGCGAAATCTCCAGGGAGTTTTCCACACAAGTGCTATTCTTTTCCAAAGAAGAAGAGGCAACATTGAGCTGCAACAGTTTGAGAGTTTGGCAAAGGGACAGGCGCTCCTCTAAGGGCAGGCTAAATTTAGACCGGGAAGACTAAATTCATAAATTTAAACATTTATCTCCCACCTTTCCTGCAAGGAGTTCAAAGGTGACGTACATAGTTCTCCCGCCCTCCGTTTTATCCTCAACAACAGCCTTGTGAGGTAGACTCAGAGACAGTGACTGGCCCAAGGTCACCCAGCGAATTGGGGAACTGAACCCTTATCTCCCAGGTCAAGGGAAAGGCAGGTTTTATAGACCAGGACTCTTCAATATTTTCTGGCCCAGCCCAACATTAATGCAAGATTCATAAGACGACTGTTTTTAAATTTTATTTTTAAATTTCTTTTTCCATTTTCACATTCTTTGCTTTTCTCCTCCTCTCATTTTTTTTTGGGGGGGGGATGACAAGAAGAGAAAGTGATGGTGACTCCTACGTGACCCATCCTAGGTCAGATTGCCACCCTCTTATTGGATTGAAAATGGAACTTTTTCTGGTTGGAAAACAACCAACCAACCAACCAACCCACTGTTAAGCTACTACAGCCCTGCTGCTGGGACCTGGAAAGATAGGTTTGCGGGCTTTGTATCAAGTTACAACTGGGCTCCCAATTCATTTCATTTGACAGCATCTTAAAAAGCAGAGACATCACCTTGCTGACAAAGGTCCGTATAGTTCAAGCTATGGTTTTCCCAGTAGTGATGTATGGAAGTGAGAGCTGGACCATAAAGAAGGCTGATCGCTGAAGAATTGATGCTTTTGAATTATGGTGCTGGAGGAGACTCTTGAGAGTCCCATGGACAGCAAGAAGATCAGACCTCTCCATTCTGAAGGAAATCAGCCCTGAGTGCTCACTGGAAGGACAGATCCTGAAGCTGAGACTCCAATACTTTGGCCACCTCATGAGAAGAGAAGACTCCCTGGAAAAGACCCTGATGTTGGGAAAGATGGAGGGCACAAGGAGAAGGGGACGACAGAGGACAAGATGGTTGGACAGTGTTCTCGAAGCTACCAGCATGAGTCTGACCAAACTGCGGGAGGCAGTGGAGGACAGGAGTGCCTGGCGTGCTCTGGTCCAGGGGGTCACAAAGAATCGGACACGACTAAACAACAACAAAAATATACCGCTTATTCATCCAAACCTCATAGTGGTTAAAATGTACATAAAATATACATTAAAATTAGCACGGACATGATGTTAAATAAAAGTTAGCATTTTTCTTTTCACAACAAAGCCAACACTTTTAAAATGATACGATCTAAAATAAAATTATATATTAAAACACATGTCAAATGTTAGATGTCTGGTTAGGCTTGCTTAAACAGAAAGGTTTTTGGCAGACACTGAAAATGAGTTCATCAAATGTGCGGGCCTATTTTCAATGGGCAGGGAGTTCCAAAGTGTAGACACTGCAGGATAGATTCTTTGCAAGGGCAGAATGAATATTAGCTGGCATTGTTAGAGGGCCAGTTCTGCGGATCAAAGCACTCATGTCCAGGATAGCTCAACTGGTAGAGCACGAGACTCTCTTAATCTCAGGGCTGTGGGTTCGAGCCCCACGTTGGGCAAAAGATTCCTGGATTGCATGGGGTTGGACTAGATGACCCTTGGGGTCCCTTCCAACTCTGCAGTTCTATGCTTCTGTGTGGGCATATATGGGACGGAGAGCTGCGTGACACAAGACAGAACAGGGCAGAGTTGGGAAGAGACCACCTGATCCCATACCAAGACGTAGTTTTCACTGGGCTGCTTTTCCCTTGCGATGGTGACTCTGTCCTTGTGGAACTCCCCGTAAAAACAGTGCTTTTCTCCACGGTCCTTTTCCCTGCAGCGTCGCGGGCACAAAAAGGAAACGGCTTCTCTTCCCGTTAAGCAGCCTTTACCTTAAGTGACATGTAGTACTAGCAGTAGTGTCTGTCTGCAGCGAGTGAGTAATCTTTGGGACAGCTGCTGCAGGGGGATTTCCCCAAGGAGGAAATGTGTAAACGAAAAAGCTCATGACCCTCTGCTGGGAAAAGCACTGGAGGAGCAATGGGACATGAGCCCTGCCAGGTCTCTAAAATGCCGGCCATTTAAAACACAGAACAGGTGGGTTGTTATGGTGCTGGAGGAGACTCTTGAGAGTCTCATGGACTGCAAGAAGAACAAACCGATCCATTCTTAAGGAAATCAGCCCTGAGTGCTCACTGGAAGGACAGATCCTGAAGCTGAGGCTCCAATACTTTGGCCACCTCATGAGAAGAGAAGACTCCCTGGAAAAGACCCTGATGTTGGGAAAGATGGAGGGCACAAGGAGAAGGGGACAACAGAGGACGAGATGGTTGGATAGTGTTCTCGAAGCTACCAGCATGAGTCTGACCAAACTGCGGGAGGCAGTGGAAGACAGGAGTGCCTGGCGTGCTCTGGTCCAGGGGGTCACGAAGAGTCGGACATGACTAAACGACTAAACAACAACAACACAGGTGGACTGTTAGCCGCTCTGAGCCCAGCTTCGGCTGGGGAGGGCGGGATATAAATAAATTATTATTATTATTATTATTATGATGATGATGATGATGATGATGATGAAAGAGCTGGACCCAGTTCCTGCCCATCCACTCCTTTTCAAAGCTGCTTTTCTATCAGGTTTCAGAACCCAAGTGGGAGAAACTAACTTTTTTACCTTAAGATGTAATTCCCGCATGTCAGGAGGAGGGAACATCCGACTCTACAATCCTACAAAAAGCAGGACTGGCAGGGAATGGGGAGTTTTGCTCCCCTTGCCCTCCTGCAACGTGCTTTTGATGCAGAATTGGGGGCCGGAGAGAGGGGCCTGGAGGGCCACGTCTGTCCCGCCCCAACCCGGGTCCCTACCTTCTGCAACCCCTGTTTTAGGGATTCAGACAGCTTGTGTGGTTGGGCCTCCCTTTGCTGAGAGCCGTTTGATGGCTGGCTTTTTGTCTGTGCAGCTGATTTAGGGGCAAGTTGCATAAAGCATTATATGTATCACTTGCAGGTCCTTCCTCCTCTTCCTCCTCCTCCTGCAAATATCAGCCACTTGGAGTTCCAGTCAGGTTTGGAATTGCACTAAGGAGCACTAAGGGACACGGGTGGCGCTGTGGTCTAAACCACAGAGCCTAGGGCTTGCTGATCAGAAGGTCGGCGGTTCAAATCCCCGCGACGGAGTGAGCTCCTGTTGCTCGGTCCCTGCTCCTGCCAACCTAGCAGTTCGAAAGCACGTCAAGCGCAAGTAGATAAATAGGTACCGCTCCGGTGGGAAGGTAAACGGCGTTTCCATACACTGCTCTGGTTCACCAGAAGCGGCTTAGTCATGCTGGCCACATGACCCAGAAGCTGTACGCCAATAAAGCGAGATGAGCGCTGCAACCCCAAAGTCGTCCGTGACTAGACCTAACGGTCAGGGGTCCCTTTACCTTTAAGGAGTTGTTAACTCAGGGGTAGGCAACCTAAGGCCCGGGGGCTGGATGCGGCCCATTTGCCTTCTCAATCTGGCCCACGGATGGTCCGGGAATTGGCCTGTTTTTACATGAGTAGAATGTGTCCTTTTATTTAAAATGCATCTCTGGATTATTTGTGGGGCATACGAATTTGTTCATTCCCCCCTCCCCCCTCCAATATTGTCTGGCCCACCACATGGTCTGATGGTGGACCGGCCCCCTGCTGAAAAAGGTTGCTCACCCCTGTAGTTAACTCCCCCCTTCCCCTGACCCCACCAACGCACCCACTGGAAACCCCACAGAGAGTAACCTACCCCTAATTGCTATTGGCTCCTAACTGCTGTGCAGTTCCGGCGCTCATTTTCCGGTAGTTAAAGCAGCTTATTTAGGGACGTGGGTGGCGCTGTGGGTAAAACCTCAGCACCTTGGACTTGCCGATCGCATGGTCGGTGGTTCGAATCCCCGCGATGGGGTGAGCTCCCGTCTTTCGGTCCCAGCTCCTGCCCACCTAGCAGTTCGAAAGCACCCCTAAGTGCAAGTAGATAAATAGGTACCGCTTTATAGCGGGAAGGTAAACGGCGTTTCCGTGTGCTGCGCTGGTGCTGGCTCGACAGCTGCAGCTTTGTCACGCTGGCCACGTGACCCGGAAGTGTCTGCGGACAGCGCTGGCTCCCGGCCTCTAGAGTGAGATGAGCGCACAACCCCAGAGTTAGACACGACTGGCCCGTACGGGCAGGGGTACCTTTACCTTTAAAGCAGCTGATTTACAGAAGCGGAAGGCAAAGGACAGGACAGTGTCAAAATAGCAAAAGGGTCATTTGTGGTTATCTGGCCATCGGATTAAGAAAGGAAAAAAATAAACCCTGGCTACCTTGATTGCGGCACATTTCCTGGGAATTAATGAGAAGATCAACTCTGCTAATGGGCACCAAATGGGTCGTTATCCCAGCCTTTAACAAGCCATTAATCCTACCAGAAATTATCTGTGCCAAGGATGATATTAATAGTTTGCTTGATTCCTCCGTTCTCGCTTTACTACTTGAACTGGGCTTACAAGGTCTTAATTTGTAACAGCTACCAGGGGCGGAAGAGGAAAACCTTATGTTGGATGGAGCGCTTTGTTGTTTAGTCGTTTAGTCGTGTCCGACTCTTTGTGACCCCATGGACCAGAGCACGCCAGGCACTTCTGTCTTCCACTGCCTCCCGCAGTTTGGTCAGGCTCATGTTTGTAGCTTCGAGAACACTATCCAACCATCTCATCCTCTGTCGTCCCCTTCTCCTTGTGCCCTCCATCTTTCCCAACATCAGGGTCTTTTCCAGGGAGTCTTCTCTTCTCGTGAGGTGGCCAAAGTATTGGAGCCTCAGCTTCACAATCTGTCCTTCCAGTGAGCACTCAGGGCTGATTTCCTTCAGAATGGAGAGGTTGGATCTTCTTGCAGTCCATGGGACTCTCAAGAGTCTCCTCCAGCACCATAATTCAAAAGCATCCATTCTTCGGCGATCAGCCTTCTTTATGGTCCAGCTCTCACTTCCATACATCACTACTGGGAAAACCATAGCTTTAACTATACGGACCTTTGTTGGTAAGGTGATGTCTCTACTTTTTAAGATGTTGCCTAGATTTGCCATCGCCTTTCTCCCAAGGAGCAGGCGTCTTTTAATTTCGTGACTGCTGTCACCATCTGCAGTGATCATGGAGCCCAAGAAAATAAAATCTCTCACTGCCTCCATTTCTTCCCCTTCTATTTGCCAGGAGATGGAGCGCTACTTTGTCTCAAATGTGATACTGATTCAAATGTATGCAGCCTGCGGCCTGTAGTCTCTTAGCCAAGCCTACCTTTCAGGGTTGTTGTGAAAAGTGCAGACATCACTCTGCACTCCTTGTATACCCTGGCTCATACAATACCAAACAAATCTGTGATTTGTAATCTGAATCCAGTCCCAAAGTTGTTTTAAATAGCCTGCTCATGTTGTTTTTCTTCCTGCTGGAGAATGCAAAAGAGAATAAAAGCGGAGGGGGGAAGAGTGGTTCAGCACCAGCAACCCATAATATCTGGAATACAGACTCTCTGTTAGGGTGGGGGAAAGAGCTGAATGGACTCTCCCAAGACTGGGCATGACCTGCTTTGATAATATATATTAGATAGCATTGTTTTTAGTGGTTAAGTTGCAGAGCCAGCTATAGATCAAACGATTTAGGCAAGGAGCATCACCACACACAAAAAACCCCTTCTCTTATTCAGCTATTGAGCAACTTGTGCTTCATTTGAACTGCGTTTGTCATCATTTTGTAACTTCAATGCCTGATTCACAGGCATGACTTATCTCTGCCATGCAAGATGACAGATTTGCATTCCAGGACCTCTATGTGTTGCCATATTTCAGAAAGCGAAAGTCAGGACACAAAAGTTGTTGAGCTCTTTTTTTGCCCGGACACATGTTTCCCCAAAGATTTTTGCCCAGACACTGTTTCCGATGGCCACATACTGGCTATGTCCAGGAAATTCCGGACGTATGGCAGCCCTAGTAAATCTGAAATATATTCAGTCTGTGCAAGCAGAGGCACTTCTGGACTGTTGCTGTTTTGCTCCGAGTTCAAATCCAGGTTGCATAATTAAAGTTGATTGGGAGTCTTGTGCAACAAAGCCACTTCCCCAAAAAGTTTGAAGTTTTTTGCAATAAGGAAAGTGATGAGAAAGCACATTGAAAAGTGTAGGATTCCTCTTGACGGCTGCAAAGTCTGACCTCAGTAAACTGATTCTCTGGAAGCAATGTGTGCATTCTGTGTACTATTCATTTCAGCTCTTTAGTGGCTGGTTGGGTAGCGATAGATGAGGACATTTAACAAGAAATGAACGTGAGGTTAATGGGGGGAAAATAAGAGTTTGGAAGAAGGGCTTGCAGGGGGGCAAGAGAGGCAGGTAAAGGTGTTTAGGACTGAAGTTGCTTAGAGTTGCCAATAACTTTGGCCAAAAGAAAAAAAAGCTCAACAACTTTGCCACAAAAAGCCCCAAAACTAACTTTTGTGTCCGGATTTTCATTTTTGACAGTTGCTGGGTGATTGTTCTGTTTTGCTTCAGCAGCAGGAGATACTGGTGAAAAAAATATATATACTGCAACTTCTTTTTAGTTTGTTATATTTCTGATTTTGCCTTTATATACGGTGCGCAGATAATTTTTTACTGGTTATTGGATTGATCCTCCCAGGAAGTGATAGTTGACCTTTGAGCCAATAAATACCCACAAATTACACATCTGGTAGCCAAATTTGCTCCGGTCGCTAAGAAGCTTTGTTCCAGTTATGTTAATGCTTTGTAATTTTAAAATGTTATGCTGTGAATTATAGACTTATGTTGTGTGATTTTAGAGCAGGCTTCCTCAACCTCGGCCCTCCAGATGTTTTTTGGCCTACAACTCCCATGATCCCTAGCTAGCAGGACCAGTGGTCAGGGATGCTGGGAATCGTAGTCTCAAAACGTCTGGAGGGCCGAGGTTGAGGAAGCCTGATTTAGAGGAATGCTTGGCTTCTGTTGTTCATTGCGAAGGCCTTTGGCCATAAGCAATGAATTGAATGGATTGACTGTTAGATTTCTTACCTGTCTTTCACTGCAAGTCAGTGTGGTACAGTGGCTAGGATGTTAGACTAGGACCCCGGAGCCCAGGGTTCGAATCCCCACTCGGGCATGAAGTTCCTTGGGTGACCTTGGGCCAATCGCCGCCTCTCAGCCTAACCTCCCTCACAAGGTTGTTGTGAGGATTAAATGAGGAAGGGGAGAATAATGTCAACCACCTTGAGATCCTGGGAGAGAAGGAGGGGATATAAACAAGCAAACAAGCTCTGAGAGTATTACAACAATAACATATACAATTATAAAACAAATAAAACAGTTGGATCAGGCCAATGGCTTATCTAGTCCAGCAACCTTTTTTCACAGTGGCCAGCCAGACACTTGAGAGAATCCATGCATAAGAGGGATTTCCCTCCCTGCAGTTTCCAGTAACCATAAGACAAAGGAAAGTGTCTTAGGAACAATGCAAAACAGTTCCATATTTTATAAAATCAAATCTATCTATATACAGTGGTGCCCCGCAAGACGAATGCCTCGCAAGACGGAAAACCCGCTAGACGAAAGGGTTTTCCGTTTTGGAGGTGCTTTGCAAAACGAATTTCCTATGGGCTTGCTTCGCAAGACAAAAATGTCTTGCGAGTTCCTGCAGGGTTTTTTCCCTCCCCCCCCCCTTTTCCCAAGCCGCTAAGCCGCTTAACAGCTGATCCGCTAAGCCGCTAAGCCGCTTAACAGCTGATCGCTAAGCCGCTTATCAGCTGATCCGCTAAGCCACTTAACAACTGATTGCTAAGCCGCTTATTAGCTGATCCGCTAAGCCGCTTAACAGCTGATCCGCTAAGCCACTAAGCCGCTTATCAGCTGATCCGCTAAGCCGCTAATAGCGCTAATCCGCTAATGGGCTTGCTTCGCAAGACGAAAAAACCGCAAGACGAAGAGAATCGCGGAACGGATTCTTTTTGTCTTGCGAGGCACCACTGTACAGTGGTAACTTGGTTGTCGAACGTTCAGCTTTCGAAGCATTCGACAACCGAGGCGCAAAGGGCGGTCTGCAAATTTAATACGGAAATGGAGAAAAATAACATATACACTCAACGGAAGCCGTCGACTTCCGAGGCGCGTTCGAAAATGGAAGCATTTACTTCTGGAACGGAGATGTTCGAAAACCGAGGTACCTCTCTCTCTCTCTCTCTCTCTCTCTCTGTGTGTGTGTGTGTGTGTATACACACACACACATATATACAGTGGTACCCCTGGATGCAAATGGGATCCGTTCTAGAGCCCCGTTCGCATCCAGAGTAGAACGCAACCCGTGTCTGCGCGTGTGCAATTCGCCACTTCCGCGCATGCGCATGACTTCATTTTGAGCGTCTGTGCATGCGCAAGCAGTGAAACCCGGAAGTAACCTGTTCCGTTACTTCCGGGTCGCCACGGAGCACAACCTGAAAACGCTCAACCCGAAGCTACTTCAACCCGAGGTATGACTGTACACATACAGTGGTACCTCGAGTTACAGACGCTTCAGGTTACAGACGCTTCAGGTTACAGACTCCCCTAACCCAGAAATAGTACCTCAGGTTAAGAACTTTGCTTCAGGATGAGAACAGAAATCGCGTGGCGGCAGCGGGAGGCCCCATTAGCTAAAGTGGTGCTTCAGGTTAAGAACAATTTCAGGTTAAGAACGGATCTCCAGAACGAAATAAGTTCCTAACCCGAGGTACCACTGTATATAAAACAATTTAAAACAATTCAAAACTGTTTTTATGTATGGATCATATCTATCTATCTATCTATCTATCTATCTATCTATCTATCTAGGTAAAGGTACCCCTGCCTGTACGGGCCAGTCTTGCCAGACTCTAGGGTTGTGCACCCATCTCACTTAAGAGGCCGGGGGCCAGCGCTGTCCGGAGA
Source organism: Podarcis muralis (assembly GCF_964188315.1). NCBI lineage: Eukaryota > Metazoa > Chordata > Lepidosauria > Squamata > Lacertidae > Podarcis > Podarcis muralis. The sequence goes on along the minus strand of NC_135664.1, from coordinate 68,051,140 downwards.
CATTTCCGGGTCACGTGGCCAGCGTGACAAAGCTGCATCTGGCGAGCCAGCGCAGCACACGGAAACGCCGTTTACCTTCCTGCCAGTAAGCGGTCCCTATTTATCTACTTGCACCCAGGGGTGCTTTCGAACTGCTAGGTTGGCAGGCGCTGGGACCGAGCAACGGGAGCGTACCCCGCCGCGGGGATTCGAACCGCCGACCTTTCGATCGGCAAGCCCTAGGTGCTGAGGCTTTTACCCACAGCGCCACCCGCGCCCCATCTATCTGTCTGTCTATCTATCTGTCTATCTATCATCCATATCTAAAAACAGTTTAAAATAGTTCTAAACCACATGCTGAGTGTGATTTTAAAAAATCATGTCTACATAAAAAGTCTTGCTCTCGAATATAGCTCAGTATCCTGAGCTGCATTGTGGGTAATATCAGCGCTCTGGACAACCTTGCCAGGGCACACCCTCCTGCTGCTCCTTAGTGCCAGTCAATCCCCTGGAGGCAAGAACGGGAGAAGGGCACTTCTCTGAGCAGGAGAGAGGCACATGCTTGGCTGGTGGCTGGGACCAAGAATGGAGTTGAGGAAGGAGTGGTCCCTGCAGGATGCTCCTTGATTTGCAGCACCACCTGCATCCAGGGATGAGTGACAGGCAGGCTGGTCTGTCTCCTTCCCCAGCGGAACCATGTGGGACGTGAGGAACGTGCCACAGCCACGGAGTGAGTCAGCTGACCCCCTTTTGCTTTCTCTCTGGCCGGCCTCTCCCTAACTTAAGGAAGCTGCATTTCATCGCTAGGCAAATTTCACTTGAGCTGCAGAGTGTTTAGGGATTGAGCCATGTGTGCACAGATGCAGGTGGATGCAAGCGTGGGTGGGGCTATAGAATATTTGGTGTCGGAAGAATATTAAAGGGTGGGGGAGAGGATTAAAAGGGAAAACACATCCACCCGGGTCTCCACACCCCCATTCTGATATTATGTTGGGGAGTGGTGGAAAATTAAAGTGGCAGGTGGATTCAGCTGCCTGGTGCTGTTCAGAGTGATGGCTGGGGAAAAATTAAAGTTTTTTTTGGGGGGTGTTCAGTGGTGGGCTCTCAAAGGGTGCCAGGGTCGCAGCAACTGTCCAAGGGTGCCAGGTGATGACCCTTGCTCTTGCTATTTTCCGCTGCCTCCATTTCCCTCTGCAACATCTTTGTAGCGAGTTTTAGAATGTAATCTCTTCGGGGCAGAGTCCTGTCCGCTTGCATTTTGCAAAAGGGCCATGCAACACTGACGGCAGTGTTAACATCTGAAATCAGCCCGTCCGGTCACGATGAACAAAATTTAAGGCTGTATGCTGATGCCCTGTATTCCAGTAGCTCTGACCCAGGCTGCCCCTCTCTGCTTCGTCGTACGCCTGGAACCCTGCAGGAGACCCCTGCAGGATTGCCCCCACTTGCATAATGCAATGGACAATGTTATTGGCTTGTCTCAGGAGGACCTTAGTCGTAAAGGAGTATCAGGTACCGGGCGAGAACCTCCTTCCTTGGAGGTTTTTAAGCAGAGGTTGGGTGGCCATCTGTCATGGATGCTTTAGTTGAGATTCCTGCATTGCAGCAGGGGGTTGGACTAGATGGCCCTTAGTGTCCCTTTGCAATTCTAGGATTCTGTGAGATCCAAACAGCTGCTTTTAGGTAGGTCGGTTTTTGTGTTACTCTGTAAGTTCCTCTAATCTGCAGACCTCCATAACCATGTCCAAGAGTGCCCTAGAAGGATCACAGTTCAGTGGCAGAGCAACTGGGTCGCATGCAGAAGGTCCCAAGTCCAGGCTATAACATCTTCAAGCACAGCTCGGAAAAGACCCTTGTCTGAAATCCCATTGCTAGTCATTGTAGCCGATAGTGAGCTTGATGGACCAGTGATGTAACTCAATATAAGGCAGTTCCTTATGTTCCTGTTTAGTGAGGGCCATATAGCTCAGTTGGTAGAGAAGAAAAAGAAGAGCTTGGATTTGATATTCCGCTTTATCACTACTCTAAGGAGTCTCATGGAACACGGGTGGCGCTGTGGGTTGACCCAAAGAGCCTAGGACTTGCGGTTTGAATCCCCGCAACGGGGTGAGTTCCCGTTGCTCGGTCCCTGCTCCTGCCAACCTAGCAGTTCGAAAGCACGTCAAAGTGCAAGTAGATAAATAGGTACCGCTCCGGCGGGAAGGTAAACGGCGTTTCCGTGTGCTGCTCTGGTTCGCCAGAAGCGGCTTAGTCCTGCTGGCCACATGACCCGGAAGCTGTACGCCGGTTCCCTCGGCCAGTAAAGTGAGATGAGCTCCGCAACCCCAGAGTCGGCCACGACTGGACCTAATGGTCAGGGGTCCCTTTACCTTTTAAGGAGTCTCAAAGGGGCTAACAATCTCCTTTCCTTTCCTCCCCCACAACAAACACTCTGTGAGGTGAGTGAGGCTGAGAGACTTCAGAGAAGTGTGACTGGCCCAAGGTCACCCAGCAGCTGCATTTGGAGGAGCGGGGAAGCGAACCCGGTTCACCAGATTACGAGTCCACCGCTCTTAACCACTACACCACACTGGCTCACACTAGCATCTGCTTTGCGTGCACAAGATCCTAGGTTCAACAGGTCTCCAGGCAGGGTTGGGAAAGGGATTCCTTGCACCAACCCCTGCAGAGCTAGAGTCTGCCAAGGCTGGCAAAACAACGGGTCTGAGTGCAAGGCAGCGTCCTATGGAAATGCTGTCAGCTTGAAGCAACATTGATGGACGCAGAGCTCTTGTATCCAAAACAGAAACCCAAATCCAGCCCTGGCACGCTGTGCGAAGTCCCCAGCAGTCCGTAATGATAGGTGCGCCCTGAGGACTGTGCTGCACCTTTAAATGGTAATCAGAATGGCATTCCTTCAAGCAGCTAGTTTTGCATTTGTGGGAATGCCTGCCGATAGTTTCTCTTGCAGAAAACCCCCAAGTTAGTACCATACAAAGGTCCTGTTCTCTCCTTTCCCCATCTTGTGTGCAACTCTCTTTTCTGAATCCAGCAGCGTCATTTTAAACGTTGCTCCGAAAATTGCCTTGCCAATCCTTTCGAGATAAAATGTGTTTCCTTTTCAATTTACCAGCAGTGTCCCATTTCAGAGCACCAGAAAGCAAAACTTGTTCAGAGCCAGTCCCCTTGTTCCCAGTCAGAGGCATGGCCAGTATAGAGTTTGCATAGTAAGGAAGGGTTGTAGATCAGCAGTAGAGCATATCTGCTCTGCATTCAGAAAGTCCCAGATTTGATCCCAGTATCTCCAGGTACAACTGGGAATGTGCCATGTCTGAAACCCTGGGGAGAGGCTGTGAGTCCCGGCTACCCAGTGGTTCCTAAACCATTCCCCAGTATGGATCACTTGAAAATTGCTGAGGGTCTTCTGGGACCAATTAATGATTTTTCTGCGTCTTGTAGCGACTATACTTTTGCTAGATACTGCCATTTTTTAAATTGTATTTTTCTTTTTTTTAATTTTTTAATTTTCAATGCAGAATCATTTCTGTTTTTTTCCTATATGTTCCGGGGATTTTTGTTTGTATAGTATTATTTTGGATTCAATGTTTGTAATTTTTGTTTTTAATTGTATTTTTCGTTGCTGCTTTCAGCCAGTGTGGTATAGTGGTTAAGAGTGGTGGACTCGTATTCTGGTGAACCGGGTTCGCTTCCCTGCTCCTCCACATGCAGCTGCTGGGTGACCTTGGGCCAGTCACACTTCTCTGAAGTCTCTCAGCCCCACTCACCTCACAGAGTGTTTGTTGTGGGGGAGGAAAGGAAAGGAGATTGTTAGCCGCTTTGAGACTCCTTAGGGTAGTGATAAAGCGAGATATCAAATCCAAACTACTACTACTACTCTTCTTCTTCTTCTTCTTCTTCTTCTTCTTCTTCTTCTTCATTTCTTCTGTACAGTTGCACCTCAGAAGTCGAATGCCTTGCAAGTCGAACGATTTGGCTCCCAAATGCCGCAAACCCGTAAGTGAGGGTTCCGGTTTGTGAACGTTCTTTGGAACCCGAACATCCAATGTTGGTTCTGTGGCTTCCGATTGACTGCAGGACCTTCCTGCAGCCAATCGGAAGCCGTGCCTTGGTTTCCGAACGTTGTGGAAGTCGAGCACACTTCCAGAACAGATTCCTTCCAACTTCCGAGGTATGGCTGTATTGTATTTTGGTGTGCTATAGCGAGAACTGCAGTACAGTAAGATGCAATAATAAAGGTAAAGGTAAAGGTAAAGGTACCCCTGCACGTACGGGCCAGTCTTGACAGACTCTGGGGTTGTGCGCCCATCTCACTCAAGAGGCCGGGGGCCAGCGCTGTCCGGAGACACTTCCGGGTTACGTGGCCAGCGTGACATCGCTGCTCTGGCGAGCCAGAGCCGCACACGGAAACGCTGTTTACCTTCCCGCTAGTAAGCGGTCCCTATTTATCTACTTGCACCCGAGGGTGCTTTCGAACTGCTAGGTTGGCAGGCGCTGGGACCGAACGACGGGAGCGCACCCCGCCACGGGGATTCGAACCGCCGACCTTTCGATCGGCAAGCCCTAGGCGCTGAGGCTTTTACCCACAGCGCCACCCGCATACCAAGATGCAATAATAAGTTCAGTTAAAAACAGATAAAAATATTTCTTCAACCATAACTCCACAGGTGCCGCAGGCCCCCTGAATGAAGCTTGTGGGCTGCTAACTGGAAAGCCAAGGGGTGACGGCAGTACTGAGCAAGATGAACCGGTAATTTCATTCCGTACAAGGAAATTTCCATCACTCAATGAGAGAGAAAGCCAGTGTGGTGTAGTGGTTAAGAGCGATAGACTCGTAATCTGGTGAACCGGGTTCGCTTCCCCGCTCCTCCACATGCAGCTGCTGGGTGACCTTGGGCCAGTCACACTTCTCTGAAGTCTCTCAGCCCCACTCACCTCACAGAGTGTTTGTTGTGGGGGAGGAAGGGAAAGGAGATTGTGAGCCGCTTTGAGACTCCTTCGGGTAGTGATAAAGCAGGATATCAAATCCAAACTCTTCTTTTTCAATAGTAAGAACATCTGCTTTGCAGACAGAAGGTCCCCCAGTCCTGTCCCTGGCATCTCCAGGCAGGATGGGGAGAGACCCCTCTGGAAAACCCTGGAGAGCAGCTGCCAGTCAGTGTCGACAACACTGATCTAGATGGGCCAATGGTCTGGCTCTGTATAAGGCAGCTTCCTATGCACGGAACTCTCTGTGGAAAGTGATCATTGGATTTGGTCGCATGATTAAAAGGAAATAATTTCACAGCCTTCCCTTTATGATCCAATCGAAATATTCCCCCCCTCCCCAGGGACTGGCCCTCCAGATGTTGCCAGTCTACAGCTCCCCTCATCCATCCTTGACCATGCTGTCTGGGGATTTACTCAGCAGTAAATCCCATTGCACTCACTGGATTGCTAGGGACAGTCCCAATGATTTTAGTGAGAGAATTAAATACGTGTTTGTTAAATGCATGTTTATTAAGTGTGCAGTCCAACAATGATGCAGTTAAGTAATTTTGAATTCTGGGTTTAATGGTCTCATGGGTGCCGCTCTTTAGATGCTAATGTGCTTTACCTCCTTATTTCAACATGCAGTAGGAAAGCTCTGGTGTGTTTGGGGATCCTTTTGCTGAGAGGGGGCCCTGGACTTCAGCCCCAAAATCCTGCCATGAGGATACCACTGCTGCAATTTTTTGTGCAGGTTTTCTTGGGAATAAGCCCAAAAATTCTTGTCCAAACAACTCCAGTAGGGATGAAACAGGCTTAATTGTTTCCTTCCACAACATCCTCTGTATCTTATTTCATTGTTGCTCAATCTTGGGTCCCCCTCCAGTTTTTGTGCTACAGCAACAAACACCACCCCATACCCATTGGCTAAGCTGGTTGAGAATGATCTGATCTGAGAATTGTTGGTGTCCAGTCTGTCTCAAGAGACAAGGGAGTGTGCCTCTGGGGGGTGAAGTCAAACTGCTGCCAAGGAGTGTGGTGGAGTCTCCTTCTTTGGAGGTCTTTAAGCAGAGTCTTGACAACCATATGTCAGGAGTGCTCTGATGGTGTTTCCTGCTTGGCAGGGGGTTGGACTCGATGGCCCTTGTGGTCTATTCCAACTCTATGATTCTATGATTCTATGCTGTGTTAGCAGCACCAAAGTGATTTCTTCAAGGTGCGATCCTGGGCGGTGTTTCAGGAGTCCTGGGCTGCCCTGACCACAAGACCCCTCTCTCAGCCTTGCTGATGCAGTCCAAAGGAAAGCAGAGCAAGACGTTTGGGTATCTGGGAATATGGCTGGGGATATGGGAACTGTGGCTGGGACACGGGTGGCACTGTGGTCTAAACCACAGAGCCTAGGGCTTGCCGATCAGAAGGTCGGCGGTTCGAATCCCCACGACGGGGTGAGCTCCCGTTGCTCGGTTGCTGCTCCTGCCCACCTAGCATTTCGAAAGCACGTCAAAGTGCAAGTAGATAAATAGGTACCACTCCGGCGGGAAGGTAAACGGCGTTTCCGTGCGCTGCTCTGGTTCGCCAGAAGCGGCTTAGTCAGGCTGGCCACATGACCCAGAAGCTGTATGCCGGCTCCCTCAGCCAGTAAAGCGAGATGAGCACCGCAACCCCAGAGTCGGTCACGACTGGACCTAATGATCAGGGGTCCCTTTACCTTTATGGGAGCTGTAGTCCACCAACATCTGGGAATATGTATCAAATCAGTGTTTCCCCAGCTTGGGTCTCCAGCTGTTCTTGGACTGCAACTCCCATTATCCTTCGCTAGCAGGACCAGTGGTCAGGGATGATGGGAATTGCAGCTGTTGGGGAAACCCTTTACTAATCTTCCTTTTCAAATGGTCCTTTTGTTGCCCCGCCTGGAAAAGGTTTTTCGTGTCGCTTTGTCTCTGCAGAGCGCGCCCCGCCGGCTTCAGTTCAGCCGGCCGACGGATGGGGGCAGCCGGGGGCTGCTTTGCGCCACGTCTCGCCTCCTTTCCTCCTTCAGGACGCGAGAGGGAGCGAAAGAGCTTCTCCCGCCCCCTTGGCCCCGGCAGGAGGAGGCGGGCCGTGACGCCAGGCTCGTTTTTCCCCCGGCAGGCCGGCCTATAGAAATAGCCGTGCCGGGTTACCGCCAGTCACTCGTAGCGCTGAATGAACCCGATGCGGAGCGCATCTATTAATCTGATCCCAAAGAGAAGGGCACTTAAGGACTAACAGCCTCGCTTTCCTGCTTTGCAAGGGCTTGTTCCGATTCTTGACCCGGGGATCGAAGAGAGAGCTGTCCTTCCTTTCAATCCTGCAGGGGGAAGGGGGAATTTCTTTTTGGAAAGTCGGTTTAGATACATATTAAATTGCGTTACAGCCTAGACGCCTTAGGAGACGACAGGAGTCCCCCGATTCCTGGAAAAGGAAACGAGACAGACCCAAAAGATAATAATAAAAAGGAAAGAGAAAGGGCTTCTTCCTTTTGTTTTCTTCTCTCCACCCACGTCTCGCCTTTCCTCGGGCCGCCGCATCCTCAACCCAAGGTGGAACCGGGGCGCGTCGAGACCTTCGCTTTAAATATGCCGATGGAGCTAACGCAAAGCCGCATCCAGAAAATTTGGCTCCCGCCCGACAATCACCCGGCGCTGCCCCATAGATGTGAGTACAATAGGGGCTGGGGGTGGGAATCGACCGGCGGGGCTCGTGCAGTTAATCGGCAGGGATTCGGAGTATCATCGCATCCGCTAAACCAGGCGCGAGATGCTGAAGGTTGGAGGCGCCTCGGCGTCGGTTTTGGAGAGGAGGCGTCCTTGAGTATTCGTGGAGGAGAGGGAACGTGATTTGGGGGCGTGGGACTTTTTTGGGGGGTACGCAAAGGACACGGTTGACCCCTAAAATCTGTAGAAGAGAAAGATGGGTCTGGTAAAAATAAGGATCTGATTTAAACTAGAATTCATTTTTTCCATTTTTTAAGAAATTGGGTAGCATCCAGTGCGTAAAAGGCACTGTGCGCATATTGTGCGCCGGGGAATTGGCGTTTTCATGGGGTTTTTTTTTTTGTTTAGACTGAAAAGTGGTTTTCCCCCCTGCCTCTCTCTTTGGTGGGACGGGAGTCTCGAGCTGTGCAGCCCCGCGTGGACCCCTCCGCGCGCCCGTTCTCGGCGCCGTGGGCGGGGAGCCGGCACCGTGTGGGCTGCCGGCCGCGGGCAACCTCGCGCGCCTCTCCTTCGCCGGTACCCGGAAACGAGCCGCGCCTGCACGGCGGGCGGAAAGGGCTCGGCTGCTGCGTTCGGGGAAGCGGCGGCTAGGGAGCCGGGCCTCGCTTTCCCCCGGTGTTCTTCTCCAGGCAGGGTTGAAACCGAGCCTTGGAGAAGCTGCCGGCTGGAAGGAGAGAGCCGGCTGCGCTTCTGCCTCGCTGATGGCGAAGGCCCGGCGAGGCAGGAAAGAAGCTATTCCCGGCTAGCCGGGCGGCAGGGCCATGTGGATGACCTGAAATACTCTCCTTTGCGCCGGTGCGCCACGCCTCCGCTTCCTCTGCCCTCCTCCCGCCGCGGCGGCGATGCGATGCGCTGCACGACTCGCATGGCGGCGGCAGGGGCGCGCTCCCCTCCAAGGGGCTCTCCGCGCGCGATGTGCGCGGAGCAGGCGCCTGCCTCGCTGCTGAGTCACACCGTGGCTCCTCCATGCAGCTCCGGGTGGTGCCTTGGGGACTCCCAGCAGCTCTCCAAGGAAAGCGTCCGTCCCCCATGGCTCGAGGTCTCCGGCTTCCTTTGGCGTGCAAAGCGGTGGCGACCCGAGCTGGTGCTCGGCTTTCCTCGGGGAAAGGCGTGTCCCAGCCGCCTGCGCATCGCTCAGCGTGGGAACCATCCCCCGGCGGGGTCGTCGCGCCCCTGGGGAAATAGCTGAGTGGGTTGCTGGGGCCGGCGGGAAAAGGACCCCGGCTCCACGTGGGTGGGAGAAAAAGGTCGGGGTGCAAGAGAGGAAGAGGAGGAGGAGGGATGGGTGCCTTGCCGAATTGCACCTCCGAGGAAGCGCCCCCTATTACCTCCTCCCCTTTCCTATTCTCCCAGTTTTGCTTGCAGAAGCACCCCGTGCCTCTAGTGGAAGGGGCAGGTTCACCCCACGCATTTTAAGCACATGACTCCCACTGCCACCACAAAGAATCTTAGGAACTGTAGTTTGATAGGGTGCTGGCTCTCTCTGTGTGAAACTACGTTTCCCAGGATTCTGTGGGGGGCCTTCAGGTGGTTTGTATGGATCTGGCCTGATTGGCAACGATCCCAGGAAGCTGAGCTTTGTGGACCAGTTGTCTGACTTAAGGAAAGGTCCTTGGCTCAGCCGCATCTGATCTGCATCAGGAGCCAGGCAGGTTCAGTCCGTGGCAACTCCAGATAAGGGCTGAAAGTGTCCCCTGCCTGCAACCTTGGGAGACTTGGCTGAGCAAAGCTAGGTGATCCTGTGCTGCCTGGCCTTGCTCCATATAAGGCAGCCTCTCCTGTTCTTGTGGAACAGGCAACTTCTTAACAGCAGGGTTTCAGTGGGGCTGCCCAATTTGGCTGGCACAATCTGCTGTGCCTTTGCAGAAAGGGGAACCTTTGTCCTTCCTGATGATGTGGACTTCAGAATCATCAGCCCACAACCAGCGTAGCCTGAGGTCAGGGATGATGGTAGTTGTAGTCTAGCAACTCCCTTAAGAGCAGCTAGGCACAAAGACAAGCCTCTTGCAAAGGGATTTCCTTCTGCAATCTTCACCCTTTCCCTGGCAGCCGAATTAATTCATGCACATAGTTAATCCAGGCATTTTCTCTCAATCCACATCTTCCCCTCCGGGTTTTAATTATGTTTTGTCTTTTAAAAGCCCCCAAGGAACCCGGGATGTTCCTAAGCATTGCTGTCCTAGAAGCAGTGTTGGAAAGCCTCCCTTGAGTTGCAGGTGGGGGCTTTGAAGCCCTGAATCAGTCATTCATCTCCCATCCCTGTTGCCTAGTGACCGGCTTTGCTGCCTGCTGGGCCATGTGCCCACCTTGAAGGGAGAAGGTTACCTTATGGGGGAAGAGAACAGGTGGCGCTTCCTTACCCACAATCTTTGGGGCCCTTGCAAAAAGCATATATCACCCCCATTCCTATTCTTTGAGAGCTTTTCTGTTCATGTTTGTAATTGTGCAGGTAGAGATTCCTTTGGTTACGCCTCTTTCTCCTTGTAACATAAAGGAAAAACCCTAGTCTCCCTTAGCAAGCTCTGGGTTCCTTTTACTCTTCTGGGTACCTCTTTGCAAAAAAAGATGAGGAAGGCTTGAAATAAATGGGATGCATTCAGCTTGGGCTCTTATCGGATGCAAATAGAGTGAAACCCAGGAGGGGAGGAGCGAGGAGTCATTTGCTGCTTCTTTCAAAGCATCCTGCAGTTCAGTCGCTCTGCATGCCTTGTGGGTGTGTCTGTGTGGTCTTTGAGAGATCTAATTTCAGGGCTGGTTGGCTGCTGCTTCTGCTGTTGCAGAGTGATGCCTTGCTGGGTTTCCTAGGGGCGATCCATTCATTTTCTGTCAAATTGCACGTCTCCCACGTAGGATCTGGCGGCGCTGCTGGCTCAATGGGCAGGGATGACGTGCGGCCAGCAAGGGAGGAGAATGGCGTTGGGGAGAGCTCTCTCTTTCACAGATTGCATTGGTGTGGCATGTGAGGACAGAAATATGTTAAGCTCAACCATTGCATTGTAATTTCAAAGTGCTGTTGCCCCCGCCCCTTCCACCAACCGCTTGGTACAGAATATATAGTGCCTGCTGTCTCTTTTGTGTAATTTTGCAGTGTGAAGTGTAGCTGGCAATGGCCCGACTCCCCAATTCCATAGAATTGCTTCTGGGTGCTTGCCAGAGTTTCTTGACAATTTCAGCCGCTCCAGGTATGAGTACAGGTGTAGATGCGAGATGAGCGCCGCACCCCACAATCGCCTTTGACCGGACTTAAACCGGTCCAGGGGTCCTTTACCTGCAGGTCTTTTCAGACCGTTGAAATGAAATGAAATTTATTACAGTCCCAAACCAGTTTCTTTCAGACCGTTGTTAAATACAGTGAATACAGAACCGCTGCTGGTTTGCTGCATGGAATCGCAATGTTGTATATATTTGTTCTGGAGCCTCTGTTATATACTACCTCACCCCTGCAGACTTCAAACACTTAATATATTGTTCCTTGGGAAATGAAATTGTGTCTCCCAGTTATTGGGTCTGTTGCCTGTCTGGAGTGACTTGCAGTGTTTGAAATGTCCCTGTTAGATCATGCTTCTGAGGATAAATGATGCAATATCCTTCCTGGACCACATTGCGTCCTGTAACATTATTTTTTTCGAAAAACCCTCTCGTTGCTTAAGTGCTCATATAGCCCTCTTTGATAGACGAAACAGCCACAAATGACTGAGCTCCATCATTAACCTTTCCCTTCTGAAATACGTGCATTAGTGCTTTCTGATGCAAGACCCCACACATCCCCGCACCCCACTTTTTCGGCAACCCCTTCTCCGTTATGTGTGAAAAAATATATATTGCTAGCGTGTAGCTTTTTGCAAAGCCTTTTTAAAAATTGGAGGCTTGCTGCGCTTTGAGAAAACACTTAACTGCAAAGCCTGGAGCAAAATAAGAAAAAAGTGTTCGACGAAGAAGCAAGCACTAGAGCGTGGCTTTCCAGTAATATTTTAACGACAGATGCGCTTGGCTCCAAATCCCTACATCTGAGCCTTGGAACGCGGATGGAATTTAGAAGTGGTCATATGCTTCTGCTCCACCACTCCTGGCTCTTAAGTGGTACCTACAGTAATGAAGAGAACCAGGCTTTGTTGACCCCCCCCCCCAATACAGTGGTACCTCGGGTTACATACTCTTTAGGTTACATACGCTTCAGGTTACAGACTCCGCTAACCAAGAAATAGTACCTCAGGTTAAGAACTATGCTTCAGGATGAGAACAGAAATCGTGCTCCAGTGGCACAGCGGCAGCGGGAGGCCCCATTAGCTAAAGTGGTGCTTCAGGTTAAGAACAGAGTTCCGGAACGAATTACGTTCTTAACCCGAGGTACCACTGTACTCTTAAAGCATAGCAGGACTTCAAGTCCTTCTGGGTCACTGCTGTCCTGAAGCATCAAAAATGCAAAGAGGAAAGGTCCTGTAAGTGTGGCTGATAATGAACCCAGCCTAGATTTTTTTCTTCCTGGCCTTTTCCCCTTGGTGATGTAGAGCTTGTGCTCTCGGTTTCTTGATATTGCTGTAACCAAATCCTGACATGTCCAGGTAGGACTTGGAAGAGGCTGCTAGCTGAAGCCTCTGAGAGCTGCTGCCAGTCCCAGCGGTTCTCAACCTGTGGGTCCCCAGATGTTGTTGGACTGTAACTCCCATCATCCCTGACCGCTGGTCATGCTGGCTAGGAATGATGGGAATTGTAGTCCAACAACATCTGGGGACACACAATGTTTAGAAACACTGGTAGACAATACTGAGGTAGATGGCCCAGAGGTCTGACTCTGTATAAGGCAGCACCCTTGTGCTCCTACATTTCATGCTGCGAGGCTCTTCCGTACATCACCTGCTTGCATCCTCCTTTGGGAGGGTGACCCACCTTGTTCCTCGGCAGAGATTCTTGGAATGCCAGAAAGGAAGGCTGGAACTTTTTATTGGATTTGGCATGGCTTTCCACTCTGAAACTCCCCCGGGCACCATCATGGCGGACTGGGTGCCAATTGGTCATCATTCTGCCCTGAACTCTTCTCCTGCCTCCACAAACCGGCAGAGATGGCTTGGCAAGAATCCTTTTGCCATCATGCTCTCATGCCAATGCACTTTTATAGACTATTACACTTGTTTTGCTACAGGGATGTGGCAGATAGGAGGACCAAACCCTGAGATTTATACGGCCCTCTTGTGCCAAGTTCTGGGAGAGTAGCAGTGGAAATCTGGGTTGCATAGAAACGAGTTTCCGTTCTGTTGAGCGACAGGCAGCTTGCTTGCTATCTTGAGAGTTGTTAGCAACACCTGTGACTTGCACCTTGCATGTCAGGGGAACTTAGACAAAAGGAAGGAACACTTCTGTAGAATTTTTGGCTTTTTATCCGAGTGGCTTCTAAGGTTCTGGGAGTAATGCGATTCTCAAGTCCTGTTCTGTTTTTACGACCTGCAAGAGGCAGAAACTTGAAATTCTTAGGCTGCTGAATTCAGAGTTGGGCTCTGAATAACACAAACAAACCCGTGTGTATGTTTCAGAACAGCAGGAGATTTCTTCCTGAGTGTCCTTGCCGCTTGGCTGTCTCTGTCTGGCTCATATCCCAGTCTAAGGATGAGTCGGCAGGCTTTCAGCGCCTTGATCCTTAATGTCTAGCAGGTTTTGTCTCGAGGCTGCAGTAGAAAAGGCTGATATGCGACCAGGATGTTCGCATAATGCTTTTTGCATGTTCCAAGTTGCTTTGCACACATTCTCTTGGTAATCTGGGAATTAGGTCTGTTTTATCCCCATATTGCAGAAAGAGGGACTGAGGCTGAGAGGCGGTGATTAGCCTATGGTCAGCTGCTGAGTTTAATTCCATGGAATGGGGGAAAGATCTTAGCTCACAGCTTCGTCCACTATCTCCATTGGGCCAGGTGTGCTGGCCAGCCTGGATAGCTCAGCTGGTTAGAGCATGGCGCTGATAATGCCAAGGTTGCAAGTTCAATCCCTGTGTGGGACAGCTGAATATTCCTAGAGCATTGTAGGGGGTTGGACAAGATGGTTTGGACCTTTCCAGCTGTAGAATTCTATGATCCCAGTTGACTGCCTTTATAAAAAAAATGTAGTATTGATATGACAAGTCGTCTCCCTTTTCAAAAGCCATTTTCTTTCTCCCTTTTCTTCTTTACCCACCCATAGCATGTGGCCCTCAGCTTACCAATTCGCCCACTGTGATCGTCATGGTCGGCCTCCCGGCTCGTGGGAAAACCTACATTTCCAAGAAGCTGACCCGCTACCTCAACTGGATCGGCGTCCCGACAAAAGGTGAGATTCTGGGCTGACTTGAGCCTTTATAGTTGAAGCCCCTGGGTGCCTGTGTTGGGAGCAACAGGTCCTGCTTCTAAGACGTACAATATTTACTCGACTGTAATGTGCACCTTTTTTTGGTGTGCATTAGATTCGATGGTGCATTAGATACAGTATTTCATTGGCTGTTCTGGGGAGGTAAGATGCTGAACTAATTAACTTTTGTTTTGTTTTCTCCAAAAAAATTATTGGTTTTCACAATATTATAAACAAACAAACAAACAAACAAGACAAACAAAACAAAACAAACATAAATCATAGCCTTATTAAAAATTACAGTTATTAACTTTGTTAAGTGACTTCCTCGCTTCCCCTTGGTTGAATTTCATTGCATGTCCTTTTAACGGTTTTCCAAATCCCAATTTTTATGAAATTTAACTTAAACATTAACATCCTTAGATCTTCACCTTATAGAATTAAACATATTAATTCATCACTTAACATAAATAAAATCCTAAGCCTATTAAGTATCTACAAGCTATTTCCAGTTAGTTTAACTTAACAAATTTAACTAAATAATAATTAAATTTATCCCATTCTTCCTGATACTCCTGCTCCTTCTGGTCGCGGACTCTTCTGGTTAGGTCGGCTAGCTAGCCTAGCTGAACTAAGTAACTTTTGGTCTCATCCAGCAGGGTTATTCTTTCACTCTTCCAGCTTCTGATAATTTCACGTGCGGCATGACATTGAGTTGCATTTTGATGCATGTTGCATCTGCCTCAAAGTCAGTTCTTGGACCTGGACTGCTGACCAAGCTATTTGGGGAGTTTGGTTGCCTGTTTCAGAGGCTCAAGTGTTGGGAAACCTCCGTTATGTCCAATAATCTACTAGTGATTTTCATTGTGTGCTTCCAAGATCTATAAGGAGCGGCCTGTAGCTCAAATCATTTTTTGAGGTACCTGGGTCAGCGCAGGTCTTTCCCAAAGAGAAAGCAGAGAGACAGAGGCAATCCATAACAGTCTCTCTTGGAAATCACTTGCGGCTCCACAAATATGTTGGTAGCATGGAATCATAGAATTGTGGAGTTGGAAAAGGCCCCAAGAGTCATCTAGTCTAACCGTCTGCAATGCAGGAATCTTTTTGCCCAGTGTGGGATTCGAACCCACTACCCAGCATGTATCTATGTTTTTCACTCGTCTGGAGGAAAATGAGTCATGTTTTCATCTGCTTTTACAAAAAAAGGGGCCCTTCAGGGGGACCCGATTCAGGCAGGCAAGTGGCTGTTTTCAAGCCCGAGCCATGCAGCTTGTTCTTGGAAGAGAAGTTTGTTGAATTCCATGGCTTTGCATGTCTTTCTCCCTTAACAAAAGTGCAGGCGCCTTGACTCTCCTCCTTTCTCTTTGCAGTGTTTAATGTCGGGGAGTATCGCCGTGAGGCCGTGAAGCATTACAGCTCCTACAACTTCTTCCGTCCTGATAATGAGGAGGCTATGAAAGTCCGCAAGTAAGTCGAAATGTGCTCCAAGTTTCCTCCATCCTGATTTGTTTGTTTTTTACCTTCTGCTCTTTTCTTGAATTGAAAGTTTGACTTTGGGGAGCTGGTGTGTTTCAGTGCTGTTTGGGAGGCCTCTTCCAGGGTGCTCTGTAAAAGGTAAAGGGACCCCTGACCATTAGGTCCAGTTGGGGTTGCGGCGCTCATCTCACTTTACTGGCCGAGGGAGCCGGCGTACAGCTTCCGCGTCATGTGGCCAGCATGACTAAGCCGCTTTTGGCGAAACCAGAGCAGTACACGGAAACACTGTTTACCTTCCCACCAGAGTGGTACCTATTTATCTACTTGCACTTTGTGCTTTCGAACTGCTAGGTGGGCAGGAGCAGGGACCAAGCAACAGGAGCTCACCCCATCATGGGAATTCGAACCGCCAACCTTCTGATCAGCAAGCCCTAGGCTCTGTGGTTTAACCCACAGCACCACCCGCATCCCAGGGTGCTCTGTATCCCCAAGCCAATATAAGAAGTAGCAAGGTGCCCTCTTGGTTGCGTGGACTTGGCTTTTGAGCCTCAAAAGAGCTCTTGTCCACATCAGCACATCAGCGCAGTGACTGGCCTTGTAGACCCATGGGGAAGACCAAGTGTGGGGACAAACTAGGGTTCCCTCCTTGGGGATGGGTAGGCATTGGGAGCCGATGGACGGAACGTTGTCTTTCCATGTCTTTTTGGGGGGATAGCGTAATGGGGGCCAGTTGGCCCTTGGGGCTTCCTGCGAAAGCTGTGATTCGAAATGTCCTGAACCTGTGCCTTTTCCCTGTTGTTGCAGGCAATGTGCCTTAGCCGCCCTGCGAGATGTCAAACTGTACTTGTCCGAGGAAGGTGGCCAGATTGCGGTGAGTGTCACACCCTGAAAGGAGCCAATGTGGTTGTCACTGGAGCTTGTCTGCAGCTTCCTGTTGAGGCCATGTGTGCGCAGATGGTCCCCAGGGGGGAAAGGCGCTCCTGTGTACCCTTCAGCTCAGGGGTGTGCCGATTCTCTCTCTGTACAGTCATACCTCATGTTACGTTTGCTTCAGCTTATGCGATTTCAGGTTGCGTCCCGCGGCGACCCGGAAGTACAGTGGTATCTCGGGATGCAAACGGGATCCGTTCCGGATCCCCGTTCGCATCCCAAATGGAACGCAAGACGTGACTGCGTGTGTGCGGGTCACATTTTGCCGCCTACGCGCATGCGCATTACGTCATTTTGAGCGTCTGCGCATGCACGAGCGGCGAAACCTGGAAGTAATGTTCTCCGTTACTTCCGGGTTGCCACAGAGCGCAACTCGAACGCGCTCAACCAGAAGCGCATTCAACTCGAGGTATGACTGTACCGGAAAGGGTTAACTTCCTGATGGGCTCTGGCTCAGTGGGAGACCACTTGCTTTGTGTTAAGAAGGTTCTGGGTTCAGTCCTTTGGCATTTCCATTTTTTAAAAAAGCAAATGGAATGTTTCCTCCACAGCAATTGTTTCCCCATGCTTTTAAGACCGGCTAATGTTCTTTTCAAACAGTTTTGATTTTAGTGTATGTCTGAATGGACTCATCCTATTTTAGTTTGCTCTGTTGGGGTATATCGTGTATTAGCCTCTACCCCCAGTAATTTAATTTATGCTTCCATTGTTTCCTTCTACTTTATTAGCCACCCTGGGAACATAACTTTCTGCTGAAATAACATTTAATTTGTATGCCAAAATAGCTTCCAAGCAGAGGACAACACAGTCAATACAGAATTAAATCCCACAAGCACAACTTGACTAGGTCATTAAAACATCCTTAATTAAAATACACAGTAAAAATGAACAATTAAAAAACATAAGAATTGGAACAGTTCAAAAAGTTAAAACAATAAAATCAGAAGATCTGCTAGGGGGGAAGTTTCTGGAGCTGGTCGAATGCAAATACTAATGAGGCCTCTCATATTTCGGCTGAGAGGGCATTCCACAACGCAAGTGCCATAAATAAAAAAAAGCACACCTCCACGTTGCCACAAGCCAGTAACCACCCAAAGCCAATTTATACCCCTCCTTTCAAGATAAGTGCATGTCAATAAAAAAAAAAATAAGCCCCATGACATTATTTCTCTTCTTTTCTACCCACAAAGGTTTTTGATGCTACCAACACCACACGCGAGAGGAGATCTATGATCCTGCATTTTGCCAAAGAAAATGGTTTCAAAGTAAGTGTTTTTGTTTTAAGTGACGTATTTCTGAGCAAAAATAAATCATTGCAGCTCTGCCTTTTAGACTTGTTCTTGGCTGTGCCTGTTGACGTGTCTGAATGCCGCCCTGCTCTCCTGGGAGATGGACCTGAGGAATCATTATATCGATGCTGTTGTTTTCTTTTAAAAGTGAAGCGTAGAATTGGAAGGGGTCCCTGTGGTCATCTAGTCCAACCCCCCTTGCAGTGTGGGAATCTCAGCTAAAGCATCCATGACAGATGGCCATCCAACCTCTGCTTTAAACCCACAATGGAGTCTGTTCCACTATCAAATGGCTCTTACTGGTATGCCCCGCAGAGGACCTTAAGGTCCATGAATAACCATAGTTTAGAGGTCCCGGGCCCTAAGGAAGTCAGACTATCCTCCACCAGGGCCAGGGCCTTTTCAGTGATGGCTCCAACCTGGTAGAATGCTCTGTCCCATGAGACTAGGGCCCTTCAGGATTTAACCTCCTTCCGTCGGGCCTGTAAGACAGCTATTCCGCCTGGCCTTTAATTTGAATTCAGCCAGATCTTTTATTTCCCTTCTCTTCCCTCCCCCTCCCCTTTTATGAAGATTACCCGCTCTGAGACCCCACAGCTAATTCTCCCCTGGCCTCTTCGCTGGCCCAAGTAGGACCAATTCAGCCAGCTAGCCCTGGGGATTATCTCATTGATTTTATTGTTGTTCATGTTTTTATACTGTATTTTATGCTGCTTTTATAATTAAGTGTTTAAAGTGTTTTAAATTTGTTGTTAGCCGCCCTGAGCCCGGTTTTTGAACCGGGAAGTGTGTGGTATAAATAATAAAAAAAATTATTATTATTATTATCCCCACAGTGATGGGGAACCTCCAGTCCTAATTAGGCCAGCCAGCCCCACACATGATGGTTACATGTGGTACCAGGTGTGGGGTGGGGCAAGTTGCAGCAGGGCTGAAAGTGGGGCGGTTGGTTGCAGGCCCTGCCAGTCAGTTGTCAAACTTGACAGCAGAGGATGGGGCAGGCGAGTTAAGGCTCCAATACCCCACTCATGTTGTTGCGGGCTCCCTTGAAACACATGGGATCACCAGCATCATGGCTGGGTACCAAAAATGGGACCGGGAGTGCTCACAGGCAAAGCGCTGGGTACCTAGCAGGGTGAATTTGATTTAAATCAAATTGATCTAAATCACGATTTAAATCACTAATCATTAAGACTTGATTTAAATCTTTTTTTTTTTTTACAGAAGGATTCATTCTTGCTGGTATAATCTTAATATTGACAATCAGATGAAGGTTTCATTTTTGGAATAAAATTTTTTTCAGAGTAGTTTTTACAGTTATATCAAAAATTATTGATTTGGTTATACTATTAAAAATATATTGACAGATCATTATGAAATTATTGTGAGGTTTGTAAGTTAAGTATTTATATTGGGACAACTTTTCTGCTGTACTTTATTGGAAGCAGAAAAACAATCGTTTCCTTAATACTGTAACAATCTAAACAATTTATTTAACTAAAGCAATAACGTTGTAGCATATGTATCCATGTTTGTTAACTGATGTGGTTCAATATTTTTTTTAAAAAAACACACGCCTTAGGCTGAGTTTCAGCACACTTGAAAAACTTAAAACAAATCATTGTTTCCTGATGAATAGCCTTCGGGCTAGAATGTAACTTAAATAGAAAACTATCTTTAGAAATATTTCCCCTCCAAAAGCACTTTATTTTAAAAATCCAATTGAAATAAAAAAATCTGATTTAAATAAAAGAAAATCGTTTATTTTTATCCACCCTGGTGCCCAGTTTCCCAGGACAGATTCCTGGCATCTCCCGTTGCAAGAAGGATTTTCATCTGGCAGGGCTAAGGGCGACTTCTCTGCCCCAACGTCTCAGACAGCTGATGTCTGTCAGAGAAAGAGATCTAGATGGGCCAAGCTGCTTTGTGTGGTTTTATTCCCTGCCTTAAACACACACACACATGGATGACCTCTTCCTTTCAGGTGTTCTTCATCGAATCCGTCTGCAATGACCCGTCTGTTGTCGCTACGAACATTATGGTAAGTGTGAGAAAAGAGTTTCTCTTTCTATCGGGGGGGGGGGGGTCTTGCCCCACCTGAAAGAGCTGTTTTGAAAAGGCACCCGGAGCTATTGCTGCTGTTGCCCCAGCTGAAATCTTTTCCTCGTCAGCAAACATTAGCCGCCTCTGTTAAGCAAGCACTGCTGTTTCACCCTCTTAGTTACCGTATTTTTCGCTCCACAAGACGCACCTGAGCATAAGATGCACCTAGTTTTTAGAGGAGGAAAACAAGGGGGGAAAATATTCTGAACGAAACAGTGGGTGTATGATTTTTGTGGTTCATGCTGTGGCCACAGACATGTGATTTGACAGTGAGTTTGGGGTAGCCCAGTGCAAAAATCCTGAGGATCCATGTGGATCCGTGCTTTGTAACCACTGGCCTATGGGAAACCAGCAAGCAGGATTCGAACACAAGAGTCCTCTCCCTTCCCATAGTTTCCAGTAACAGGTTGTTGTTGTTTTTTGCAAGCATTGCTGCCTCTGGCTATGGAGCAGAGCATAGCCATTGTGGTCAGTAGGCCTTTCCCCACCGTGAATTTGTCAAATCCTCTTTTAAAGCCCTTTGAGTTGGGGCAGCGATTTCCATAGTTTAACTGTCCTGAATCCTGCAGCATTCAGCTTCTTTGTATGCCTGCGACCAGGACCAATGGCACTCCCTGCCTGTGATTCCGAGCAAGCAATATACTGAGACATACTGCCTCTGACAGAGGACGGAGAACATCGCTGCCATGACTAGTAGCTGCGATAGCTTTATCCACCATCAATTTATTTAATCTGCTGAGACCACATAACTTTGGTCTTGAAAGGCCTACATTGGCTCCCAGTATGTTTCCAAGCACAATTCAAAGTGTTGGTGCTGACCTTTAAAGCCCTAAATGGCCTCGGTCCAGTATTCCTGAAGGAGCATCTCCTCCTCCATCATTCAGCCCGGACACTGAGGTCCAGTGCCAAGGGCCTTCTGGTGGTTCCCTCACTGCGAGAAGCCAAGTTACAGGGAACCAGGCAGAGGGCCTTCTTGGTAGTGGCACCCGCCTTGTGGAACGCCCTCCCACCAGATGTCAAAGAGAAAAATAACTACCAGACTTTTAGAAGACATCTGAAGGCAGCCCTGTTCAAGGAAGCTTTTAATGTTTAATAGGTTATTGCAGTTTAGTGTTTTATTGGAAGCCGCCCAGAGTGGCTGGGGAAGCCCAGCTAGATGGGCGGGGTATAAATAATAAATTATTATTATTATCCTCTTTTAAAGCCACCTGTTACAAGGATTCAGGTGCTGGCTTCTTCAGGTGCTGGCGTTCCTCGCTTTTGTCCTGTTGTTGTTGGCTTTGAGCGATGGGCACCAGTCCGCCTTGTTCAGGCTGATGAGGGAACAGCCATGAGCAGCTCAGGCGAATCTGTCTTTGCAATTTCTCCTTAATATTTCCTCTGTAATATCATCTTGGGTTTCACAGCTGGCTCCCTAACCCTATGCTCTTTTTTTTTTTTGCTTCAGGAAGTCAAGTTGTCCAGCCCGGATTATAAGGACTGCAACTCTGCTGACGCGATGGAAGATTTCATGAAGAGAATCAGCTGTTACCAATCGAGCTACCAGCCTATGGACCCAGACGACTACGACAGGTGAGGGAACTGTGTTTCTCGCCTGTATTACCAGCGACCAAAGCTGGCTGCCAAATTGTGTGAAAGGCACTGTGTGAAAGCCAGTGTAGTGTAGTGGTTAAGAGCGGTAGACTCATAATCTGGTGAACCGGGTTCGCTTCCCCGCTCCTCCACATGCAGCTGCTGGGTAACCTTGGGCTAGTCACACTTCTCTGAAGTCTCTCAGCCCCACTCACCTCACAGAGTGTTTGTTGTGGGGGAGGAAGGGAAAGGAGAATGTTAGCCGCTTTGAGACTCCTTAGGGTAGTGATAAAAGTGGGATATCAAATCCAAACTCCTCTTCTCTGGTGTTTGTTTTGTCTTAGAAGTAGTTTCAGTGAACTTACAATTCCCCCTGAAGTCACTAAGGTACACTGAATTGGGAAGCATTTCCTTGCTTTTAAAAACCTGTTGGAATGCGCTTACATGGACAACTAGGGAATTTTGTTGCAAAATTCTGAATTTCGAAGCTTTTCCCATTGCCTTCCTGGAAGAATGTCTGGGTTGGTAGGACTGACTTTAGAAGCAGGGATTCAGTAGGGAAGCTGTCTGCTTTCACCTGAAAAGGAAAGGAGGACGTGTGTGGTTTCTCCTGCTTTTAACAACCTGAGACTTTGCAGTGCTAGGTGTGCCTGAATCTGTTGGAATTACTTAACAAGACACACCATAACATAATAATGCAATATACCACACCTGGATACATAGGCTCAAACAGGCTGTTAGGCACCAGCATTGCATTTCCTACCAGAATTACCAGAAGCTCATGGGCTTAGGACTTGGCGCAAGGCTGCGCTACAATTCCCCGATTTGGCGCTTCATGGTTTCTGTGCATTCCCACCTTGCGGGTTCTGCAGCTCTTGAACTTGGCTTCCCCCCCGGGGTTTTTGAGTGACGGCCGTGCGCGTCTCCCCCCCCCCCCCAGAGACCTGTCGCTGATCAAAGTGATTGACGTTGGCCGGAGGTACCTTGTGAACAAGGTGCAAGACCACATCCAGAGTCGAATCGTCTACTACCTGATGAACATCCACGTCCAGCCTCGCACCATCTACCTGTGCCGGCACGGCGAGAGCGAATACAACCTCAAGGGGAAGATTGGGGGAGACTCTGGGCTCTCCTGGAGGGGAAAGAAGGTAGGAAATCATCTGTCTGGGAGCAGAGAGGCTTGGCCGCCTTTGAATGTGCTGCATCTGCAGTCCTGTGCTTACTTAGTTCTGTGCAGGTGGGCCTAGCAGTGGGAATGGGGCATCAGCAACCTCCACCTGCCTCCTTTCCTGCTTGCAACCGGGCTCCGTCCTTCTTAGTCTCAAATAAAAACAATAGAAAGCCAGGTTGGGCCAGACCGTTGCTCCATTCCCCAGACACCTCTGAAGGACAGCCCCTAAATTGCCTCTGCCCAGTATATCTGAAGTAGCGTCTCCACCCCCATCGTTCAGCCCGGACACTGAGGTCCAGCTCTGAGGGCCTTCTGGCGGTTCCCTCACTGCGAGGAGCAAAGCTACAGGCAACCAGGCAGAGGGCCTTCTTGGTAGTGGCGCCTGCCCTCCCAGCAGATGTCAAAGAGATAAACAACTACCTGACATTTGAAGGCAGCCCTGTTCAGGGAAGTTTTTAATTTGTGACGTTTTAATGTATTTTTAATCCTTGTTGGAAGCTGCCCAGAGTAGCTGGGGAAGCCCAGCCAGATGGGCAGGGGACAAATAATAAATTACTATTACTATTACTTACCTCTGGGATGGCTCTTTCCCCTCACTTGTCAGGCAGGATCACATGACAAAAAAGGGTCCTTGCTGGGGGGAGGAGTTGTCCCACGCTCTCCAGTTCATATGGTCGAGCAGGAAAAAAACCCACCCCCCTTTAGCCGCCATGTTGTAGGTGTGGTAGTCCATTTCCTGCTCCAATTGGTGCATCGTATCTCTCTCCCTCCCATGTGTACCAGTAGGAAGAAAACTTACTAGGTTTCGTTGTGACTCTTGTGACTCTACTTTGTCCAGTAAAGTCCCCCTATAGCCATCCATGACTCTCTTATTGTGGTAGGCACTGTCCTTTGGGAGCCTCTGGGAATAGAAATCTGTGCTAAGGATTTCCTTTTGTTCCCCCTCCTGTCTTCAGTTTTCCAGCGCGCTGAGCCATTTTGTCCAGGAGCAGAACCTGAAGGACCTCAAAGTCTGGACCAGCCAGCTCAAGAGGACCATCCAGACGGCAGAGGCTCTTGACCTGCCCTACGAGCAGTGGAAGGCCCTGAATGAAATTGACGCTGTAAGCGCCGTTGTATTTTGCTGGGCTCAAGGCCAAGCTTTCAGTGGGAGAAGAGGGGGCTGTCCTCTTCTGTCCCCTGCTCTCCAAATTTGCCCCAGGCTTTACAGAGATCCCAGTGCACCTAAGGAAATCCCCGCGCACCTGAGGAGATTCTGCCAAAAGCCCACCTAGTACAGAATCCTGTTTTCACAGTGCACAGCCAGATACCTCTGGGAAGCCCACCGGAGGCCCCGAATCTCCCTGCTTGTGATTCCTAGGAGATTGCATTCTGCAGCTTAGTCATGCTACTAGTTCCGGACAGCATGAGTTATGCTGCAATCCCATTTATTAAAAAGGTGTGCTTCTGTCCCATGAATCCAGCATGAACAAGTTAGGTGCAGCGTCACTGTCTATCTGGTCGGGGAGTTTGCCACTTTTGCCTGGTGGCAAACTCCCCAAGGCTGGAATGCCTAGAGGTTGCAGGTGGGATTCCATTGCACAACAGGCCTTGCCCCCCCTTCCTCTGTGTGCCCCCCCCCAATTAGCTTAAGGGAGTGTCAGGAGAACCTGCAGAACTGTATGCTAGGGAGGAGGGGGGCAGATAAATTCCATCCACCTCACAATGCAAACAGAACGTTTGGAAGAATTTGGCGTTGAACTCCCTACCCAAAATATCTGATTAACATTCTTGTGCCTTACTCAGAGTAGAAATTAATGGGCACGACGAACTTAGATCCATTGATTTCCATGAGTGGGACTAGCCTTGGCCACAATTCCTTTGTTTATATAATCAGGTGATCTGAGAGAACATGTTAATCATGGTCTAATCTTGTGCCATCAGAATCAATATTTCTTATTAATATTTATAAACATTTTTCACTCTTTAATACAGTGTTTCCCAACCGGTGTTCCGCGGCACACTACTGTGCTGCGAGACGTTGCCTGGTGTGCCGTGGGAGGGAGGCGGGCGAGTCGCACGGCGCCTCGGCAGCGAGCCCAGGAGCTGAGATCAGCGCGCCCAGGCTTCGCGGCCCCGCCGCCCGGCATCGGGGCATGGTCCCGATGGCGGGCGGCGGGGGGAGGCGTTCCCGCCCCACCGCCCGGCATCGGGGCATGGTCCCGATGGCGGGCGGCGGGGGGAGGCGTTCCCGCCCGCCCCCGGCATCGGGGCATGGTCCCGATGGCGGGCGGCGGGGGGAGGCGTTCCCGCCCGCCCCCGGCATCGTGGCATGGTCCCGATGGCGGGCGGCGGGGGGAGGCGTTCCCGCCCGCCGCCGGGCATCGGGACATGGTCCGGGGCTTTTAAATTGCCCCGGAATAGCGGAGAAGTCCCCCGCTGTCCCGGGGCTTTTTAAAATGCTGGCGGGCAACAGCGGAGGCTTCGCTCCCGCCCGCCAGCATTTTAAGATCGCCCCGGACAGCGGAGAAGTCCCCCGCTGTCCCGGGGCTTTTTAAAATGCTGGCGGGCGACAGCGGAGGCGCTCCCGCCCGCTGTCCCAGAGATTTCCCTATGGGCTTTCGTCTTGCGAAGCAAGCCCATAGGGAACTTCGTCTTGCGAAGCGCCTCCAAAACGGAAAACCCTTTCGTCTAGCGGGTTTTCCGTCTTGCGAGGCGTTCGTCTTGCGGGGTACCATTGTATTAACTTTCCTTTCCCCTCCCTTCGTCCTTCCTACTTTTACTCCTGGGCTCCTCCCCCCTTTGCGCAGCCACAAATCAATCTCTCTCTCTTTTCCCCCCTCTCTCTCTTCTTTGCTCAGACGCAAAAAAGCGCCGCTTTTTGGAAATCCGGACTGCTGTCCCCGCTGAAACGATACTTTAAAAAAGGAAGAACCCACTGGCTCTTATTTCTGTTTAAAGCAGTAGATCCCGAACTCTTTTGGCCCACTGCCCCCTTGGTTCCACATCCCCCAGTGTCCCCTATGCTTACTCTATAGAAAGCATTACAGGGGTTAACGCGGCTCACTAAGGAAGATATTAATAGAATTCTGCATTTGGGGGGAGACCCTAACAGTCATCTACCATTACCTTCTATGCTGTTACTATTTTTTTATTTTTTTTTACATAAGTAAAAAGTGACCTTTCCCCATCTGGCATGGTGGTGTGCCTCGAGATTTTTTTCATGACACAAGTGTGCCTTTGCCCAAAAAAGGTTGGGAAACACTGCTTTAATATGACAAAATCAGTGGGCTGACTTGTATCTAACGAAGCCGTCCCGTTAGCGCAAGGACTTGTTCCTGCTCAACAGGAGTTTATCTCCCTCTCCTGAGGGTGCATTTCAAGTCACACTGGCGCTGTGGGTTAAACCACAGAGCCTAGGACTTGCTGATCAGAAGGTCAGCGGTTCGAATCTCCGTGACGGGGTGAGCTCCCATTGCTCGGTCCCTGCTCCTGCCAACCTAGCAGTTCGAAAGCACGTCAAAGTGCAAGTAGATAAATAGGTACCGCTCCGGCGGGAAGGTAAACAGTGTTTCTGTGCGCTGCTCTGGTTCGCAAGAAGCGGCTTAGTCATGCTGGCCACATGACCCGGAAGCTGTACGCCGGCTCCCTTGGCCAATAAAGCGAGATGAGCGCCGCAACCCCAGAGTCGTCCATGGCTGGACCTAATGGTCAGGGGTCCCTTTACCTTTATACACCTGCAGCTTAAAATGCCCTCTTGCCTGTTGCGTTTCAAGTCACACTTGTACTTTGCTATACACACACCACATTCTTGGCTGCAATTCCATTTCTGCAGGGAAGAGGACCTTGACTAGAAACTTGAGTAGGATCTTGCCGTTGCAAATTATCTCTTGCTTCCCCTCTCTACCACATGCCTTCCAAAATCTTGCCCTGAGTAGCAGCCCTGATATTTTCCCCCCACCTTGTGGTTCTTGCAGGGTGTGTGTGAAGAGCTAACCTACGATGAAATCAAGGAAAAGTACCCTGAAGAATTTGTTCTGCGGGACCAGGACAAATACTACTACCGCTACCCGTCGGGAGAGGTAAGCCTGGGGCAGCGAGAAACTGTTTAAAAACAGCGAAAATTGTTTCGGTGGGTTTTTGTGTCAGTCAAACAGGCCATTAGAATATTACGGATTCAATATTCCATGATAGTTAATGAAGAAACTAGCTGGAAGATAAAAAGAATGGAACAAAAATATTTCGAACATGCCAATAAATCAGGAAAACTGCTTGCGTGGTAGTTGAAGAAAAATGAACAAAGAAACTCCATAAACAAAAGTAATATACAGTGGTACCTCGGGTTAAGTACTTAATTCGTTCCGGAGGTCCGTTCTTAACCTGAAACTGTTCTTAACCTGAGACACTGCTTTAGCTAATGGGGCCTCCAGCAGCCACTGCACAATTTCTGTTCTCATCCTGAAGCAAAGTTCTTAACCCGAGGTACTATTTCTGGGTTAGCGGAGTCTGTAACCTGAAGCGTCTGTAACCTGAAGCGTATGTAACCCAAGGTACCACTGTAAATGGGAAGATTACGGATAAGATGAAGGAAATAAGAGCTGCATTTGTAACATACTTTTCAGAACTGTATAAGAAAGGAAAGGAAAAAACCTGTAAAATAGAGGAATATATTAAAAATGGTTGTCTGCCAAAAATAATAGACGAACAAATGGTGATCTTAAATACTCAAATAACAACTCAAGAAGTGCTAGAGGCAACAAACTGGACAAAAAGTGGCAAGTCCCTGGGACCAGAGGGGTAAACGGCGAGAGTGAGTCCTCTTAACATGGCCTCCTCGCTCTTGGATGATGGAGAACAGGGATGGGGAAGGTGGCAAAAGCATCCCCACATGCCGTTTTCAAAGGGGCATTTCACCTAGGAAGGTGGACTGCCAATAAACAAGGAGCTGTAGGTCGTGCGAGAAAAGAACATCTCCAAGCGCTAAGCCAGCCATGAGCTGACGCGGCTCCGCTTTCTCTTTGGCCGTTCTGCACCCTGGTGAATTTTCAATGCTCCTGGGATCTCCTTTGCAGAAATATCCTTTCCTCTGGAACTTGGCAACGTAGAAAAACAAAACCTCTGCTACTGCGAGCAGAAGCAGATCAACACTGAGCTCTCTTTGGGGAATGAAAGGATGTAATGACTCCACTCTTTGGGCAGCGGGAGGAAATTCTGTGTAGTGGCATAGTTGTCTTTTGAGCGTGGTATTTCATCTACAGACACGTGGCTCTGTGGGTTAAACCACAGAGCCTAGGGCTTGCCGATCAGAAGGTCGGTGGTTGGAATCCCCGTGACGGGGTGAGCTCCCATTGCTCGGTCCCTGCTCCTGCCCACCTAGCAGTTCAAAAGCACACCAGTGCAAGTAGATAAACAGGTACCGCTCTGGCGGGAAATGGCGTTTCCGTGCACTGCCCTGGTTCGCCAGAAGTGGCTTAGTCATGCCGGCCACATGACCCAGAAGCTGTACGCCGGCTCCCTCGGCCAGTAAAGCAAGATGAGCGCCGCAACCCCAGAGTCAGACACGACTGGACCTAATGGTCAGGGGTCCCTTTACCTATTTCATTTACACTGACTGGCAGTGAAGCCCTGTATCAACATACCTCAGTTTTGAGCGTTCAGGGGTTGTCCCACCGCCACCACCTCAGTTTTTTTGTCTTTTTATGTGTGCATCTGCAGTCCTACCAGGATCTCGTGCAGCGCCTGGAGCCTGTTATCATGGAGCTGGAGAGGCAGGAGAACGTCCTCGTCATCTGTCACCAGGCCGTGATGAGATGCCTCTTGGCCTACTTCCTTGACAAGAGTGCAGGTAAGTGGTCTGTAGCCGGGATGTGCCGCTCTTTATTAAACAGGTGCAAGGATCGAGGTGCAGTATTTAGCCAGAGAACAGTGACTGCTAAATATACGCCCCAAAGTTCCATTGAGTCGTCGCATCTGAGTGTGCGCCCATTCTCCACCAACTAAAAACCGATGCAGCTATTGAGCCAGGATTTGAACCAGGAAAGCTGGGTTGTGTCCTGAGTGAATGTGCTTACAAGGAGAAATGGTAGCTTAAAAAAAGAGGGGCAGATGGAATAAAAGTAATGCATAAAACGTGTGTGTTCCAGTGTGGTGTAGTGGTTAAGAGTGGTGAACTCGTAATCTGGTGAACCGGGTTCGCTTCCCCGCTCCTCCACATGCAGCTGCTGGGTGACCTTGGGCTAGTCACACTTCTCTGAAGTCTCTCAGCCCCACTCACCTCACAGAGTGTTTGTTGTGGGGGAGGAAAGGAAAGGATAATGTTAGCCGCTTTGAGACTCCTTAGGGTAGTGATAAAGCGGGGTATCAAATCCAAACTCCTCCTCCTCCTCCTCTTCTTCTTCCATTTGCAACGCTGCATAAAACAGACTACTGTGTCTGGCTGATAACCTCCCTTCTCTGCTTTTCTTCCAGCGGAAATGCCTTACTTGAAATGTCCTCTCCACACAGTGCTAAAGCTGACCCCTGTGGCGTATGGTGAGTATCTGTTTCTCTCAAAGGTTTTGCACAGAGAGCATGATATGCCTGGGTTGCTTGCCCTGGCCCATGCGCTGTGACGAAGCTTTGAGAAGCCCCAACTTTGATGTGGAAAGAAATGGTTGTTACTGCCATTGTTACTAGAGATATGGCAGATCAGAGGGGTTTTATGGTTATCTATAGAGGGGATTGCCAATGACCAAATGGCCAGGATTTTCCCACTCTTTGCATCTGCTCCAGTGTATTCACTGGGTCATTCCTGTGGTCTTCTGTTAGCACCAGCAGATCCGTTCCGAATTAACCTTTTCCCTTTCCACTCTTGCCAGTGTGTTGTGTGTGTGTCATGGTTGCGCTGAAGACCACCACACCATACACTTTTCTTGGGAATATTGGCTTTCATTTAAAACTCAAGTTTCTAGCCCTCCTGGCGTGGCCAAAAAATCATGTAGACAACTCGTGGTGAAATACCAGAAGCTGAAGAGGCAGCTGAGAAATATTTTCAGTGGCTAGAAGAGGGTGGGCATTCCACTGCCCTAAACCAATACCCCTACTTAGAATAAATAAACTTGAAGTGTTAAGAGTCGCAGGATAAAGTCATGCAAGATAAGAAAGCTCACACACTTTGCTTTGTTTGCACAATTTATATACAAGAGCCCAGAACTCTGATTTTCTTTGGCAGAATGTAGGCAACAGAGGTGGACTTTGATGTACATATTTAGCACAGTATGCAGCCAATTTTTTTTTACCCTGCAGTGTTTCCTTAGAACAGAGGGCCTAGGCCAGGAAAGTTGGCCTGTGCCTCACTCCAATGAATTTCCACACTTTCTGCCCCTGCCAAAGTCACGAACAACATTCCTTACCTTGACAGCAGCGCAGATGGCTGTGTCAGGCGATGCTTGATATGTCAATGTCAGTGCTTAAAATGTGATTCTTGGGGGTGTCACCTGATCAACCCCCCCAAATCTTAGCTGATTTTAATTGTATAAGTCTTAACTGAATGATCGGTTGCTTAAATTTGTCCACATTTGCACTGTGGATGAAAACGAAAGCATAATGCATGCTCTGTGTATTCCACAGGGAACCATCTCAATTGGCATCAATCCTTTGTATATGTATGTGCTTGAAGGGAGAATGTGTCTCTCTTTTGTGGCATTTCCCAGCTGCAGATTTCTAAGCACTTGCATCAAAGAATAATTAACTTTTTTTTTTAAAAAAAAATACAGACTCAATTGAGGGGCTCTTTGTTGATTTTGATTGACTCAAATGTTTGCTAAATAATTGCATCCCCCGTAACTGACCATGTCCTGTATATCTTCTCTCTCTGCCCTCTCCCCCCCCAAAAACCTTTTCTCTCCCTTCGCTTCCACAAGGCTGCAGAGTTGAATCCATCTGCTTGAACGTTGAGGCTGTGAACACCCACCGGGACAGAACAGAGGTGAGGGGCTTCTGGCTGCCTGTTGGGACCCCCTCTTCCTCCCCCTGTGTAGTTGGAAAGGAGTTGGGTAGACACCTGTGTTGTAGGAAACTGCTCAGAGATGGACCCCCTCTTTTTGTAAGCAGTATTTATTCCTGACCGGTTTTTGGTGGATTGGTGGTGGGAGAAGGGAGTAATTCGTAGCACCATTTAGACAGCTCCTTCTGTGGGTCCGAACTGGACTTGGTGACCCTCGTCGTCCCTTCTGACTCTACAATTCTACAATTATATATATACCTATGATGGCTCCTCATTTGGCTACATCCATTTTTCCCAAACTTTCAAAAGTTAGCTAAGGCCTCTTTATATTCTGCTAAGTGTTTAAGGAGGTTTGAAGGAAATGTCTGGCCCATTGCTACTGGTGTATGTTTGAAGATTTTTGCCACCGTCGTTTGGGCTTTTTTTCTTTAAAGTTATGTAACTAGCCAAGGACACTCAGGCTGCAAATGAGGCAGAATCGAACGTGTAAATGCCAGGTTGCAGCAAGACGCTTTGCGGATGCGATTAGGATCACAAGCGCTGACAAACGGTTCTTCTGTGGCTTTTCCCAATTGTTCCTCTGTAATTTGTAGGCTGGATCAGTGGCGTTGGTGTGGATTCTCCCAAGCGGCAAATTCTCCCAAGGCACCTCGCTGCTCTTTTCGTTGCACAAAGCCCTCATCTCTTACTTTCTTCGAAAGACCTAGTGCAGGGAGAGAGATAGAGACTTCTCAAACCCGAATCTGGAAATTTTGAATATTTCATTCTTAGGCCCAACGTTACTTCTTTAGAACAGAGGTAGGAAACCTAAGGTTCTGGGGGCCAAATATGGCCATTGAACCACACCCCCCCACTGCACCTGGCCCTCAGCTTCCTAGGATACGGCCCTTCTCCCAAGGCTATGCGTCTCTGCAGTGCTGCTTCGCACCCTATTGATCAGGGTCAAGGAACTCAAACTCAGCGTCTAAAATGCAGCCTTCCAAGCCTTGGGGACTTTCTCCATCTTCGCCCCCTCCTTGAGCCTTTTTGCAATGCTCAAAGGATTTTCTTGAACTCTGATTCAAGGGATGTGTGTGTAGAGCTTAGCCTACCGTAAAGGTAAAGGGACCCCTGACCATTAGGTCCAGTCGTGGCTGACTCCGGGGTTGCGGCGCTCATCTCGCTTTACTGGCCGAGGGAGCTGGCGTACAGCATCCAGGTCATGTGGCCAGCATGACTAAGCCGCTTCTGGCGAACCAAAGCAGCGCATGGAAACACTGTTTACATTCCCGCCTGGAGCGGTACCTATTTATCTACTTGCACTTTGATGTGCTTTTGAACTGCTAGGTGGGCAGGAGCTGGGACTGAGCAGCGGGAGCTCACCCCGTTGCGGGGATTTGAACCGCCGACCTTCTGATCGGCAAGTCCTAGGCTCTGTGGTTTAAGCCACAGCGTGACCATATAGAGGCCAAATTAACAGTTTTGTCTCGGACTCAGATCATCACTAATACATGTGACTCGTAAAACAAGACCTTAGAGGGGAGCACAGCCCTCACCCTGCAAATGTTTTTCCACCCCTGCTTTAGAAGTACGTCGGGTCTAGAGTAGCGTGCCTGAGTGCCAAGGGACCTCGCAGGAACCCCAGCAATAATAACAACTCCTTCTTTAATGAGATTTCCTGGTCTTCGCTTTTTCCTTTCCTTTTTTTTTTGGTGCGTTTCGTCAGACCGATTAACCCATCGTGTGTGTTTGGTTGGTTTATATTTCCCCCGCTGCTTTTCTCCCCACCTGACCCCCGTAACTTTTCACCTCCTTCCTCACTTTATTTTCTCGTTTTTTTATCTTTGTCTCGCTTTTAATTTAGGATGCAAAGAAGGGACCTAACACCCTCATGAGGCGCAATAGCGTCACCCCTCTAGCGAGCCCAGAGCCCACCAAAAAGCCTCGCATCAACAGCTTTGAGGAGCATGTGGCTGAGTCTGCTTCCGCTGCCCTGCCCATCTGTATGCCCCAGGAGGTGCCCGTCCAGATGCCCGGACAAGTTGGTCACATTCTTTTGTTGGTGTTTTCTCTCGTGTGTGTGCCTGCTTGTGGTGGCGGTTGTGTGTTGTGGTCATTGCATTTCCATGCTTCAATATCTCCCCGCTGCTTTAAATCATGGGAGGTCGTTCTGTTGTGTCGCTTATCCATTTTTTAAACGCGGTGCTGTCAGATCGCAATTGGCATCATCTGTTTACTTTTGCTTTCCTTGCCTTCGCTTTTTCCTTCTCCTAAAGCACCTTTAGAAATGATTTATAATGTTTTGGGTTGGTGTAGTTTGGTTTTTTGAGGACCTGCAAGATAAGCCAGGCTTGGCCGTCACTTGCCTTATGAACTTGCTTAGGTAGAAGTATTTGCCTGGTGTTTGGTGTGGATTATAGAAACCTGGCCTTCAAATCTTTGCAGCAACACACTTTTTTAGGATTTGTGTTAGGCTTGCCTTTCCTCTCCAAGCCTTCCTTGGTTCCTATCATTCCATATTTTTTCAACTTGACTAGGATGTTGCTTTGTCCTGCTGCCTTGCAGGAGATCTTTGGGGAGAAGAAAATATTGAAGGTGTCAACCAGGGGTCAGCAAACCTTTTCAGCAGAGGGTGGCTGGTCCACTGTCCCTCAAACCTTGTGGGGGGCCGGACTATATTTTGGGGGGAAATATGAACAAATTCCTATGCCCCACAAATAACCCAGAGATGCAATTTAAATAAAAGCATACATTCTATTCATGTAAAAACACGCTGATTCCCGGACTGTCCATGGGCCGGATTTAGAAGGCGATTGGGCCAGATCTGCCCCCCGGGCCTTAGGTTGCCTACCCATGGTGTAAACCCTACACAGTTCTGAAGCGGAGTCCCTAAGATGGTTGGATGGTGCCTTGTACACCTCCTTCCAGCAACTCCTGCAGCCAAGCTGGTGCCAAACATCTTGCTCTGCTTTTTGACGCCTGGGCAGCCCAGGACCTCCAGACACACTGCCCAGGTTTGCGCCCCAGGGAGGTCACTTAGGTGCTGCCAACAAGCCAGTTTGACTTCCCCGCAGAGGCGCACTCCATTGTCTCAAGGTGTGGTCTTCTTCGCATTTGCTGGTGTTGCTCAGCTGAAGGTTGTTTCCAAAGGTTGCAGCAAATTTTCATAGATTAGTCTTGCTCAACACCTTTTTAAAAGGATGAATGGCCACTTCCCATCGCAGCTAAATGTCTGCCTAATTTGAAAGTCAAAAGCCCATCAGCTCTCCCAGTTAGCAGGAAATGGGACTTCTTGAAAAATGCCTGGAGGCAGCTTCTGTATGTTAGCAGACAAAAGGGGGCTTCCTGCTAAATTGCTGCACTACTCCTCCTTTCCCTTGTGTGACCCAAATATTGAAATTGTGGAGGCTCTTTGCTGAAATGTGTTTCTACGTTTTTGCATGAATGGAAGTGGCTTGTTTGTTGACATGCGTGGCTTTATGTCTCTTTGTCTGCTAATCGAATCCTTTATCTCGAATTTCCTGTTGTTATTCTGCTTTCCACACCAAGACTGATTTCTCTTCCATCTCCCTCTCCTTCCCCCTTTTCTTTCTCTTTACAGCCTTTACTGGGGAAGGCCTGCCTGTAAGTATCTTACAGGTTAACTTTTCTTTTGCCAGCGGGCTGGCTTTAATTTCCCTTTGTTACCACTAATCTGCGTGCTTAGCTTTCCAAACTCAATTTGCACCTTTCCCCCTAGAATCCTTGAGGGAGATTTACCTTTCTTGCATTTGGTAGGAACATAGGAAGCTGCCTTCATTCAAAATCAGGCCATTGGTCTATTTAGATCTGTACTGTCAGTGCCCACAGATCACCAATATGAGAGCCAGTGTGGTGTAGTGGTTAAGAGCGGTAATCTGGTGAACCGGGTTCGCTTCCCCGCTCCTCCACATGCAGCTGCTGGGTGACCTTGGGCCAGTCACACTTCTCTGAAGTCTCTCAGCCCCACTCACCTCACAGAGTGTTTGTTGTGGGGGAGGAAGAGAAAGGAGAATGTTAGCCGCTTTGAGACTCCTTAAGGGGAGTGAAAGGCGGGCTATCAAGTCCAAACTCCTCTTCTTCTTCAATGTCATGCCCCTTGGAGTCTTCCCCAATTGCCCACAAGACCTCTGAATCCCTGCCCAATCACTTTACCAGTGTTTCGACCTTTTAATCCATGTGGTTTTTATTTTCTCTGGGCCCACACTTGCAGAATAAAAATCGGCTCACGCCACGCCCGATTTTTCATTGGTAAGAAATCCATCGGAAAACAGAAAGAAAACAATTCCCAGCAGTGCTTGATTTATAATGCAGAACACAACTGCTTTACAATATGATCACGGGGCACCCAGAAAGTATAAAACAAGTATTTATTCTTAAAATAAGAACACGTATCATCCTCAAAATAGAATTATAAGCGAGCCTCTTGCAGATGTACTTTAAGGATGTGTTGGGTTGAAATAAACGTCCCATCAAGGATGTATGCACACTCAATGAGAGGTGGCATGAGCTTGGTTTTGCTGGGTAATAACTCATTTAGATCAGGTCTGATTTGAGAAACTCACACTTCCTCATTAATACGAAGAAACCTTTTCTCTCTTGAATACCTTGCATATTTGTCAGAGTTGAAACTCCCTGTTCACAACAATACGTTGTGGAGAACTGTAGAAGAATAGCTAATGCTCTTGCTCTCGTTTTGAAAAGATACCCGTAACCTGCAAAATAATATTTTTTTAATACTATACTACACTGAATATTTTTAAGTGTTTCTTTGCCCCTGGATCTTCCTGCCACGCCAATATGGCGTGCTACGTTAGAGAGCCACTATTTAAATCCCTTGAAAAGTGCCAGTTGTTGAAGGAGGAAGTGGGGAGAAGAGATACCGTATTTTTCGCACGATTGGATGCACCGGACCATAGGACGCACCTAGTTTTTGGGGGGGGAAATAAAGGAAAAATTTTTTCCCTTTATTTCCCCCCCAAAAGCAGGTCAGGGAAACCGAACCAGGTCGAGGAACAGCGGGATAGTGGCGCTGCGCCTCCCTGCTGTCCCCCGAGCTTGTGGGGCTGGCTGATGTCTGCCTAGCGCGCGGGGCGCTCTGCTTCAGGGCGCCCCACCCGCCGGGCGGCAGGCTGCTATCCGCAGCTTGGGGAGCCTTGCGGGGAACTGCTGCAGGGCTCCCCACGCTGCGGATGTATGCCTGGCGTGAGAGGCGCTCTGCTTCAGGGCGCCCCACCCGCCGGGCGGCAGGCTGCTATCCGCAGCGTGGGGAGCCTTGCGGGGAACTCCTGCAAGGCTCTCCACGCAGCGGATGTGTTCCCGAAGCGCCGGGCGCTCTGCTTTCAGGGCGCCCGACGCTCCGGGAAGCAGGCTGCTATCCGCAGTGTGGGGAGCCTTGCGGGGAACTCCTGCAAGGCTCTCCACGCAGCGGATGTGTTCCCGAAGCGCCGGGCGCTCTGCTTTCAGGGCGCCTGACGCTCCGGGAAGCAGGCTGCTATCCGCAGCTTGGGGAGCCTTGCGGGGAACTGCTGCAAGGAGACCTTGCCGGCGGAGACCTTGCCGGCGCCCAGAAGCTTGGGGCGCGCTGAGCTCCGCACGCCCCAAGCTTCGGGATTAGCGCAGTGGTCCGCTAGCCCTGGGAGAGCCGCGCGACGTCGCGGGGCTCTCCCAGGGCTAGCGGAGACCTTGCCGGCACCCAGAAGCTTGGGGCGCGCTGAACTCCGCACGCCCCAAGCTGCTGGATTAGCGCAGTGGTCCGCTAGCCCTGGGAGAGCCGCGCGACGTCGCGGGGCTCTCCCAGGGCTAGCGGAGACCTTGCCGGCACCCAGAAGCTTGGGGCGCGCTGAACTCCGCACGCCCCAAGCTGCTGGATTAGCGCAGTGGTCCGCTAGCCCTGGGAGAGCCGCGCGACGTCGCGGGGCTCTCCCAGGGCTAGCGGAGACCTTGCCGGCACCCAGAAGCTTGGGGCGCGCTGAACTCCGCACGCCCCAAGCTGCTGGATTAGCGCAGTGGTCCGCTAGCCCTGGGAGAGCCGCGCGACGTCGCGGGGCTCTCCCAGGGCTAGCGGAGACCTTGCCGGCACCCAGAAGCTTGGGGCGCGCTGAACTCCGCACGCCCCAAGCTGCTGGATTAGCGCAGTGGTCCGCTAGCCCTGGGAGAGCCGCACGACGTCGCGGGGCTCTCCCAGGGCTAGCGGAGACCTTGCCGGCACCCAGAAGCTTGGGGCGCGCTGAACTCCGCACGCCCCAAGCTGCTGGATTAGCGCAGTGGTCCGCTAGCCCTGGGAGAGCCGCGCGACGTCGCGCGGCTCTCCCAGGGCTAGCGGAGACCTTGCCGGCACCCAGAAGCTTGGGGCGCGCTGAACTCCGCACGCCCCAAGCTGCTGGATTAGCGCAGTGGTCCGCTAGCCCTGGGAGAGCCGCGCGACGTCGCGGGGCTCTCCCAGGGCTAGCGGAGACCTTGCCGGCACCCAGAAGCTTGGGGCGCGCTGAACTCCGCACGCCCCAAGCTGCTGGATTAGCGCAGTGGTCCGCTAGCCCTGGGAGAGCCGCGCGACGTCGCGGGGCTCTCCCAGGGCTAGCGGAGACCTTGCCGGCACCCAGAAGCTTGGGGCGCGCTGAACTCCGCACGCCCCAAGCTGCTGGATTAGCGCAGTGGTCCGCTAGCCCTGGGAGAGCTGCGCGACGTCGCGGGGCTCTCCCAGGGCTAGCGGAGACCTTGCCGGCACCCAGAAGCTTGGGGCGCGCTGAACTCCGCACGCCCCAAGCTGCTGGATTAGCGCAGTGGTCCGCTAGCCCTGGGAGAGCCGCGCGACGTCGCGGGGCTCTCCCAGGGCTAGCGGAGACCTTGCCGGCACCCAGAAGCTTGGGGCGCGCTGAACTCCGCACGCCCCAAGCTGCTGGATTAGCGCAGTGGTCCGCTAGCCCTGGGAGAGCCGCGCGACGTCGCGGGGCTCTCCCAGGGCTAGCGGAGACGTTGCCGGCACCCAGAAGCTTGGGGCGCGCTGAGCTCCGCACGCCCCAAGCTTCGGGATTAATGCAGCGCTCCGCTAGCGGTGGGAGAGCTGGGTCTCCCACTGCTAGCGGATAGCTTCCTGAAGCCTGGAGAGCGAGAGGGGTCGGTGCGCACCGACCCCTCTCACTCTCCAGGCTTCAGCGAAAGCCTGCATTCGCTCCATAGGACGCACACACATTTTCCCTTGCTTTTTAGGAGGGAAAAAGTGCGTCCTATGGTGCGAAAAATACGGTACTCTTTCCCACTTCCATTTCCAGGCTCTGTTTGATTCCACTGAAGTGACCCACGAGGACAGCGCGAATGGTGCTTGCTAAGAAACACAAACGGGGTCCATGGTCCGAAAAATAGCTTTGCAGTCTCTAGTCTACAGTGACTGGCAGTGGCTACCAGGATTTCAGAGCCTTTTCTGCCCCTACCTGGAGTTACCTGGGCCCTTCTGCATGCAAAACAGGTTCTCTGCCACTGAGTTTACCCTTCCAGTTTAATTTATCAGAGCATCTTTTCAGTCACTCTTTCTTGCACTTGGGAGAGAAGCTGGGGTGCTACATGTCTTGTTCCCCTTGCTAGCGGACTAGTTTTCTGGGTAAAGGGCTAGCAGTGTTTCTCAAATGCGCATCTCCGGCTGCTGTTGGACTACAACTCCCATCATCCTTAGTTAGCAGGGCCAGTAGTCAGGGATGATGGGAGTTGTAGTCCCAACATCAGCTGGGGACCCAAGTTTGAGAAACACGGATTTATTGTATCTGTCAATAGGATTAAAGTGCACCCCCTTTTTAAATATATATATAAAAATTACAGCTCAAGCTTTGTTCTAATCCAGCAGCACTTGAGGGAGTAGGCAGTTGGTGGGAGAGCAATACTTTTGCAGTTGGTGGAGCCGATAGTGCAGAGTTGGGGCATGTTGCTTGGCATGGCGAGAGCTCTGGTCTCAGTGCGCACCTTTCCATCTGCCCTGACTGTTGACCATACTGTCTGGGGTGTTGGATGGGATTTGTAGAATAAACGAATCTCTGCCAAAGGCTCCCGGACGGCTGCTGCCAAACCAGAGCAGTCGGCAGGAAGCCAGATAAGGTAAAGGTAAAGAGACCCCTGACCATTAGGTCCAGTCGTGGCCGACTCTGGGGTTGCGGCACTCATCTCACTTTATTGGCCGAGGGAGCCGGCGTACAGCTTCTGGGTCATGTGGCCAGCATGACTAAGCCACTTCTGGCAAACCAGAGCAGTGCACGGAAACGCTGTTTACCTTCCCGCTGGAGTGGTACCTATTTATCTACTTGCACTTTGACATGCTTTTGAACTGCTAAGTTGGCAGGAGCAGGGACTGAGCAACGGGAGCTCACCCCGTTGCAGGGATTCGAACCGCCAGCCTCCTGATCGGCAAGTCCTAGGCTCTGTGGTTTAACCCACAGCGCCACCCGCGTCCCATGAAGCCAGATAGACCAATGCAAAGGGCAGCTGCATAAGATTTCGTGCGGATGAGCCCTTCTCCCTGCTGCAACTTTTTAGAACTGCTGGAAGATCACATCCACACGTCATGTTTGAAGCATGTGGCTTTCCCTCCTCCCGGGTCCTGGAAACTAGTTGGTTAAGGGTGCTGGGAATTATAGTTCTGCAAGGGGATAAACTACAGTTCCCAATATTCTTTTGGGGGGCAGACATGTGCTTTTAATTTATGGCGTGAATGTGAAGGGTGTTACGACATCCCTTGAACACATTCCTATCAGATAACAGTGCAAACCTCTCTCCTTCACCCCCTTTCTCTCCCCCCCCTTTTCACGCTGAAAGACGGCCCATTTGTCACTTATTCAAACTTTTCGCTTTGCTAATATTTCCCAGGTAAAATGGCTTGCTGCTCTCCGTGTTTGTGCTTTACCCCAGCCTGACTGTACCTTGTTGGAATAACAGCTGCTCAAGGCTATGTTTGTTTGGTTTGGGGTTTTTTTGGGGGGTGGGCGGGCAGAGAAGGGGGTACATCTTTGACCTATGCCTGCTCAGCTTCCTGGAAACTGGTTCTGCTTTGGTTTGTGTGTGTGTTTCTGCAATGAATGGGCTTGTTGACGTAAGTGGTGGTGGTTGAGGTCCCTTTTAAACTGTCTGCTTCCTCTTTCCCCGCAATGTTTCCATTTTTAGAATGCCCTGAGATCCTTTTGCACTGTTTGCTTAATAATAATAATAATTTTATTATTTGTACCCCACCCATCTGACTGGGTTGCCCCAGCCCCTCTGCAACTCTGCCCCAGCAAAATATATAAACCTAGTAAAAAGAAAACACATTAAAAACTTCCCTATACTAGTCCAGAGATGGAAAGAAGAAAGATTCCCTACCAGAGAGGAATGGCAAACTAAACTGTCAGATTATTCCAAAATGGCAAAACTGACCGGAAAGCTTAGGAACAGAGAAGACAAAATCTTCAAGAAAGAATGGGGGAAGAAGAAGAAGAAGAAGAAGAGTTTGGATTTGATATCCCGCCTTTCACTCCCTTTAAGGAGTCTCAAAGCGGCTAACAATCTCCTTTCCCTTAAATTTATAATTTATTTCAGAGACCACTGTGAGCAGATGAAAACATTAGCAGGATTTTAATCTCCCTTGTAATGTAACAAACTATGGATAATAGGGATAGATATAAAATATAGATTTGATATAATATGCAGTTGAAAGTGTTGGCATTAGGACCCACAAAGGGGATGTGGGAGGTCTTGAGATTTGGAGACATTTCTGTATATGGAAGTGTATTTGGTTTTGTTATGAATCTATATTTGAAAACGATTAAAAGAACAAAACACTTCCCTATGCGGGGCTGCCTTCAGATGAGCCAAATGTGCAGTGTCCGCTTGCCCCCCCCCCCAAAAAAGCTTGTTTTTGCAACTCGAGGGGGCCCAAGCAATGCAAAATTTAATGAAGATGGTAATAATCCTCAAAGATTTGCTTTGCATTCGGAAAGACCCAAGTCCAACCTCCTGGTTCTGAAACCTTGAGAGCCACTGGCCGTCAGCCTGACAGTGCAGAGCTAGGTAGGTCCAAAGGTGTTAGGCAGCTTCCTCTGTTCCTGGGGCCCACAGCAACACAGCCGGAAGCGTGCACGAGATGACTTTATTTTATTTTTGTCATGGAGGAGAGGCCTGTCAATTTTATTTATTTATTAACATATTACCTTTGGTAAACGTCGTCACATTACATTACAGAGCTTATTATAATATATTTTCCAACATGTATACCAAGATGATATACACACTTTATATACCTAAAAAGGAAGAAAAGAAAAACAAAGAGAAAAAACAAAGAAAAATCCCCTCCCCCCCAAAAAAAATCATATACGTACCAATATGATTGATGTTGGAGAGAGACTGAGTTGAGAAATAAGATCAAGAGCACGTATTGTATTAGATAAAATGTAAAAGAAATATAGAATAATATGAGTACATTCATT
The DNA here is from genome assembly GCF_964188315.1 of Podarcis muralis. NCBI lineage: Eukaryota > Metazoa > Chordata > Lepidosauria > Squamata > Lacertidae > Podarcis > Podarcis muralis. The sequence continues at coordinate 68,010,206 of NC_135664.1, read as the reverse complement.
TTGTAAAAAAAGGAATATACAACGGGATAGACAGGAAGTCCAATGTGCACGAGATGACTTTAAAGTCTTTCAGAATTCAGGCCGAGGGACTGGTAGGAGATGCAGGGAGCCCGATGAGCGAGAAGCTCCATTTACGCCTTGCGACTTGGCCTGCTTCCTTCAGGACGGCCTGTGTGCCTCGTGGCTGCTGCCTCTGCTGGATAATGCAGAGCCTTCTGCATCTGCTTCTCTCGTTGTCCTCCCTGCCACCTGCATGCAAAGGGTGCCTCGCTTCTCTTTTGTCCCCCTCCGAATGCTCAGCCACCGGCTCAAAGTTTGCTCTCTCTCTCTCCCCCTTCTGCTTGCAGAACATGAGCACGACCCGCACACAGTCTTGAGTTTCTCCAGGCGATGTTTAGGAAGGCGGAAGAGCGCGGACGGAAGGAAACTCAGCCTGCTTGCGTCGCTCCGAAGCTTGCGTCTGCCTGTGTGTGTGTGATCTCCATTCAACGCGAGGCTATTCCCTTCTCGATCTCCATAAGCTGATCATCTGCCTGTTGCGTATCGGACTCTGTTGCGTATCGGACTCGACACGATGGTGTTTTTTGGGGGTGGGTGGGGAATAGGGGGGAGATACACAAGAGAAGAAGGGAAGGAGAAGGAACATCGCTTTAGAATGCAAAACGGAGGTTCATGAAGTCGGTTGCTTTCCTCCCACCACTTTTTGAGATTTTGGTAGACTAAAGTGTCGTCCTCTGCAGCATCCTTGCGTCCCCCGAGTTGTTTTATTATTATTTCTAAAGTGACACAGTTGCCTTGCAGAGAAGAAGAAAGAAGAAAAAACTGGACACTGCTGCTTTCTCAGCCTTTGTAAATAAACAGATGTTGGTTCTTGGGGTCTGTGTGGAGAAGGGAGGGCATGGGGAGCATAAAAGCACCTTTTGTGACACCTGCATGTCTGCTTTTAATTTTGCCACTTTGCACGTCTCTCCCTCTCTCTCCTTTTTTTACAGCTACAATAACAAAGCACACCCACACATACCCCGGATATCAGAGAGGGATGTAAGGATAGTTCTGTTGTTCTTTTGCAGCCAGTTCTGAAACCACTTGCCGGCACTGTAGCCACTGGCTTTATTAGGGTGGCCGAGTGTGATTTTTAACAGAGTGGGAAAGTGTTAGGAGTGCAGGACTTTACAAGCCACGCTTAGGATTAGCGGCACAGGGGTAAGCAACCTGGTGCCGGCCAGATGTTGCGGGACTACAACTCTAATCATCCCTGGCCTTTGCCTATGTTTGCCTGGGCTGGTGGGAGTTGTAGTCTGGCAACATCCCGATGGCTGCCCGTGGAGTGGGAGAGCGAGCAATGACCCCCTAGGAATAAAGGGGGCAGGTCAGTTTCAGAAAGGTGGGTCAGCAATGCCTGCAGTGCCTACTTTGGCCCACGACAAAATCCATGTGTGTGATCTTTTGAAAAAATTAAGAGCTGCTGTCGGCTGAGAAGTTTGACTGGGGGCGTCCGTAGCATGCAAGGTGGGTTCTACGTGTGTGCAAGCAGTTGAAAAGACTCTTCTGCTTTTTACCTTTTGGAAAAGCATTGGGTGGTTTTGAGCATTAGTCATTCACCTGTTGGAATGAACGGACACGACTTCTGCCCATTTCAGTGTGGCTCACCTGGAATAAAACCCCATTTTCTCCCTTTGAGTGTGTGGGTTCTCCTATTGCTTCTACCCCCTCAGCCCTTCTGCTAGGATTTTATCCTTTATCAGAGGAAGAGTGGCTTTATTTTGCACATCGCAAGTGGTATGTTTCCCCCCCCTCCCTTCCTGCCCCAGCTAGGTGTGGTTTGCATTTACCTACGCCTTGCGTAGAGAGAAAAAACACATTTACGCAAACTCGTCTTTCGCTTGGTTTTATATAGCATGATTTGGGAGAAAAAATTGACAGGATTCCTTTGCTTACGAGAAGGAAATCCTGGAACAAACTTAAATTATTCCTGCTTCAGGAATTTTGAATGAAAGAGGGAACATGTGGACCTTGCCTGTGTGTGTCCGTGTGTGTGTGTGTGTGTGTGTGTGTGTGTGTGTGTGTTCTGCCCTGGAGTGGGGAGGCACAAGAAGCAAGGTGTGTGTGTGTCACACTTGTGATAGTTACAGGTTGATTGGGGAAGGTGATTGAAAACCACACCAACAACTCATTCTCTTGATTGTGTTTTTCCTTTGATACTTGAATTTATATTTTTATCGGTTTTTTAATAGCAAAGTGCTATTTATTTATTTAAGGGAAGTTGCAGAGCTGAGAGGAGGTGTCCCCCCCCCCCCCGCCTGGACTTGTGTGATGTTAATTCTGTATATATGTATGTAGCTGGGTTTTTGAGGTTTTTTTTTTTGTTTTGTTTTTTGCCTGAGATGAAACAGTTTCAGCTTATAAAACGAGGTCTGCCTTTTGGAAATTTGTATATTTTGCAGCTGCTGGACCAATTAAAAAATCTTGAAATAGAAGCCTGCTGGTGTGTGTTGTCTTTTGTTTCCTCGTTGGATATCGATAACTGTGGTTTGGTTGTGATCTCGGGAAACAACTGAGAGCCTGCACCCAATCTCTCTTTAAATCCCTTTCCTGCCCCTCTCTAATTTTATGCAGTGGTACCTCGGGTTAAGAACTTAATTTGTTCCGGAGGTCCGTTCTTAACTTGAAACTGTTCTTAACCTGAGGTACCATTTTAGCTAATGGGGCCTCTTGCTGCTGCCACAAAATTTCTGTACTCAACCTGAGGTAAAGTTCTTAACCTGAGGTACTATTTCCAGGTTAGAGGAGTCTGTAACTTGAAGCGTTTGTAACCTGATGTACCACTGTATTCATTCAAAGAACTCAAGTTATCTTTTTTTAATCCTCACAACAACCCTGTGGGGTAGGTTGGACAGAGAGGGAGGCGTAGGATCACCTGGTGAAGGTCCATGGTTCAGTGAGGATTTGAATTTGGGTCTCCTCAGTCCACACCCAACACTGATCATTGCGCCACACTGGTTTTCAGTGTATCCTGTTTGGGGTTGGACTAGATGCCCTTTGGTGTTCTCTTCCAGTTCTGTGAGCTTGAGCGCGCTCTGCCTTTGCAGCTCTTGCTCAGACGCACCTCTCTTCCCCCATCCTTTTCAGTGGTCCATTCCCTCTCTTTCTGCTATCCTTTCTTTCTGCTATCCTTTCCCCCCAAGCGTCTCCATGGGTTCGGTTTGTTCCCTGCCCTTCAGCTTGCTGGCAGGGCAAATATGAATAGCAAGCGCTGTGAAATGCGAAGAAAGATCAGGCCTCACCAGATTACACAACTGAAGGAATGGACTGAACGTCCAAAACCCGATCAGATACAGGGCACAGAGAGATTTGGCCGAGGTGCAATGGTTCAAATACACGTTCCAGTTTTATTTCAGCTGCTTGGGGGGGAAACCAGGTATAATTTCTATGCCGCTGCTTAGAACATACAAAGAAGACATTGCTAAGTGTCTCTCTGGCCCATTTTGAAAGGGAAGGTTTTGAGATAAGAGCTATTCGTCTGCAGTTTGGTTACTAAATTCTTCCACTGCACAAAAGGTGATTCAGTGATATTTTAATCCTCAAATAGGCCCATCTTTGTTATCGATTGGGCTGCCTTATTATGAAAGCCGGGCTTCAAACATTCTGTCTGGCTTACAAACAGCAGCTTTAAATATTTTGCTATATTCCTGCTGAGACTCCCTCTGCAATAGTAGAGGATCTTTGCTTTGGGTGCATCCTAGTGCGCGTTCCGTGTGTGGGGTGAGGGTTGTGCCTATTGAGCGCAGATGTTGTCCCACACAGCCTCAATATGCACCCATAAAAACATTAGAAGAGCCTGCAGGATCAGGGCCAGGTTCCTCTAGTCCAGGCCTGTGGGAAACCAGCAAGCAGGATTCGAACACGAGCCCTCGCCCCTCCTGCGGTTTCCAGCAACCGGTATTCAGAATCACTACATAGCCATTGTGGCTAGCAGCCACTGACAGCCCTCCTCCATTAATTTGTGCCATCTTCTTTGAAAACCATCAAGGTTGGTTTCCGCCACTGTTTACAGTGGCAAGGAGTTCCACTGCTTAACTCTACACTGTGAAGGAGTACCCAGCATGCTCCCTTGCAACAGCTCATTGCAAGAGAGGGATAGAACAGCAGGTCGTCCAATATTAAGAGTTTGGAAAACTGGGTCCAAGCTAACAGTGGATTTCAGTAGGGGCAAATGTCAGGTTCTGCACTTAGGGATAACCAGACGCACAAATATAAGATGGGGAACACCTGGCTTACTAGCAGTACATGTGAAAAGGATCTAGGGGTCTTGGTGGACCGCAAGCTTAACATGAGTCAACTCCCAAAAGAAAAGAGCTTTTGTTTCTTTGCAGGCAATAAAATCTCATTTTGGAGAGATTAATTCGTTCACGTGCAGCATCTGTTGAGTTGGGAACCAAAGTTGCATGGCTCCTTTGCTTGTTCCAGGAATCGGGAAGGGGAGTGGGGGGGGGGGGGAAGAGGCCACTGAGAGCCTGCTAAGCCACACCCACTGGCAACCGGAGCTCAGGTGATCTCTTTCATACATGCAGGTGTGAGTCAGTAACTATATTACAACTGAGGGCTCCAGCTCATTGGTAAATTGCACGCCCGATAGCAACTTTCCCCAAACTGGTTCTTTCCAGATGTTTGAGACGATGACTCCCATTCCCATCATCCGTGACCATTGTCTATGCTGTCTGGAGCTTATGGGAGTTGTAGTCCCTAACATCTGGACAGCATCAGGCTGGGATTTCTGTGGCCGTGATCGTATAGTGGTTAGTACTCTGCGTTGTGTTGGACAGACTAAGAAAAAGACAACAGTGACTTTGAAAAAGAATGGGAACCATTTATATTATACTTTCAGAAACAAAGAAAGTTGATAGACTTGATGGCAGGATTTAAATAAACATTCACAGTATTAGTATTAGAAAATGTTTAGAAGATAGAGAAATATTATGATGCATTTACTTTTATGTTTTTAGGTTTGATGTTATGTTACTAATAACTTTTTCTGTTAGGAGGTAGCAAAGCGGGTGAAAGGAGAAACAAACAAGAAGCGGAAGTTGGGGAAGCCTAGGAGGAGAGGGAGGAAGGAATACATAGTAAACGTTAAGAATTTGAGATGTATGTAATGAATGAAAAAGAAAAATGGAATAAAAATTTTATTTTAAAAATAAAGGTTGGGAAACATTTGTCAGTATGATCTCACTGTCGGCCACAAAAGAGATGAGATGCAAGTTCGGGGACTACCACCCCTTTCCACAGAAACAAATGGTGCTTAATACCACCTTCAACAACCTGGTGCCTTTCTGAACTACAGCTCTGAGACCAGGTTAACACATTGCTTCTCCCTTCAGCTCCCTTGCGTAACTGAGACTTGGCTGAGGGCAGAACGCTCCTTTACCAATTCCTCTTCCCCCCCCCCTTTTTTTTTTTTTGAGAAGATGAAACTATCTTTCGTTAGCCAGCTTTGGCTGATTGTAAGCATAAGTACACTTTTGAGTTACACAGAGCTCTGTTGGCCTAATAAAGGATAGCTTCTTACCTATTTTATATTTCTGGGACTGACACGGCAGTTACAACCTTTTTGTAAAGTTGGTTCCACTTTTACATTCTCTCTCTCTCACCACCTCCTCTGCTTCCATTTGTCTACTTTCAGAGTTAGATCAAGAGAAAGGAGGAGAGTGTTTCTGAACTGCAAGGTAGAAAGAAGAGCAGGTGGTGGTTCTTTAAAAACTAAGGAATGTAAAATGACTAAAACACAGTCAGGCCCACGACATCACACACCCCATATTCTATCCTGATCACCCCCATCACCATCAATAACAGTTGCTTTCTTTAATTTCTGCTCCGCCCACCCTTGCACTCAAGGTAGAATGCTTTTCCTATTCCAAATAAAGACATCTTTGTTGAAAAAAATAAAAATAAAATAAAGGTTGGAATTTCTGTGGTTCTGCATAGAGCAGAGGGAGATTCGGTGTGGCAAGGGTCAGCAAGCTAGAGGGAAGTGGTCCAGTATGAATGGTAGTCTTTCTGAAGACCCTCTGTGATGAGCTATGTAATCCAGGCATCACGCAGAAGGACATTTGGGAAGCCTGATCGAGGCCAATATGTACAGGGGTTCATGTGGACCAGTGATGGCTGCATTGCAATGGGTTCTGGCTCACTTTGCATTGCCTGCGGCCTGGGATGTGTTTGTTCCCATCATCCTTTTGATAGCCCTCTTCCCCAAACCTGACGTTCCAGAACAAAAGAGGGAAAATCCTGCTCATCCACACACACACACACACACACATCCCTGCTTTCTCTCAAGCGCTGTTGAGCCATGGATTTATGTAACAGGAAGATCAGCTGCTTTTTGGGTACAGAGGGAGGAGCAGAGGATGACATTTGGTAACCCTAGTCTGGGGTCAACGGCAGAGGATAAATTCAGACCGTTGGGTTAGAAGATAACAGCAGGGATGGAGCTGGGTCATGTGCCCTATTTCACAGAGGGCAGCCCTCTGTTCAAAGGTCTCCCCTACACAGAGTCTGCAGGATCAGGCCCACAGCTCATCTAGTCCACCAATCTCAGTGCTATTCAACTATAATTTCCACAGAGGTGGAGCCATGGAAATCAATGGGCATAACGTTGTTGCTGTTGTTGTGACTGAATTTGTATACCACCCTATACCCGCAGGTCTCAGGGCGGTTCAGACGGTAAAAGCAGAATATAAAACCACCAAATACATAATCAAAACAAAAACAAATCAATAACCCCCCCCCCCGCCGCCGCCCAAAAGCAAGTGTTCAGAAAATACTTCTAGAAGTAATAAACATCATAAATCTGGAAGGAAAACTGAAGAAGGCTGTAATCAAAATACAAGATTAAAATACAAAAAGTTTTCTTCTATTTGTACAAGACTTTCACATGCTGGAAAAGTGTAACATAATACATATTTCATGGAGTATATGACTTAAGCCATATTGAACAGCAGATCCACTGAAATCAATGGATTTAATTTAGTCATGATTAGTTGTGTTCATTAATTTCAATGGGCCTACTCTGAGTAACTGAGTTGCACACCACCCTCTGGTCTCACAGTGACCAACCAGATGCCATTGAGAAGCCTGCCAGCACAGAAACGCTCTCCTCACTTGTGATTTCCAGGAACTAGAATTCAGAGGCACTGGTTTGCATTCAAAGTAAGGCCAACTAACTCATCCCATCTGTGCAAGGATTTAAGCTTGAGCAATGCAACTTCCCCTTGCTCCTCTCCTACCCTAAACCTGAATAAGATAAGATAAAACTTTATTTGCATTAGCCAATGGCCATAGCAAGAGTAAAACATTACAGTATACACAGGAAAGGAAATTTGTTATAAGAGCACAATTTAAAGTCCTGAATCAGCCGTCAGTTATTGGCCCTTATTCTGATTGCCCCTGCTTTGAACCTAGCAACCTTTGTTGTTATCTGCTCATTTTGATCTGATAGAAGAAAGGACATTGTGGCAGTGGTTGAGTGCCCTGGGATGGTTAGTACGAGTGGGGTGATGATCTCGTTCCTCAGGTCTTTGTAGAGAGTACAAGACAGGAGGACATGTGCCGCTGTTTCAGTGCTATGGTTTTCCCAGTAGTGATGTATGGAAGTGAGAGCTGGACCATCAAGAAGGCTGATTGCCAAAGAATTGATGCTTTTGAATTCTGGTGCTGGAGGAGACTCTTGAGAGTCCCATGGACTGCAAGAAGATCAAACCTATCCATTCTTGAGGAAATCAGCCCTGAGTGCTCACTGGAAGGACAGATCCTGAAGCTGAGACTCCAATACTTTGGCCACCTCATGAGAAGAGAAGACTCCCTGGAAAAGACCCTGATGTTGGGAAAGATGGAGGGCACAAGGAGAAGGGGACGACAGAGGACGAGATGGTTGGAGAGTGTTCTCGAAGCTGCCAGCATGAGTTTGACCAAACTGCGGGAGGCAGTGGAAGACAGGAGTGCTTGGGGTGCTCTGGTCCATGGGGTCACAAAGAGTCGGACATGACTAAATGACTAAACAACAACCAGACGAAAGTGGAGAGGCCCAAACACCAGCCCCATTTTGTATGCCTGAGGGAAAGTGTCTCATGCTAAGAGTCCTTAGAAGTTCTCTCGCTTGCTGTTCCCAGCCAGCCAGCAGGGAGGATCATAATGTTGATGTGATCTTCCTGAACCTCTCTCTATAAGGGAATTTGCAAATGGCAAATCGTTTGTGACAGTCCCTTGTGGCTCCTATCTGACTTCCCTGTCTCCTCTGCCCTCCCTTTTGGAAACCAGATTACATAATGTCATCACGACAAGACTTCTCAGACTTCTAAAACCTTGCTCTTAAAGAAGACTTGCTTTTGTGGAAACTGTTATAAGAATTTTAAGGTCATATATATATATATCTCATAACAAAAGAGTGGCCAGGATGCTCAGGTAATCCAATCTAGTAACCTAGCAGACAAGAGAAAAAACAAAGCACTCAGATTTCTGTTGTAGTCAGCCCCTTCTCTGGTGTACGTATGATGTATCTGAGTGGTGGTCTTGGGCTACACCCCTTCTGTGATGTATGTATGATGTTTCTGGGGGTGGTCTTGAGCTACAGGGTGGGCAATTTCAAAGTCTATATACAGTAAGGGCTCTATATGAGTGCTCACTGGAAGGACAGATCCTGAAGCTGAGGCTCCAATACTTTGGCTACTTTATGAGAAGAGAAGACTCCATGGAAAAGACCCTGATGTTGGGAAAGATGGAGGGCACAAGGAGAAGGGGGTGACAGAGGACGAGATGGTTGGACAGTGTTCTCGAAGCTACCAGCATGAGTCTGACCAAACTACGGGAGGCAGTGGAAGACAGGAGTGCCTGGGGTGCTCTGGTCCATGGGGTCACGAAGAGTCGGACACGACTAAACGACTAAGCAACAACAACATATAAGGGATTGCACACCTTTGTCCAGGGTCCTCCTCTGCTCTCCTGTGTGTGGGGGGAACACCCTGTTGTAACAGCTTTAATAAAGATCAGGCTTATAGCCGCTTTGCCTTCGTATATCCTGGTCTGATCTCTGTTCATTTCCTGACCGGTTTGAGCCTTAAAAGGTACGCTCTCTCCAAAGGTCCAGTCTTCCTTAAGAAGCTGAACCCCTTGAAGAGACCCCCTCAGTATTCTTATTTCACAACTTAAACCACTCAAGAGTTTTCCAACAGGAAAGTCAATGTCAGAGAGAGCTGAGAAATGATAAAATGGAATTAATATTAGGAGGCATGGGGATTATACCCCCCCCCCATATTGGGAAATATTTGCTGTTGTACCTGCAGATAGAGAAAGGGAGCATATATATATATGCATATATATATATATATATATATATATGCAGGTTTTGGTGTCCTCGGGTGTCTTCCCGTGTAAAAGTTGGGGGTCTAGGCGACGTTTCGACGAGGTCTCACTCGTCATCTTCAGGTTGGTGCTTTCGGCTTCTTGTTACTGGAACAGAGCAGGATCTCAGTGTTTGAGTTCCTATAAATACTGTTGAGGGGTGTGGTGTATAGCCTCCAATGTTCTGGGCCGAGAGGAAGTTCCCAGGCTAGTGTGCCTTTTCTTCTTTTGTTCCTTAGTTGCTTGAGGGATATCTTGAGTGATTTCTTGAGTGATATCCTGAGTACCACTTAGGTGGGTCATTAGGTGTGGATTAGTTGCTAAAGCCTTTGTGTCTTGACCTCTTGAACTTTGTGAAGAGTTTTTCTGAGAAGATGGCTGTAGTTGTGCTCTGGCTTGGCTTCGTGTATAGGGGCGAGCTGTGGTTTTGTGGCCTGTGCCAGCCAGATCTGTGTAGGGATTGCAGGGGGGTGCAGCATCCGGAGGTGCCATCATGGTTTGGCTACTGGATGGTGTCTGTAATTTATCTGTGGAGAGGGTCTGGGTTTGGGTCTGGTGTGGTTGATTGGTGATGGCGTTCTGTGTGCCTCTGGATCTGGTGTCAGTTTTTGTGGGGAGGGCTAATTTCCAGATGTCTGGCAAGCGGGATGTGTCGTCACGCTTGTTCATGTTGTGAGGGTGTTTCTCTATCTCGATGGCTTCCATGATTATTCTCTTGTGGTGATGTTCCATGTTAGAGAGCAATTTGGAATCTGCAAAATTAATTTCGTGTCCTGTTTCTTTCATGTGTTGGAAAAGAGAGGACGTTTTTTCTTCTTCACAAAGTTCAAGAGGTCAAGACACAAAGGCTTTAGCAACTAATCCACACCTAATGACCCACCTAAGTGGTACTCAGGATATCACTCAAGAAATCACTCAAGATATCCCTCAAGCAACTAAGGAACAAAAGAAGAAAAGGCACACTAGCCTGGGAACTTCCTCTCGGCCCAGAACATTGGAGGCTATACACCACACCCCTCAACAGTATTTATAGGAACTCAAACACTGAGATCCTGCTCTGTTCCAGTAACAAGAAGCCGAAAGCACCAGCCTGAAGATGACGAGTGAGACCTCGTCGAAACGTCGCCTAGACACCCCAACTTTTACACGGGAAGACACCCGAGGACACCAAAACCTGCATACCTATACCCGTGAAAATCTACGAAAGCATATATATATATATATATATATATATATATATATATATGCAACAAACAAAATAACCAAACAGATAAATAAATTCCATCCAGGTTTATTGGAGAATGAGATATGTTTCTGAATGATTATTCATGGAGGTAAAGAATTATATCTCAACAACATAAAAAGTAGCAGAATTCTATAGTTGAATTAACAGATTTGCCAATAGTATTGTACCATCTGGATGAATTTTGTGTGAATGTTAAATTTTTTTCATTATAATGGATAAACTGTCTCTTTTACATTGTAATTTTTTTTAAAGCAGTTATTCCTTAGGTGTAGCTACCCCTATTGCTTTGCTTTGTTCCTGTGCCTTTACCAACAATTTGATCTGCAGGCGTTAATCAATGATAACATCCCCTCCATGCTTTGAGAGTGTGGTGTAGTGGTTAGAGCATTGGAACAAAGTCTGGGAGAGCAGGATTCATATCTCCACTTGGTCATGAAGCTCATGGCGTGACCTTGGCCCAGTCACTGCCTCTCAGCCTACCTTGCCAGGTTGTTGGGTGGGTGGATTGAATGAGGAGGTGGGGGGGAGAACCCTGTATGCCACCTTGAGCTTGAAGCAAAAAGGTAAAAAACGTAAAAAATAGAAATAAGTAAATAAAAGGCACCTTCCAATTTCTTCCTAGTGGGAAGGTAAGAATATGGATTGCTCGTTTGAGTACACATAATATTTGGCACTTGAGAAAGAGAGTTGAAGCCCCTTCAACCCATTGGTCGATTTGTGGGAGGGCATTTTCAGGTGTGTGTTTTCAGCTATGCTTCCTCAGTCATTTTTAAAGCTTTTGGGTCATCTGTAAAAGGTAAAGGTAAAGGGACCCCTGACCATTAGGTCCAGTCATGGCCGACTCTGGGGTTGCGGCACTCATCTCGCTTTATTGGCCGAGGGAGCCGGCAAACAGCTTCCGGGTCATGTGGCCAGCATGACTAAGCCGCTTCTGGCAAACCAGAGCAGCGCACAGAAACGCCGTTTACCTTCCCGCCGGAGCGGTACCTATTTATCTACTTGCACTTTGATGTGCTTTCGAACTGCTAGGTTGGCAGGAGCAGGGACCGAGCAATGGGAGCTCACCCTGTCGCTGGGATTCGAACTGCCGACCTTCTGATCAGCAAGTCCTAGGCTCTGTGGTTTAACCCACAGCACCACCCACATCCCATATGTATGCTGTATGCTGGTGCAGAAGCTAGTTCCTGGTTAAATCCCTCTGGTCACGCACCTAATAGATAAAGGTAAAAGGACCCCTGGACGGTTAAGTTCAGTCCAAGGTGACTATGGGGTTGCAGTGCTCATCTCACTTGCAATCCATGGAGCCGGCATTTGTCCACAGACAAAACCGCTTCTGGCACAACAGAACACCATGACAGAAACCAGAGCGCATGGAAATGCCATTTACCTTATCACCGCAGCTGTACTTATTTATCTACTTGTACTGGTGTGCTTTCGAACTGCTAGGTTGGGCAGGAGCTGGGACAGAGCAACAGGAGCTCACCCCATTGTGGGGATTCGAACTGCCAACCTTCTGATCGGCAAGCCCAAGAGGCTCAGTGGTTTAGACCACAGTGCCACCCACATCCCACAGGAGGGGTCTTGCAGGCATGGAAGTCAGCAATCTCTAATTGCACAGGGGTGTATTTTTTCGCCTGGAAAATAAATTGGGCAGCAAGCTGTGGGGTGGGGCAGGATGAGAAGGCAAATGAAGTTTGACGCTTTCCCTGCAAATCTGCCATGCGTGTTGAAAGGATCTGGAAAGCAATATATTGTCAGAGGGCACCTCCACGCAGCAAGCCAGGAAGGGGTTAAGGATGCTCAGCCAACCTTCCTGGACCAGAGTAGAGGGATGTGGGTAGAGTCTGTGCTCTGTTGCCATGGTGACCGACTGAAGCAAAGGCCAATGAGGATGACTCTTGAGGCCTGCTTGAAGGTAGGCAGCTGGGTTTTCATTGGATCTCTGGAAAGATCAGGCGATGAGCTGCTGATGTGGAAAGGAGGAAGTGGGGGGGGGGGAAAGAGAGGAGCAGCTTGCTGAGAGAAAGAAGAGGAGAAGGTTAGATCAGAGCAGTGCAGGCCCAAGACATTTTGCTACTTGAGATTGTGCCTCACCCACTTCCATCCCATCATATGCAGAAGCCGGCTGGGCTGGTTACCGGATCTTACTTCAGTACTGGCAATAGAAAAGGCTGTGGATGCAGGGCTGCTTGAAATCTCTCTCTCTTTTTGGGGAATGCTTTATTGACTGAAAACTTTATAACAGAATTGTACAACAGATATTATAGACAAAATGAAAATACAAAACAAACGGTTCTTCATTCTTAAACTAATGCACGCTTTGCACATCCATTTGTGATTAGATTTCTCAGGACCTCCGATCTTCCCCTTGCATTCCCGAATTAAATTCCTTAAATACACACTTAAACTTTACTTTCTCCATATTATTTGACTTACTATAAATTTTATTTTATACAATTATCCTATCTACACACCGAAGCTCAATCAAAGCCTATCAACAAATTGATCTTTCGACAATGTTCTTTTACATAAACTCTGTATATATCCCACTCTCTGGAAAAATGTTCATCTGTAACGTCTCTTAGTCCTTCTGATAATCTCACCAGTTTGGCATAATCTCTTATTTTATTTTGTCTGATTTAGATGGGTCTCCTCTTCCTTCCAACCTTTTGCGATTAGAATTCTGGCAATGACTGTTCTCCTCCAACTACTGCTGCCCCACAGTCTATTCTCCCTAAATCCAGAGGTTCCCTAGGCTTTGAAAATTTCAAACAGGAGAGATGCATCGATTGCACAGAGACTCCAAGTGGATGCAAAGCCCATTGCATGTGAGTTAACTTTTTGGGTCTAACTATGAATACAAAAATGTCTTGAACCAAACATTCAAAGAAAAGTCCGAAGCCTTTCTCCATTCCTGGACCACTGTCAGTTGAGCAGGAACAAACAAGTAAATTATAAAAAGATTTACATATAAAGTTAACATTCGTAGCATCAACTATTGGTAATAGCTGGAACCTATGTATACAACAAGCCAAGTAAGATAAAATTCAGAAATACATTACTATACTGCCCATTAGTTTCTGGGCCCAGTCCAAAGTGCTGGTTTTGACCTATGGAGCCTTAAATGGCTCAGGACCCCCAATACTGCAAAGACCACCTCTCTCTATATGAACTTAACTGAGATCATATTCTTTGTGTGCCTCTTCTGTGAGAGGTCTGGAGATTGGCAACATGAGAAAGGGCCTTCTCTGCAGTGGCTCCCCAAATGCACACTGCACAGATGAGCTAGGAAGCTTCCTAACATGAGTGCACAGGCAACATAAACCCTATTTGTGTACATTTAAGGGAAACTCTGTGTGGCGTGTGTGTGTCTTTAATTATAAATAAAATATTATGGACAAATGTGTGAGAGTAACGAGGAAGAGCCTGCGATTCTCTTGCATGGGTTTTGCAGAACTGTTGTTATTGTTTAGTCCCGTCTGACTCTTCATGACCCCATGGACCAGAGCACGCCAGGCACTCCTGTCTTCCATTGCCTCCCACAGTTGGGTCAAACTCATGCTGGTAGCTTCGAGAACACTGTCCAACCATCTCGTCCTCTGTCATCCCCTTCTCTTTGTGCCCTCCATCTTTCCCAACATCAGGGTCTTTTCCAGGGAGTCTTCTCTTCTCATGAGGTGGCCAAAGTATTGGAGCCTCAGCTTCAGGATCTGTCCTTCCAGTGAGCATTCAGGGCTGATTTCCTTCAGAATGGATAGGTTTGATCTTCTTGCAGTCCATGAGACTCTCAAGAGTCTCTTCCAGCACCATAATTCAAAAACATCCATTCTTCGGCGATCAGCCTTCTTTATGGTCCAGCTCTCACTTCCATACATCACTACTGGGAAAACCATAGCTTTAACTATACGGACCTTTGTTGGCAAGGTGATGTATGTCTCTTTTGCACAATTAGGATTTCTTTAAAAAAACATAATTGCCGAAAATGCACAGTGGATGCAAAGCCTGCTGAAATATCCTAATAAAACCAGGGTTTTATTTCTGAGAGTGTTGCGGCAGAAAGCATCAGGTGAAACTTTGGAGAGTTTCTTACCACAACGTCTCTGCTTCAGCCCCCTGGCTGTATCTTTGTGTTTTCTCCAAGCTCTAGGAGACACAACAATATTGTCCCGGAATGTCTTCATCAAGATATTTCCTCGGTTTGGGGTGTGTCGTCTGTGGGAAACATTTTAATTCTTTAACGCAAAGCCAGAAGCACGCTATTCTCTAGTTATTGGGCCTTCACATTTTTCTACATCGTGATCGAATCAAAGCTGAGCCAGTAGAGACTTGGCACCTTCTCTTTGGGAAATAACTTGCCCTAGAAATAAACAGGCATGGCACCCATGAGGTAAGCTGAGGCAATTGCCTCAGGCAGCAGGGGCCACCTGGGGCAGCAGATCCCTATGTGATCTTCCTCCCCCCCTTCCTGATATAGATCATGGGTAGGCAAACTAAGGCCCGGGGGCCAGATCCGGCCCAATCGCCTTCTCAATCCGGCCCTCAGACGGTCTGGGAATCAGCGTGTTTTTACATGAGTAGAATGTGTCCTTTTATTTGAAATGCATCTCTGGGTTATTTGTGGGGCATAGGAATTCTTTCATTATTACCGTATTTTTCGCTCCATAAGACACACTTTTTCCCTCCTAAAAAGGAAGGGGAAATGTGTGTCCGTCTTATGGAGCGAATGCAGGGGGGAGGCAGTCGGGAAAAGCCCCCAAGAGCCGCACACAAGCTCCGCGCAGCTCTTGGGGACTTTTCCCCAGGAGGGAGAAGGGACTGACTGGCCGCATTAGTCCCTTCTCCCTCCTCATAGAAAAGCCCGCAGGAGCCGTGCGCTCTTAAAAGGGTGTGTGGCTCCTGCGGGCTTTTGCGGGAGGTGGGGGAAGGGACAGAGGGCAGCCCCTCAGTCCCTTCCCCCACCTCCCACAAGAGCCGCACTCCCTTTCACTAGCAGCGTGGAGCGTGTGTGTGGCTCTTGGGGGCTTTTCCCGCCGAGGAGATAGAAGGGCAGCCCGTCAGTGACGGCCTGCCCTTCTCCCTCCAGGGGAAAAGCCTGCAAGCACCACACACACGCTCCATGTGGCTAGTGAAAGGGAGCGCTGAGCAGAGCCTGGGATGCATACAGGCTCTGCTCAGCGCTCCCTTTAAAAATATTTCCCCCCCTTGCATTCTCCTTCTAAAAACTAGGTGCGTCTAATGGTCAGTGTTATGTACTGAAGTTCTCACCCTGGGCCAGCAGGGGGATACTATAGATAGTTATGCAAATGAAGGATTGAAAGTGACGTTCAGTGATTGGATAGTTTGTATGCAAATGAAGGGTCGAAAGTGACGTTCAGTGATTGGATAGTTTTAGAAGGTTGTTACAGTAGCAAGGTACTGGAGCACTATATAAGCAGGCTGACTGAGCCCTTCAGCTCAGTTCAGTTCTGTTCTGGCCTGTGAATAAACAAGAGCTGTTTGAAGAATCGCTGTGTCGTCTGATATGTTCACCCACAACTTAACAGTCAGGTGCGTCTTATGGAGCGAAAAATGCAGTGTTTCCCCCCCAAAATATAGTCCAGCCCCCCACAATGTCTGAGGGACAGTGGACTGGCCCCCTGCTGAAAAACTTTGCTGACCCCTGATGTAGATCTTCTTAGACCCCCTGTTTGACAGTGGAACGGTCTCTCTTGGCAGGTTGAGGACTCTCCTTCCTTGGCCGTTCGTTTTTAAGCAGATATTGGATGGCCATCTGTCAGGCATGCTTTAGCCGAGATTCCTGCACTGCAGCTGGTTGGACTAGACCAGCCTTTCTCAACCTGTGGGTCCCCAGATGTTGTTGGACTACAACTCCCATCATCCCTGAGCTCTGGCCTTGCTAGCTAGGGGTGATGGGAGTTGTAGTTCAACAACATCTGGGGACCCACAGGTTGAGAAAGGCTGGACTAGACCATGGGTAGGCAAACTAAGGCCTGGGGGCCAGATGCGGCCCAATTGCCTTCTAAATCCGGCCCGCGGACGGTCTGGGAATCAGCGTGTTTTTACATGAGCCGATTACTTCCCTTGATCTGGACTCAATATAGAACAGTCTTTCCTACTGAAAGAAAATGGGCCAGTGCCAATCTTAGTTGTACACAGAACCGTGCACCTTCCAAGAGGACGGCGGTGTTTCCCACTGAAATATCAGAGATTGTTTAAGGAGCTGGGGTGGGGGGGTGGGCAGGTCTGCTCGGAAAGAAAAATGTTTATTTTGAAATAGGTTTCTTTTTACCGCTGCTTGCTGGATGGAGGGAAATGGAAAGGAAAAGCCAACCAGTCTCTCTCTCTCCTTGCCAGTCTGTGTGCTTCCAGTCACATCGGCTGGTTCCTGACTCATCCGCAAGCTGCAGAGGAATGAGCAAAACCTGACTTCAGTCACATAGACAGTTTTCTCATCATGAAGCAAATCTTAAGGGGCACGTGTGCTTGCACATTCCTCCAGCAGGCCTGGCATCGCCAGCTGCTCTATTCCTTCTGGTTCTGGGTGCATTTAGACATGGCGGAGATTGCATTTGTTTTCCTGATTATAATGCTAGCTAGCACATCTGCCCTGCTTTTTAACGCCCCTTTCACACAGCAGTGCCTGTTGTGCTGTGGGACTGTGGCTTTTGGACTGATATACTGGAATGTCATATGGGACGCAGGTGGCGCTGTGGGTTAAACCACAGAGTCTAGGACTTGCTAATCAGAAGGTCGGCATTTTGAATCCCCGTGACGGGGTGAGCTCCGGTTGCTCGGTCCCTGTTCCTGCCAACCTAGCAGTTCGAAAGCACGTAAAAGTGCAAGTAGATAAATAGGGACTGCTCCGGCAGGAAGGTAAACGGTGTTTCCGTGCGCTGCTCTGGTTCTCCAGAAGCAGCTTAGTCATGCTGGCCACATGACCCGGAAGCTGTACGCCGGCTCCCTCGGCCAATAAAGCGAGATGAGCGCCGCAACCCCAGAGTTGGCCACAACTGGACCTAATGGTCAGGGGTCCCTTTACCTTTACTGGAATGTCATGCTGAATTTATTTTGTGTGGTATGACACAGCAGCAGCAGCAGCAGTAGCAACAACAACAACAACAACAACAACAACAACAACAACAACAACAACTTATTTATACCCCGCCCATCTGGCTGGGTTTCCCTAGCCACTCTGGGCGGCTCCCAACAGAATATTAAAATCATGATAAAACATTAGTCATTAAAAACTTTCCTAAACTGAGCTGCCTTCAGAAGTCTTCTAAAAGTCAGGTAGTTGTTTATTTCCTTGACATCAGTTGCGAGGGTGTTCCACAGGGCGGGTGCCACTACCAAGAAGGCCCTCTGTCTGGTTCCCTGTAACTTGGCTTCTCGCAGTGAGGGAACCACCAGAAGGCCCTTGGAGCTGGACCTTGGTGTCCGGGCTGAATGATGGGGGTGAAAACACTCCTTCAGGTATTCAGGACCGAGGCTGTTTAGGGCTGTAAAGGTCAGCACCAACACTTTGAATTGTGCTCGGAAACGTACTGAGAAGCAATGTAGGTCTTTCAGAACCGGTGTTATGTGGTCTGGGCAGCCACTCCCAGTGTCCACTGCATGGTGTTGTGAAACCTCAAATATAATGCGGAAGTTAACAGTTGGGGAAATATAGGAGAAACTGAATAAACCTATTTCCTGTGGAATCCGTCCTGCTACTGCCCTGAGACTCTCAGGTATAGGGCGGTATATAAATTAAATAAATAGTAATAGTAATACCATAAAAATCTGTTAAGACTCTGCTATGATGTTTTTTCAGAGAAGGTAACTGTTGGTGGTCAGTTTGTTATAATATCTCATTAAACTTGTAAGAGGAACTCGAGGTGCTACCTGCTGTTTTACTGTCCCTGTTTTGGAAATAATAATAAAACGTAAAAAAATAATTGTAAAGTCAAGGGAATATTGTGGGTTTTTTTTGCAAGAGACTAAAGCTGCATTCTAAACATACTTATTAGAGTAAGTCTCCTTCAACTCAGTGGTGCTTACTTCCAAGTAAACTTGCTAAGTATTGCAGTGTAAGGCTGTGATCCTAGCTTTCCTGGGAATAAACCCTGTTGAATTCACTGTGGTTTGGACTGTGTACACACCATACATTTACAGAATATTGCTTGCTCAAAAAATCCTCAGAACTATAGCATGCCACCCGCAGTGTTACAATTCCTTGCACCCCACTAGTTATAAGTGGACCTTCCCATGATTCTTGGGGGGAAGTCATGTGCCTTAAATGTGTGGTATAAAAACAGCCTTATTCCCAAGTCATATGCCCAGGATTGTATTGAAACTTTGCAATCTGAAATGTGATTTTTCTCTCTCGGAGTAAGTCCTATGGGATTCAATGGGACTTTCTCCCAGGTAAGAAACCACAGGATTCCTCTGCGATGTTGTGGTCCTAAACTTAAGTTCCTGTGAGAGTCTCTCTCAGTTCAGTGTAAATCAGTGGGCCTTGCTGTTGTTGTTGTTGCTTAGTCGTTTAGTCGTGTAGCTTCGACAACACTGTCCAACCATCTCGTCCTCTGTTGTTCCCTTCTCCTTGTGCCCTCCATCTTTCCCAACATCAGGGTCTTTTCCAGGGAGTCTTCTCTTCTCATGAGGTGGCCAAAGTCTTGGAGCCTCAGCTTCAGGATCTGTCCTTCCAGTGAGCACTCAGGGCTGATTTCCTTCAGAATGGAGAGGTTTGATCTTCTTGCAGTCCATGGGACTCTCAAGAGTCTCCTCCAGCACCAGAATTCAAAAGCATCCATTCTTCGTCGATCAGCCTTCTTTATGGTCCAGCTAGTTGGGCACAACTGGGGATATTTCACAATTACCACACAGGGAGGAGGAACCATAAATGCAGTAT
The DNA here is from genome assembly GCF_964188315.1 of Podarcis muralis. Taxonomy (NCBI): domain Eukaryota; kingdom Metazoa; phylum Chordata; class Lepidosauria; order Squamata; family Lacertidae; genus Podarcis; species Podarcis muralis. The sequence goes on along the minus strand of NC_135664.1, from coordinate 67,990,674 downwards.
TGCAAAACAACAAAAACTTTGCCCTGCTACTCCCAACTCAAGGAACGTAGCAACTGTTCTATAGAAAAAGCACACCAGTAAAAGACAGCAGGTGTTGGCCAGGTGCCCCGTCATGTGATCTGAAATCTTTTTCTTGCCACACATCTAGTTATAAGTGGACCTTCCTCGTTGACACCCTTGTATGTTGACTACCCGGTTATGTAGGTAACAGACAGACCTGCTGAATGCTATCACCATGCCTATAGCCAAATCAAAAACTGTGTGTGTATGTGATTACTACTTAAGGCTCTATATATCCTGCTTCCTGATGAGATGAAAATTAGAAAACACATTAGAGACCCACAAGATCACACAGGCACTCATGAGAACAGGATGTTGGGTGAGATTCGCCTGATATACCAGCCGGTCTCCTCTTAAATTCTTATATAGTGGTACCTCAGGTTAAGTACACTTAATTTGTTCTGGAGGTCCGTTCTTAAGCCGAAACTGTTTTTGTTTTTTTATACAAAAAAAAAACCCTACTAGAATTAAATACAAAATACCACATGCAATTTATGGATTACTGTACAGTAGAACAGGAAACCAGGGTTGTATTAACTATTAAATAAGAGCAGTCAGGGGAGTTTTAAACCAGGAAACATGCAGAGAATGGAAAATATTTAAGGAATATATAAGATTATATTGCAAAAATGATACCATCTTAGCAGAATTGGAATGATACTTGCGAATAATGGATAAATGGTATAAACATTACAGTGGTACCTTGGGTTAAGTACTTAATTCGTTCCGGAGGTCTGTTCTTAACCTGAAACTGTTCTTAACCTGAAGCACCACTTTAGCTAATGGGGCCTCCCGCTGCTGCTGCGCCGCCAGAGCACAATTTCTGTTCTCATCCTGAAGCAAAGTTCTTAACCCGAGGTACTATTTCTAGGTTAGTGGAGTCTGTAACCTGAAGCGTCCGTAACCTGAAGCATCTGTAACCTGAAGCGTATGTAACCCGAGGTACCACTGTAGAGTCGTTCCACCAACCCTCCCTCGAATACAGAGAGAAATTTGCTTGTTCCAGACATTACCTGGCATTTTCGACCTGTGCAAAACGGTACACACAATGCGAAACGTACTGTTCCTTGAGATGGAAATGCAGTGATCCGAACAGTGAGCAACTGCTATAAGAACAATTAATAATGTGGGGTGGGGTGGGGGGAGAAAGCATTGGTAGCATCCTGTTCCCATCTGTCCTCATCTGTTTTCAGGAACTGGTACATACAATCCTCCACCTCGCCTCTTTCTCGCTACAGCCTGCAAAATATTGTTTGTGCCAGTGGTTCACAATTGGTGGTCTGTAGACCCCAGGGGGTCAATGGCACCATTCACATAAGAAAAACCACCATAAATATATAGATAAAAAGGTAAAGGTACCCCTGCCCATCAGGGCCAGTCGTGACCAACTCTAGGGTTGCGCGCTCATCTTGCTCAAGAGGCCGGGAGCTGGCGCTGTCCGAGGACACTTCCGGGTCACGTGGCCAGCGTGACGAAGCCGCATCTGGCGAGCCAGCACCAGGGCAGCATGCGGAAAAGCCATTTACCTTCCCGCTAGAAAGCGGTCCCTATTTATCTACTTGCACTTAGGGGTGCTTTCGAACTGCTAGGTAGAAGAAGAAGAAGAGTTTGGATTTGATATCCCACCTTTCACTCCCCTTCAGGAGTCTCAAAGAGGCTAACATTCTCCTTTCCCTTCCTCCCCCACAACAAACACTCTGTGAGGTGAGTGGGGCTGAGAGACTTCAGAGAAGTGTGACTGGCCCAAGGTCACCCAGCAGCTGCATGTGGAGGAGCGGAGATGCGAACCCGGTTCCCCAGATTACGAGACTACCGCTCTTAACCACTACACCACACTGGAGCTGGGACTGAACGATGGGAGCTCACCCCACCGCGGGGATTTGAACCGCCGACCTTTCGATCGGCAGGTCCTAGGCTCTGTGGTTTAACCCACAGTGCCACCCGCATCCCAAATATATATATATATAAATTCAAAAGTAGGGGGTCCATGGCTTGGCTTTTGGAAAACAGGAGGTCCACAGTATTACCATTCTGACCACGATTCGCAAGTGGATCATCAGCTCAATATCCCTCCTGCAGCACAATGCTCTTAAAGGCTGACCTACTTAGCAGAATCTTAATTGTGTTTAGAAACAGATTGGTTTTTAATTAATTGCGTCCCACCGGACTCTGCCTCCAAAAAGGTCAAACTTTGGCTCCAGCCTGCAATTACCCAGCTAGAATTTATCAGCGGATTTGCTTCTGTTCATTAAGGTGTTAATTGAAGCTGTGCTTTCCTGGTCCGCTGAGGTGTGTCAAATGCTCCTGAGCAAAGCTAGGAAGATTGCGCAGTCTGAGATTATTACGTACTCGGGTTGTGAACAACTTCCTGGTCAGTCCTATCTTGCATGCCTTTGAACTTTGCACAGAAAAATATCCCACACCCCTTGCGATCCATGGACTCTGTGACCAACTTTGCCCTCTGTATTCACACGTATACTTCCTAATATATCCTTCAAATGCATGTGTGGCAATTAAAGAAAATTATATGAAAATGATGCACTGTATAGATGGTATCTAACTCCAGTTAAACTAGCAAAAAATGTATAAAACTAAGGTAAGCAAGTGCTGGAAATGTAAATTAACAGAGGGGACATTTTTCCATATGTGGTGGGATTGTAAAATTATAGAGAAATATTGGGAAATGATTTATAATGAAATGAAGATGTTTTTAAAAAAACCTTTGTTAAAAAACCAGAAGCTTCCTTATTAGGTATTATAGGAGTGGATCTACCAAAATTACAAAAGAATTTGTTTATGTATGCAACAACGGCCGCACGGACTTTCTTAGCATAATATTGGAAAGAAGAAGGTGTCCCATCTGAAGAAGACTAGCAAGTTAAACTAATGGAATATGCTGAAATGGCAAAATTGACGGTGAAATTAAGAGGAAGAGATGATAACAAATTTAAGGAGGAATGCAAGATGTTTATTGCATATATACAGAAGCAATGTACTCAGGTTAATACATTAGCAGGGTTTTAAAATTACTTGTAATTTCATTATGAATGGATAATAGGTGATTTAAATATGTTATAAATTTAACAATGGACTTGCAGTATCTTGATAAATAAAAGAACCAAGGAAGGGATTAGACGCAGCGGTGCTCAGCCTGTGGGTCCCCAGATGTTGTTGGACTACATCTCCCATCATCCCTGAGCTCTGGCCTTGCTAGCTAGGGTGATGGGAGTTGTAGTTCAACAACATCTGGGGACCCACAAGTTGCGAAAGGCTCGATTAGAGGGAAGTCAATCTGTTTGGTTTGGTTTTTGCTTTGTTGTTGTTGTGTTTTTTTGTTATTTTTGGAAAATCAATAAAATGTTATTTTAAAAAAAGATCCTAAAATTTCCTGATTTTCCTTAGGAGGTCCCTATTTTCATCGAACGAATGTTGGAGGTTATGGAATAGGACGTCCCTATTTCAGTGGAGAAATATTGGAGGGGATGTCTTTGTTTTCATTGGAGAAGTGTTGCGTGGTGTGCTTGTTCCTCTGCAACATAGATTCTCAGTTAGCTAATTTTGCTGCAGTGTAGATATCCCATTATAACTAAGGCTGTGAGCGCACGAACACAAAAATGTACTTTTTCTTAGTATGGAATCATTCCTGCTCATCCTCATATCACAGCTTTCAATCTAGATTGGTTCTAGATTCTGCTGCCCTCGAGGGTGGGTGTGGTGGTTTGATATGCGTTTGAATGCCCACCCCTTGAGTAGGTTATCCAGGCCATTTTCTTCCTTCACCTGCCCCAGGTGAATGAATAATGAAGCAGTGATTGCAATCTTGGTATTTGCAACACTCACAAGGAGCAGGTGTGGATACACCCCTTCATTGCCAAGACCACCTGCACCTGTTTTCATCTGTTTTGAAATGGACATGTTGCCGAGCAATGCAGAATCAGGAAACTTTTATTTTCAGAATGAAAGTGGTTTATCGAGAAGTGCTTTTCAGGGGCAAAAAACATGCAGTGCATCTAGCTTGTGTGTGGGCTATGTAGAAGAAGCAAGTCCCCAATGCTTCTAGAATAAAATGTTATGCGTACTCAGTCTAATAACCTTTCCCTGAAACAGCCGCACCTATTTATCCCTTCTGTTCCTCTCTTGTCCCAACTGCGTCAATATCTAGATTGTATGCTCTTTGGGGCAGGGGCGTGTTGTCTTAGTGATATGAAAAATAAAGGTATGTGATATTCCACCACAGGGCCATATAAATAAACAAATCCAGTAAATGTGTGTTAGGCTGCGTGCTCACCATGCAATTAAATGAGTAGCAGAGACAGTGGCCAAGGTAAAGGACCCCTGACAGTTAAGTCCAGTCGTGAACGACTCTGGGGTTGCTGCATTCATCTTGCTTTACTGGCCAAGAGAGCCAACGTTTGTCCGCAGACAGTTTTTCTGGGTCATGTGGCCAGCATGACTAAGCCGCTTCTGGCAAACCAGAGCAGTGCACGGAAACGCCGTTTACCTTCCCACTGGAGTGGTACCTATTTATATACTTGCACTTTGACGTGCTTTCGAACTACTAGGTTGGCAGGAGCAGGGACCGAGCAACGGGAGCTCACCCCGTCGTGGGGATTCAAACCTCTGACCTTCTGATTGGCAAGCCCAAGAGGCTCAGTGGTTTAGACCACAGCGCCACCCCCGTCCCATTTAAAGCATATAGCTTCCCTCAAAGAGCCATGGGAAATGCAGTTTACCATGGAGCTACAATTCCCAGCACCCATAACAAGCCACAGTTCCCAGGATTCCTTCCAGGAAGTCATGTTGTTTTAAACACACCTTCGATGTATGGTGTGCAAGAAGCCCTTTTGTTTATGTGCAAAGATGCTTCAAGAACATACAGTGGTACCTCGTGTTAAGAACTTACTTCGTTCTGGAGGTCCGTTCTTAACCTGAAACTGTTCTTAACCTGAAGCACCACTTTAGCTAATGGGGCCTCCCGCTGCCGTCGCACAATTTCTGTTCTCATCCTGAAGCAAAGTTCTTAACCCGAGGTACTATTTCTGGGTTAGCGGAGTCTGTAACCTGAAGCGTCTTTAACCTGAAGCATCTGTAACCCGAGGTATCACTGTAATTACTTAATTTTTTTAGTCACACCTGACTGGGTGCTTCTCCAATGTGACCTTGGAATTCAAGAGTTTCTCCCCTGCATTCCTTACCTGCGTGAGTCAGCCTTGCCAGACATTCCAATATATGAAGCAGGTAGCTGCTGTGATTTAGACCTTTCTCTGGTGACTCATCTGGGAAGCATGGGTAACCATGTGATCCTGAGCTGTGGCTGATTCACCCTTCCTCGTGACAGTCACCTTGCAACGAGGAAGGGAAAGTTCACCTAGGAGGGGAAATCTGTGGAAAGAATATTGCAGCCTATTTAACAGTCCCAGCACCTTGAATCTAGCCTAGCAGTTTAACTGGCAGCCAGAAATCTATCCATAATCTAGCCTACGCAAACTGGTGTCCTTGCTTCTGGCGATGAATTTCCTCCCTTGGGCAATGCTGAGGATGTGGTCGCCCTATCAGTCTCCCCAAAGATAAAAACAAACAGATTATTTTTTTTTGAGGGGGGGTGTATAGTGATTTACCAGACGTCAGTCACAACAACTAGAGCATGGATAGGCAAACTAAGGCCCAGGGGCTGGATCCGGCCCAATCGCCTTCTAAATTCGGCCCGCGCACGGTCCAGGAATCAGCGTGTTTTTACATGAGTGGAATGTGTGCTTTTATTTAAAATGCATCTCTGGGTTATTTGTGGGGCATAGGAATTCGTTCATTCCCCCCCCAAAAATATAGTCTGGCCTCCCACAAGGTCTGAGGGACAGTGGACCGCCCCCCCCCCCCCGCTGAAAGAGTTTGCTGACCCCTGACTAGAGACTGGCCCTGATAAATAATATAATAAAAATGGGAGGTTGCCCGGCTATTAATTTCTAATGCCGGGGTGCTTTTTTTTTAAAAAAAAAAACAAAACGCTTTCCTATGACGAGGGTAGTGATAAGAACTCGTGCCCTGATTGATCTGCCTACACTGTAATTAGATTTATACATATATTTCAGAATATCCTCGCAGGCTCTTTGCCCCCCTCCTCCCCCCGCCCTTATTGGCAATCTGTTCGATGAGCTGCATTGCTATGGTTACCTCATCTCATGACTTCTTCGGGTGGTTTTGGGAAGTGCTCCTCCTCGCATTCAAATCCAGAGCGCACAACTCGCGGCTCTGCTAAGAATGCTCCTGAGGAACTCAATATCTGGTTCCCATGGCAATGACCGGAACGATCTCTCCCCCCCCCTAAAGAGACTGGGGTGGGGAGCATTTTTCATGGGGAGCTGTGGCTTCCACCCGGTCACAGCGACCGGTTTTGTATTATCTGTGCATTCCAAACAGAATGCCAAAGGTGGAGCCATCTGAGATGGTATAATAAGAACACAAGGCGAGCCTTCTGGATGAGGCCAACGGCCAGTGCCAGATTTATTTATAAGCTAAACAAGCTATAGCGTAGGGCCCCACTCTCTTCGGGGGCCCCAAAAAAATTAAAGGAAAAAAACCTGGGTGTACATTTCCAAAATATAAGATAAAAAACAAATAAAACAAAACCTACATACAGCAATAATAGGGACGTGGGTGGCGCTGTGGGTTAAACCACAGAGCCTAGGACTTGCTGATCAGAAGGTCGGCGGTTCGAATCCCCACGACGGGGTGAGCTCCCGTTGCTCAGTCCCAGCTCCTGCCAACCTAGCAGTTTGAAAGCACGTCAAAGTGCAAGTAGATAAATAGGTACCGCTCTGGTGGGAAGGTAAACGGCATTTCCGTGCGCTGCTCTGGTTCGCCAGAAGTGGCTTAGTCATGCTGGCCACATGACCCGGAAGCTGTACACCGGCTCCTTTGGCCAATAAAGCGAGATGAGTGCCGCAACCCCAGAGTCGGCCACGACTGGACCTAATGGTCAAGGTCCCTTTACCTTTGCCTTTACCTTTACGTACAGCAATAGTGTTTTGTGTTGTGTAGGCTCCTATGATGTAAGTAATGGGCCCCGCCTGCTAGCCTGCTCCCTAAAATACCACTGGTTTGCTCATTACTCATGGCAACATAACTATGAGGTCCATAAATTACCATATTGCCAATTGCTTTGTTGTATATAAAAGCCTCTTATGAAAGCTTTACTTGCATCCCATATTGTCCTGATATCTGTGTCCTGTTCCTTATTTAATTCAAAAAAAATCTTTCATTAATTCTTGTGCTATGTTCAAAATCTTTTCATCATTTAATATACTTTCCTGCTCTGCCATTTCCAATAACTGGTATTCAGGAAGCCTTATTCCCTTGATGGTGGAGGCAGAGCGTAGCCATTGTGGTTTGCAGCCATCAATTGCTGTATCCTCCACGATTTTGCCCAATTCTCTTTCAAAGCCTTTTCCAGCTCTGTAATAGGATTGCACCGTGAAAATGCAATTTAGCACCCACCCCTAGTGCCACCAACCATTAGTGATTATTCTCCCTCCTGTTTGGTGGTTTCAAGAGGTTAAATTTATTTGTGCTGTATTATACAAACATGTCACGTACTGGTTTGATTTTTTTTTTTGATGTTATTATTTCTAATTGTTTCATATATATACACACAATCTATATAGACACATGCATATATATTCAATTTATAACAATACATATATATTTGGATTGTTATACAGTGGTACCTTGGTTCTCAAACTTAATCCATTCTGGAAGTCCTTTCCAAAACCAAAGTGTTCCAAAACCAAGGTGTGCTTTCCCATAGAGAGTAGTGCAAAATGGATTAAACCGTTCCAGACTTTTAAAAGCAATCCCTAAAACAGCAACGTAATATGAATTTTACTATCTAACGAGACCATTGATCCATAAAATGGACTCCACACAGTCATAAAAACAAAACAAAAAAGAGCTGCAAAAACAAAACCGCAAAATAAATAGCAAAAACAGACAGACCTCAGTGTAACACTCAAAACGGAAGTGTAACACTCAAAAGGGAACATGTGCGGCTTCTGAAGAAATTTAGCAAAATTACTTCTGGGTTTGCAGTGTTTGGGTTCCAAGTTGTTTGAGTACCAAGGTGTTTGAGAACCAAGGTAACACTCTACTTAATTGCTCATAGGTTGTGAGCTGCTTTGGGTGCAATTGTGTGGGAAAGTGGCATTCAAATAAACAGATACTGAGATGTTGATGAAGCTCCTCTTTTTAAAAACTGCAAACTTTAATGCTCCTGGCTCAAGAAACTCTCTCCTTTACCTCGCCCTCTGTAATGGTTTCAAAGACCAGCTGGAAATGCTCTTTAACATAATTATCCACGTGCCAAGTCCAGACAGATAGGGCACTGTTCCAGCACATCTATCTTCCATGTTGCTGCTGCTGCTGATGCAAAACCTTCTGACTGACAGATTCTCAAAGGTGATAAACCAGGAGAGATATCCCTGCCCTTTGAGACAGTAACCCCATGAGGTGACACTGGTGTAGGAGTTCAAAGCGTGACTTTGCAGGTTTTTCCCTGTGGCCTTTCTAGAGCATATTGTTGTTGCATGCCACCCCAATCTCTGATTCCAGGGGCTCCAGGCAATTAATCCTGGGTTGGTGTTTCCTTTTGGCAACGGGGCACAGTTTTATCAGTTGCAAAGCCACTTTAAACAGCCAGATTTCGAGCAGTTTCAGCAAACCAGCTAACAAACCAATGCACAAATGGGGTGCCTGTTGGCTGAGCCATCGAAACCTTGGATTGTCACAACATCATAAGTGGGGTCGTTGTGAGGTCTGCCTCAAACGTCACCCCGAGCGGGGCACAAAGTGGGCATCTAAGGTCAGGTAATGTATTGGCAGGGGACACGGGTGGCGCTGTGGTTTAAACCACAGAGCCTAGGGCTTGCCGATCAATCTTGTCCTCCATCTTTCCCAACATCAGGGTCTTTTCCAGGGTGTCTTCTCTTCTCATGAGGTGGCCAAAGTATTGGAGCCTCAGCTTCAGGATCTGTCCTTCCGGTGAGCACTCAGGGCTGATTTCCTTCAGAATGGAGAGGTTTGATCTTCTTGCAGTCCATGGGACTCTCAAGAGTCTCCTCCAGCACCATAATTCAAAAGCATCAATTCTTCGGCGATCAGCCTTCTTTATGGTCCAGCTCTCACTTCCATACATCACTACTGGGAAACCATAGCTTGAACTATACGGACCTTTGTTGGCAAGGTGATGTCTCTGCTTTTTAAGATGCTGTCTAGGTTTGTCATTGCTTTTCTCCCAAGAAGCAGTTGTCTTTTAATTTTGTGACTGCTGTCACCATCTGCAATGATCACGGAGCCCAAAAAAGTAAAATCTCTCACTGCCTCCATTTCTTCCCCTTCTATTTGCTAGGAGGTGATGGGACCAGTGGTCATGATCTTTGTTTCTTTGATGTTGATCTTCAGACCAAATTTTGCGCTCTCCTCTTTCACCCTCATTAAAAGGTTCTTTAATTCCTCCTCACTTTCTGCCATCAAAGTTGTGCATATCTGAGGTTGTTTATATTTCTTCTGGAAATCTTAATTCTGACTTGGGATTCATCCAGCCCAGCCTTTCACATTATTATTTTTTTTAGAAAAATCACAAATTGCTACAGAAATGTAGAGAATTGAACCTAAGGTCAGAAAAACGAGAAAATGAAAGAACTAAAATCGACAGATCCTTTCATCCCTAGGACCACCTTTATTGTGGGAGTGGGAGAAAGTAGAGGTCACTGAAAAAAATATCACCTGTTTTGCACAGAGAAGGTCAAAGGTTCAATCCCCTCACAACATCTCCAGTTAAAAAGATGAAGTTTTCTATTTACTGTTTTGCTTTTCCCACCTCCAATCCTGACATACACATTCAATTTCTGCCTCTAAGTCTGCATGTGGCATGTGGTGATTTGAATTTTCCAGTCTTCTCTGAAACTGTCTGAAATGAGTTCACACTCTATGCTTCCTGAAGGCAGTCAGAAAATAAATTGTGTGTGTGTGTGTTTGAGGCACAGGGGGGATTGAAACACAACCACTTGACTTCTTTTTTAGTCTGGCTGTCTGTTAAAGAGAGAGAGAGAGAGAGAGAGAGAGAGAGAGAGAGAGAGAGAGAGAGAATATCTGTCCAATTCCCATAGCAGTCTTCAGCTGTGTCCTTGTTTCACCTCCTCAGCCAACCTCCTGAATCCCAAATTATGCAAATAGCGGGCAATTTCAGAGGCAGAGAACTGAAGCCACAGTTGTCAAACCAGCCGTGCTAAATTCCGATGGCGTTGGAGCCGGCGGAGGAACGCGGCTCCTTCCCCTATTAAAAACAAAACTGTTGCGAGCGATTAACGGTGTCAGCTAATTAACTGGAAGAAGGGACGTCAGTGCATGTCGTTGGCAACCGCAGGTCGTGAGGTTTCGTGGATTCTCAGCCTCGGAGGCTGAGGGTTTGTCTCGCTAGTCTCAAAAGATGAAAGATATAAAAGCAGGTGAGATGATGCTGCAGTAAACATGCGTCTCAGTTATGTAATGCAGCCCACTTCTCTTCAGTCAAAAAGGTTTCAGGAGTAATAATAATGTTAATAATAATTTTTTATTTATGTTAAGTTGTGGGTGAACATATCAGACGACACAGTGATTCTTCAAACAGCTCTTGTTTATTCACAGGCCAGGACAGAACTGAACTGAAGGGTTCAGTCAGCCTGCTTATATAGAGCTCCAGGACAATGTAACTGTAACAATTTTCTAAAACTATCCAATCACTGAACGTCACTTTTGATCCCTTATTTGCATAACTATCTACAGTATCCCCCTGCTGGCCCAGGGTGAGAACTTCAGTACATAACAATTTATACCCTGCCCATCTGGCTGGGCTTCCCCAGCCACTCTGGGTGGCTTCCAACAAAATATTAAAATACAGTAATGCATCAAACATTAAAAGCTTCCCTAAACAGGGCTGCCTTCAGATGTCTTCTAAAAGTCTGGTAGTTGTTGTTCTCTTTGACATCTGGTGGGAGGGCGTTCCACAGGTCGGGCGCCACCACCGAGAAGGCCCTGTGCCTGGTTCCTTGTAACTTGGCTTCTCGCAGTGAGGGAACCGCCAGAAGGCCCTCGGCGCTGGACCTCAGCATCCGGGCAGAACTATGGGGGTGGAGACACTCCTTCAGGTATGCTGGGCTGAGGCCGTTTAGGGCTTTAAAGGTCAGCACCAACACTGTGAATTGTGCTTGGAAACGTACTGGGAGCCAATGAAGGTCTTTCAAGACCGGTGTTATGTGGTCTCGGTGGCCGCTCCCAGTCACCAGTCTGGCTGCCGCATTCTGGATTAGTTGTAGCTTTGGGGTCACCTTCAAAGGTAGCCCCACGTAGAGCTCATTGCAGTAATTCAAGAGGGAGATAACCAGAGCATGCACCACTCTGGCGAGGCAGTCCATGGGCAGATAGGGTTTCAGCCTGTGTACCAGATGGAGTGGCTTATATACAATCAATACAAGACAGTCCTGGCCTACAGGCTTACAATCTAAACACACCCACACCCACACACCACGAAGGAAAACAGACAGGGAGAGGAAAAAGAGCAAACTCAGGCACCTGTTGAGAGCAGATTGAGGTTGAATGCCCAATGGACCAGCCTTCAGTGTGTTTCTTCCCATTTAACCTTTGGCTATATATTTGTAAATACAATAAGAGGAACCCTCTGATGGTGATAGCTGTTCAGCAGTGGAAAGGACCACTTGCGGGAGGAAAATATGAATCCCTGTGAGCCACGTCTGTGGGGGAAATAACAGAAGAATCAGCTGGGTGCCTGGATTCAAAATGCAGGTCTAAACTCATTCTCCAGCAGGAGAGAGACACCAGTAGCAGATTGTAAACACACAAAAGCCAAGCAGCGATATAGCATTAGGAATACAGGTTGTTAGACCCTTTTATCCTGTTTAGTCTGCTTGCAAACAGCACTGCTCTCTTTCTACCCCTCTTGCAATAAACAGACTACATACTATGAATTAAAAATGCTTTACTTACAGATTCAAAAGTCCAATTCATGCATTTATCCAAGTGGCAGCAAGGAGAACACAGGCAGAAATCTCTTGGGTAGAAAATACAGAAAGATAGTTTCAACTACATTTGCTCTCAACTCGTAGCAAAGCTTAGATACGTCCTTCCTTGTACAGTAGGTTGCAGGGCACAGAGACAGAGGAAACAGGAAGAGAAGGTTTCATTTCCTTTCCCATTGGAGAAGAGGGGTTTTGCAACCTAGCTGGGTCTAGGAATCTAACTCTGTGTTCTTAACCCCTTCATGCACCAACTAGCACTCATGCATATACTGTATATGTTTGAATGGGGAAGATGGTGGGCTGGAGACTTTTAAGCAGAGGCTGGATGGCCATCCGTCATGATTGCTGCGTCAGAGGGGGTTGGACTAGATGCCCCCTGGGGTTCCCTTCCAACTCTACAATTCTGTGATTCTGTGAAATATTACAGACACCATAACCATGCTGTGCTCATCTCACCCAAAACTCAATACATCCAATGATATTATAATATCTGTGGCTGCCCGTACCTAGTCTTGATCAGATGACCATAGCCTGGAAGGAAAAGCAGATGGGTGGGAGGGGGGACGGGACACACAGAGATTATATAACCAGCATAAAAAGGATTAGTATTTTTCCTCTGTTCCAGTTCTAGCGAATATCAAATGTACACGACATGTCGTCACTTGGGTATAAAAATAAGAATGATAATTTTTAAACAACCTTGCTTTTCCAGTTATCAGACAATCCCCCGGGCGTCGCCTTTCCTTGGAATGCTTCAGAGAACACAGTCTGGTATTTACGCCGCAGTGGCAAGGATATTTCTCTCGCTCCAGTTAAAATTTGCTTTGGGAACATGGGGCAATTTCTTCGCTGAATGTCAACTGGGTGGCAGGAAGCTGGGATGGCGAAGTGGATCAGATCTAGCCAGCTACAGGGTGGCAGAAAGATCCGAACAGAAAGGGCTGGTGCCATGCTGCTTCTATTGCAATTATTTGTGGGGTTTTAATATATTTTATATGTGTATATAGTTTCAAATCTATCAGTGTTTAATTGGTCTTTCTGCGTTTCCAGAGGTTCTTGGTTTTATCAGTAAGCCACCTTGAGTCCTGTCAGGGCAAATGGTGAGGTTTCTGTACTGTATGTGTATATAGTGTATTTTATTATGTAATAAATTATTCTTTTATATGTAAAATATATAAAAGAATAAACAGGGGTTATGCATTATGGTTTGATTTCAGATTGTTTATGCATAAGGAGGGGAGGTTTATGAATGGATGATCCCTTATGCTAGAAGTACAGGACCACCAACATTTCTCCAGTAAAAATAGGGACATCCCATTCCATAATGAAAATTTTACTATATATACCCCACACGTCCTACTGGGTTGCCCCAGACACTCTGGGCAGCTTCCAACATATATAAAAAACATTAAACATAAAATAACCCACTTCCCTATACAGGATTGCCTTCAGACAGCTTGGGGGTTGGATAACTCCATTCCCTCCAACATTTCTCCAATGAAAATAGGGACATCCTGAAGGAAAAGTGGGAGGCTTTAAGATCAAATTAGAAACTGGGACTGCTTCTCTAAATCTTGGACGTGCCTGGAAAATGGGGACATAATTATATATATAATATATATATAATTATCAGTCCCTGCTCCTGCTTATTTAGCAGTTTGAAAGCACGTCAAAGTGCAAGTAGATAAATACGAACCACTCCAGCGGGAAGGTAAATGGCATTTCCCTGCGCTGCTCTGGTTCCCCAGAAGTGGCTTAGTCATGCTGGCCACATGAAGCTGTATGCTGGCTCCCTCGGCCAGTAAAGCGAGATGAGCGTCGCAACCCCAGAGTCAGTCACGACTGGACCTAAGGGTCAGGGGTCCCTTTACCTTTACCTAGATTTTTTTCCTTAGCAAAAGACCTGGTTATAGATAAATGTTTTGTCTGGTGCCTTATGATGTGTAAGGAAGGTTTCAGGCGAGCCTCACTATGGAGAGCATTCCACAAACGGGGAGCCACCACAGAAAAGGCCCTGTTATTGTATAGCCACCCTCTGGAGCTCTTCTCCAGAGAGGTGCATGAAGAAGGGCCTCAGAGGATGGTTTCAGGGCCTGGGTCAGCTTTTCTCTTCCAAATATGTAGCAATGTTTGTTAAACCATAGCAATAGTTATGCTGCACAATGTTTTTCTTTTGGTATCTTTTCTCTTTTCATTCTTATTCTAACTCATGAGCTATTGCTGCAATCTGCTCCGATTGTACATTTTATCTTTATGAACCCTGTTTTTATTGTGTTATGTTACGTGAGCTGGTCTTTGACCGTAATAAATTTCCTAACTCTAACTCTATTTTCCTTCTGTACATTTTCCCTTTCAATAAAAATTATATACCGTATTTTTTGCTTTATAAGATGCACCAGACCACAAGACGCACCTAGTTTTTGGAGGAGGAAAACAAGAAAAAATATATTCTGAATCTCAGAAGCCAGAACAGCAAGAGGGATCGCTGCGCAGTGAAAGCAGCAATCCCTCTTGCTGTTCTGGCTTCTGGGATCACTGCGTAGGCTGCATTCGCTCCATAAGATGCACACGCATTTCCCCTTACTTTTTAGGAGGGAAAAAGTGAGTCTTATAGAGCAAAAAATACGGTACATGTAAAATGAAAGAAGTAGCCGCACGTCAGGTCTTCTTGAGACGAGGACTTTGAAGGCGTCCAGTTGATCCTGCCCTCAGCCATTCCCCATGCTTATTTTCTCAGTAAGGAAAACCGCTGGCTTTGAACAGCTCTGCCCATTTCTCGCTCCAACTATGTTGGCTTTGCAATTTTCGAAAGTCCCACAGGCCATTCATTTCCAGGGTGTTGGGTAGCATGCCACAACAGAGGAAGATAAAAGCTGCTCTGTGCCTTGTTTCAATAATGTAATCGGATGCTGGAATCCAGGATCAGACCTCGGTCATCCGAGGACGAAGGATGCTGAGACAAGCCCAGAGCAGGCTGCAGGGAGGACTCTCTCTCCCCGCAATCAGTTGGGCTGGGGTGGCAGGAAAGCAGATGCCTTATGTAACTGAGATGACTTGCGATGCTTGCTTGCAGAACCCTTTGCAAATAGAAATCTAGCACGCCATGGGAGAGGGTTCGGTCCCTGATGCGCTGGCTTTTTATTTTCTGGAAATTGTCCCTTTGCAACTGCATAGGTTCCAACATTTCTCCAATGAAAATAGGGATGACCTATTTAATAATAATAATAAGGGACAATAAATAAGGGACGCGGACGGCGGTGTGGGTTAAAGCACAGAGCCTAGGACTTGCCGATCAGAAGGTCGGCGGTTCAAATCCCCGCGATGGGGTGAGCTCCCGTTGCTCAGTCCCTGCTCCTGCCAACCTAGCAGTTCGAAAGCACGTCAAAGTGCAAGTAGATAAATAGGTACCGCTCCGGCGGGAAGGTAAACGGCATTTCCGTGCGCTGCTCTGGTTCGCCAGAAGCGGGTTGGTCATGCCAGTAAAGCAAGATGAGTGTCGGAACCGCAGAGTCGGCTACGACTGGACCTAATGGTCAGGGGTCCCTTTAACTTTACCTTTACTGGGTGTTATACATTCCTGGTGTAGACAAGGCTGAGCTCCTTGGACCACTGGTCTGACTCAGTAGACTTGTTCACACATTGTCAGGCATGGGAGGGGAACCAATTTAAAATACAGGTTAAAATGCTTTTATTCAATAACAATAGTAATAATAATAATAATAATGCCCTGACCATCTGTCTGGGTTACCCCAGCCACTCTGGGTGGCTTCCAACATATATAATGGTAAAGGGACCCCTGACCATTAGGTCCAGTCATGGCTGATTCTGGGGTCGCGGAGCTCATCTCGCTTTATTGGCCGAGGGAGCTGGCGCACAGCTTCCGGGTCATGTGGCCAGCATGACTAAGCCACTTCTGGCAAACCAGAGCAGTGCACGGAAATGCTGTTTACCTTCCCGCTGGAGCAGCACCTATTTATCTACTTGCACTTTGACATGCTTTCGAACTGCTAGGTTGGCAGGAGGAGGGACCGAGCAACGGGAGCTCACCCCGTCACGGGGATTCGAACCGCCGACCTTCTGATCGGCAAGTCCTAGGCTCTGTGGTTTAACCCACAGCGCCACCCGTGTCCCTCCTCCAACATATATAAAAACATAATAAAACATTAAACATTAAAAAACCTTCCCTATACAGGGCTGCCTTCAGATGTTTCCTAAAGGTTGTATAGCTACTTGTCTCCTTGACTTGGGGGGGGGGGGTCACATAATTCCATACCCTCCAAAATTTCTCTGATGAAAATAGGGATGTCCCAGAATCCTTTGCACTGCATCCATTATCCCTGGCTTTCAGCCTCGTCCAGGGTTTGTGTTTGTGAACATAGCCCACATTTTTGCGTTCTGTTTCCTGTCGTTCAGGCTAAACGTTTAATGGCAGGCCATCCACTGTAAGTCTGGAAGAGTTCTAATTTCATATGGAAGCAATAAGCATACAGGGAGGAGGGAGGAAAAACGCTGGTATGCACATTTGAGGTGTGAGTCAAGCTTCAGGGAGTATTAACTGATGGATTTGGCAAATGCCTTTTATGAAAACCTCTTGGTTGGCTTTTGCTGCCTACGTGACTGGGATCACACTCCAGTTGCGGGGCTTAAAGATGTAGCCACAATGGCTCCTCTTTGCCTCCACGGTCAGAGGGGCGATGCCTCTGAATACCTGGTCCTGAATGGCGTAACTGTGCCCCTGAAGGACCAGGTGTGCAGCCTGGAAGTCATTCTGTTTTTTTAACAAAATAATATTTATTAGTTTTCAACAATTTAAACACAACACTACAAAAAAAACCCAAAGAAAAACAATACAACAATACAATACCGTACAAAAAACACTACACAACACTAACACAAAAAATTAACAAAACAAAACAAAAACCATTCAAAACACAATCCAATTTCAATACCTTATCTCAGTGTTTCCCAACCTTGGGCCTCCAGCTGTTTTTGGACTACAACTCCCATCATCCCTAGCTAGCAAGACCAGTGGTCAGGGATGATGGGAATTGTAGTTCAAAAACAGCTGGAGGCCCAAGGTTGGGAAACACTGCCTTATCTTTCATTCACTTGTTTCCACGACCTCCTCACACCTCCCGTTTTGTCTTCCACTTCTATTAATTGTTTCAGCAATTCCTCTCCATCTTCCTCTACTTTCTATCCTATAATTATCTTAACACATTCTAACCTTATTTTTCCCTTTAATACCCTGTTAATCTATCTACACCTAATTACTTATAACATTTCTACTAAAGCCATATAACTTCATTCCAACGTTTTTCTAACATTCATTAATTTTACAGTATTTCTGTAAGTAGTCTTTAAACTTTTTCCAATCTTCTTCCACCGATTCTTCTCCCTGGTCTCAGATTCTGCCAGTCATTTCCGCCAATTCCATGTAGTCCATCAACTTCATCTGCCATTCTTCCTGTGTGGGTAAATCTTGTGTCTAGCCTGGAAGTCATTCTGGACTCACAGCTGCCCATGGAGGTGCAGATCAATTCTGTGTCCAGGGCAGCTGTTTATCAGCTCCATCTGGTACACAGGCTGAGACCCTACCTGCCAGCAGACTGTCTCGCCAGAGTGGTGCATGCTCTGCTTATCTCCCGCTTGGACTACTGCAATGTGCTATATGTGGGGTTCCCTTTGAAGGTGACTCGGAAACTACAACTAATCCAGAATGTAGCAGCTAGACTGGTGACTGGGGGCGGCCGCCGAGACCACATAACACCGGTCTTGAAAGACCTACACTGGCTCCCAGTACGTTTCCGAGCACAATTCACAGTGTTGGTGCTGACCTTTAAAGCCCTAAACGGCCACGGTTCAGTATACCTGAAGGAGCGTCTCCACCCCCATCTTTCTGCCCGGACACTGAAGTCCAGCATCAAGGGCTTTTTTGTGGTTCCCTCTCTGCGAGAAACCAAGTTACAAGGAACCAGGCAGAGGGCCTTCTTGGTAGTGGCACCCACCCTGTGCAACTTAAATCCTGCAAGCTTTCTAACAGCTCGGTCCCATAGGCAAGATGAGGCCGTTGTCTCCAGATGGGTTGAATGGCAAATTGGTACCCACCAGCTAGAGATGCCAGAAATTTCCAATGGGAATTGAAGCGGGAAATTGCTTTAGACCATTGGGGCCTCCTAGCTTGGTATTGTCTACAACCCAATGATGAGGAGACCCATTTCCTTCCAGATGTTGTTGGACTGCAACTCTCATCAGCTATTTTGTTTCCTTCCTTACCCTCTTCCTGAACTGCTGGCTGCTGTTCCACACACTCACATCCACCTGCCCTGGCCCCTCAGCCAGAAGTTGTCGCCTTATTTGAGCATGGGTGGGTATCTCATTCAGCAAGTCGGAGAGATTTCCAGCCATCAAGAGACCACCTCCTTTCTGTTCGCTTCCATTGCTGATGGCCACCCTAGACTCTTAACCAACAATCTGCTTGCCAAAGGATGGTCAGTCAGGGAGCGGTTTTCCTCCTACTGTGACTCCTGCACTTACCTGCTCCAACATACGTGTTAACTTTTTGCAAAGGAGAAATTTGCTGTGAGAGACTAATAATAATAATAATAATAATAATAATAATAATAATAATAATATATTATTTATATCCCTCCCATCTGGCTTGGTTTCCCCAGCCACTCTGGGCGGCTTCCAGCAAAATATTAAAATACAATAATTCATGAAATATTAAAAGCTTCCCTAAACAAGGCTGCCTTCAGATTTCTCCTAAAAGGCAGATACAGTGGTGCCCCGCAAGACGAATGCCTCGCAAGACGAAAAACCCGCTAGACGAAAGGGTTTTCCATTTTTGAGTTGCTTTGCAAGATGATTTTCCCTATGGGCTTGCTTCGCAAGACGAAAACATCTTGCAAGTCTTGCGATTTTTTTCCGCTCCCCCCCTTTTTCTAAGCCGCTAAGCCGCTAATAGCCTTTTAGCCGCTAAGCCGCTAAGCCTTTAATAGCCGCTAAGCCGCTAATAGCGCTAATCCGCTAAGCCGCTAATAGGGTTGCTTCGCAAGACGAAAAAACCGTTAGATGAAGAGACTCGCGGAATTGATTATTTTCGTCTTGCGAGGCACCACTGTAGTTGTTTATTTCTTGGACATCTGGTGGGAGGGCGTTCCACAGGGCTGGCGCCACTACCGAGAAGGCCCTCTGCCTGGTTCCCTGTAACCTCACTTTTCACAGTGAGGGAACCACCAGAAGGTCCTTGGCGGTGGACCTTAGTGTCCGGGCAGAACGATGGGGATGGAGATGCTCATTCAGGTATACTGGAGCAAGGCTGGTTAGGGCTTTAAAGGTCAGCACAAACCCTATGAATTGTGCTCGGAAACGTACTGGGAGCCAATGTAGGTCTTTCAGGACCGGTGTTATATGGTCTTGGTGACTGCTCCCAGTCACCAGTCTAGCTGCCGCATTCTGGATTAGTTGTACAGTGGTACCTCAGGTTACAGAAGCTTCAGGTTACAGACGCTACAGGTTACAGACTCCACTAGCCCAGAAATAGTACCTCAGGTTAAGAACTTTGCTTCAGGATGAGAACAGTTTCAGGTTAAGAACGGACCTCCAGAACTAAGTAAGTTCTTAACCCAAGGTACCACTGTAGTTTCTGGGTCTAGCCCCACATAGATGACTGCTTGCTTATGGGTAATAATAATAATAATAATAATAATAATAATAATAATAATTTATTTATTATGTAAATAGAGCTCTTTTCCTATCCCTGCCTTAACATAGAGAGCTGTTCTCCTTCCTCCACCCGACTTATTCCATGTGCACCAAAGCCATATGACTGAGGTTTGCAGAAGTCTGTTGCAGACAAGCCTGCGGGGAAGAGGAGAGGGTAGCTATCGCAGCGACGGCTGGGGTTCTGCCCTCCAGTTGCATTTTTTTTTAAAAAAATGTGCTCTTGTTATGTAAGGCTGTGGGAAGGATGGAAAACTACTGACAGATGCAGTCTCTCTCTGTATGTGTACTCATTCCCTGTCAGTGACTCACAACAGGAGAGGTCGGAACATCAGGAGGCTGCAGAGCGCACTGGGATGTCCTGTGCCTTGGGCAGGTGTGCTAGGAATCCCAAATGCTGTTGGCCTGGAAAAGGCCTTCAGCATCTCTTAAAGCGAGAAGTGTGGGTGAGAACAGCAAAGTCTTGCCATGGGACTGCTCTCTGCCACTGTGCGCGCACCAGACGTTTAAGGAACATTTAAAGCCCATAGCTCCTCCCAGAGAATCATGGAAACTATAGCTGACCCCCTCAGAGAACTATAATTCCCAGCACCCTGACAAACTACAGTTCCCAGGATTCTTTGGGGGGGGGGGAGTCCTAGTTACATGGGCCTAGGACCCATGTACCTACAGGACCGCCTCTCCTGGTATACCCCATGAAGGACCTTAAGGTCCACAAATGACAACATTTTGGAGGTCCCAGGTTGCAAAGTGGTTAGGTTGGTCTCAACTAGGGCCAGGGCCTTTTCAGTACTGGCGCCGACTTGGTGGAACACTCTGTCACAAGAGGGCCCTGTGGAACTAAGTATTTGTCATTACAAAAGACTGGCCAGGCTCCCCAGGATATCCAATCAAGTAAGCATTAACAGGTGACCTGCCAGACAGGAGGTAAACAAAGCACTCAGATTTCTGTTGTAGACCGCCCTTTCTGTGATGTTGTGATGTATGTATGATGTATCTGGGAGATGATCTTGGACTCCAAGGCGGGCAATTTAAAATGTCTATATGAGGTGCGGACACACCTGTGTTCTGGGTCCCTCCTCCTTTCCTGCGTGTGAAGGGAGCACCCTGTTGCAACAGTTCAATAAAGATCAGGCTTACTAGCTGCTTTGCTTCTCAATATTCTCTGGTTGTCTCTGTTATTTTCTCCGACCGATGGAGAACCTACAGAGGACTCTATAAGGGCTCTTGTGTCCCCCATAAGGGAATAAGGGCAGATTTCCGTTTATTACACATGCCATCCAAGTTGCGGTGCAACGTTACACCTTTATCACAAAGTGCTTCCGTGCATGGTCTCTTCAGGCAAACGCACACACCAATATGGAACGGAGGTTTCTCATCCTGAAATAAAGCTTGCCTCAATCGTGCATTGCCTGGGACCCAAGATAGATAGCTCGTTCCCAACCGATTTCAGTCTGTGAACCTCCAAGGTCACCTTCAAAACCTTGGGGCATTACGCATTTATCACAAGGCATAGGGAAGTGGCAGAATAGCCAAGCAGAAGGCAGGCCAGTTTCATTCAACCCAACTCTCTCCTGCTTCAGTGATGGTTGTGGAAACGTAAAGACCTCAAGCACAGAGAGGGGGAGAAAATGCACCACTCTGCCTAGGGGTAGGCGCAGTGAGGTCATCCCAGGACATGTTTCCATTCATAACTTTCCGTAGAGCTATTTGGGGACATTGATTTAAATCCCGAGGCGTGTAATGCGTATGGCAAAGCCCAGTAGTGGCCCAGGCCGCCCTGTAATTTCAGCTTGCAGTTGAGCTGTTTTTCTTTTATGCCCCCCTTTTATTTATTAAATTTGTAAACTGCCCTATACCCATAGATCTCAGGGTGGTTCACAACATAATCAGGCCGATTCACAACATATTAGCATTTTTCTTTGCTGCAATTCTTAGAAAGGAACCTAGGAGGCTGCAATTTCCTAGGTGAAGTACTCTGTTTCTCTCTTTGTGCGGCAAACACGTTGGTGTGGCAGGAGTGGACGGCAAGCGTGGCAGAAAGATTTGAGGACAATTTAAGGAATGTTTAAACATTTCAGTGTAGTATAGTATGGTATGAATTATTATTCATATGATGGGTGTTCATCAGTATGCAGATGACACCCAGCTCTACCTCTCCTTTAAATCAGAACCAGTGAAGGCGGTGAAGGTCCTGTGTGAGTGCCTGGAGGCGGTTGGAGGATGGATGGCGGCTAACAGATTGAGGTTGAATCCTGACAAGACAGAAGTACTGTTTTTGGGGAACAGGGAGCGGGTTGGTGTGGGGGATTCCCTGGTCTTGAATGGGGTAACTGTGCCCCTGAAGGACCAGGTGCGCAGCCTGGGAGTCATTTTGGACTCACAGCTGTCCATGGAGGCACAGGTTAATTCTTTGTCCAGGGCAGCTGTCTACCAGCTCCACCTGGTACGCAGGCTAAGACCCTACCTGCCCGCAAACTGTCTTGCCACAGTGGTGCATGCTCTGGTTATCTCACGCTTGGACTACTGCAACGCGCTCTACGTGGGGCTACCTTTGAAGGTGACAAAGAAACTGCAATTAATCCAGAATGTGGCAGCTAGACTGGTGACTGGGAGTGGCCGCCGGGACCACATAACACCGGTTCTGAGAGATCTGCATTGGCTCCCAGTACGTTTCCGAGCACGATTCAAAGTGTTGGTGCTGACCTTTAAAGCCCTAAACGGCCTCGGCCCAGTATACCTGAAGGAGCGTCTCCACCCCCATCGTTCAGCCCGGACACTGAGATCCAGCGCCGAGGGCCTTCTGGCGGTTCCCTCATTGTGAGAAGTGAGGCTACAGGGAACCAGACAGAGGGCCTTCTCGGTAGTGGCACCCGCCCTGTGGAACGCCCTCCCATCAGATGTCAAAGAGATAAATAATTACCTGACATTCAGAAGACATCTTAAGGCTTCAGGGATGTTTTTAATATGTAACGCTGTACTGTTTTTAACACTGATTGGGAGCCGCCCAGAGTGGCTGGGGAAACTCAGCCTGATGGGCGGGGTATAAATAATAAATTATTATATTATATTATTATTATTAATATTGCTTGCAGAATATGGATAGATATCTTTTCAAACCGAGAGCAAGGGACGTTTTGTTTTGCGACGTATTTCTTATCAATAATAATCATAATAATAATTGGTGTGGCACAAGCAAATTTTTATTCTGAAAGTGTGGCCCAGAGGCAGAAGTTTGAGAACCACTGTCTTGCATTCTAGCTCCTGCATGGAAGCTTATTCTAAAATTAAAGGCAAGATATAGTAGTAGCAAAGGGACATGGGTGGCGCTGTGGGTTAAACCACAGAGCCTAGGACTTGCGGTTTGAATCCCCGCAACGGTGTGAGCTCCTGTTGCTCGGTCCCTGCTCCTGCCAACCTAGAAGTTCAAAAGCACGTCAAAGTGCAAGTAGATAGATAGGTACCACTCCGGCGGGAAAGTAAACGGTGTTTCCGTGCGCTGTTTTGGTTCGCCAGAAGCAGCTTAGGTCATGCTGGCCACATGACCCGGAAGCTGTACTCCGGCTCCCTCAGCCAGTAAAGTGAGATGAGAGCCGCAACCCCAGAGTTGGTCACGACTGGACCTAATGGTCAGGGGTCTCTTTACCCTTTACCTTTATAGTAGTAGTAGTAGTAGTAGTAGTAGTAGTAGTAGTAATAAAATAAATTTCTTTATATGCCACCCATCTGATTGGGTTGCCCCAGCCACTCTGGGCAGCTTCCAACAAATTAGAACACAGTAAGACATCAAACATGGGACGCGGGTGGCGCTGTGGGTAAAAGCCTCAGCGCCTAGGGCTTGCCGATCGAAAGGTCAGCGGTTCGAATCCCCGTGGCGGGGTGCGCTCCCGCTGCTCGGTCCCAGCGCCTGCCAACCTAGCAGTTCGAAAGCACCTCTGGGTGCAAGTAGATAAATAGGGACCGCTTACTAGCGGGAAGGTAAACGGCGTTTCCGTGTGCGGCTCTGGCTCGCCAGAGCAGCGATGTCACGCTGGCCACGTGACCCGGAAAGTGTCTCCGGACAGCGCTGGCCCCCGGCCTCTTGAGTGAGATGGGCGCACAACCCTAGAGTCTGTCAAGACTGGCCCGTATGGGCAGGGGTACCTTTACCTTTACCTAAGACATCAAACATTAAAAACTTCCCTATACAGGGCTACTTTCAGATGTCATAGTAGTGGTTTGCTGGAGGAGTGGAGCTTAAATGAAATAAAAAAGGAAGAGGCACTAGATGGAAGGGCATTCCAGCAC
This sequence comes from Podarcis muralis, assembly GCF_964188315.1. Lineage (NCBI taxonomy): Eukaryota > Metazoa > Chordata > Lepidosauria > Squamata > Lacertidae > Podarcis > Podarcis muralis. The sequence continues at coordinate 67,966,540 of NC_135664.1, read as the reverse complement.
TAGGGAACTGCTAAGGAAGAAAGGGATGCATTCAACTGCGTCTTCCAAGCAGGAGCTGGTAGTTCAAGGATGCGTGCCTGGGAAGCGGAGCTTTTGTAATAATGTCTGTGGCCAGGCACCTTTTATCCCACAACAGTCGGAGCCAAATGAGTTCTTAAAATATAGCTCCAGCACCCTCTAGTGTTTGTGGGGGGAGAGAGGTTTTCTTAAGACAGTTCCGTTATTTGCTGCAACCAGAAATGACCGCAAGGGTCACAACCCAGATTCTCCAAATGCCCCTATTTTCCAGGGACAGCCCCGGATTTACAGAAGCTGTCCCAGTTTCTGATTTGGTCCTGGAATGTCCCGCTTTTCCTTAGGACAGCCCTATTTTCATCGGAAAATATTTTCATCGGATAGTGATGTATGGAAGTGAGAGCTGGACCATCAAGAAGGCTGATCGCCAAAGAATGGATGCTTTTGAATTATGGTGCTGGAGGAGACTCTTGAGAGTCCCATGGACTGCAAGAAGATCAAACCTCTCCATTCTGAAGGAAATCAGCCCTGAGTGCTCACTGGAAGGACAGATCCTGAAGCTGAGGCTCCAAGACTTTGGCCACCTCATGAGAAGAGAAGACTCCCTGGAAAAGACCCTGATGTTGGGAAAGATGGAGGGCACAAGGAGAAGGGGATGAGATGGTTGGACAGTGTTCTCGAAGCTACAAACATGAGTTTGACCAAACTGCGGGAGGCAGTGGAAGACAGGAGTGCCTGGCGTGCTCTGGTCCATGGGGTCACAAAGAGTCAGACGCGACTAAACAACTAAACAACAACAACATTTTCATCGGATAAATGTTGGAGGCTATGGAGTTATGTTGTTGCTTGTCTTCACTTACCCCGTCCCAGTGCCCTGCTCGCCGTTGTGGAGAATATTCTTATGTTATGAATTCTCTATGTCATTATTAAGAAAAAGAGGTTGGAATAGGCGAATAGTCATGTGAACTGGCCCTGGATCAAGGGACTTTTCTTCTTTCAGTTCTCAGTCTTCTAAACCTAGCTCAAGGTTGCCATCTGAACGAACCAGAGGTTTAACTGTGAATCAATCATAGCCAGTCCATCATTTGGAGAACCAAACTTTAGAATCATTTTGTCCCCAAAATAGCAAGGAGACATTTTGTGTTGGCGATTGTAACCTTGGTTTAAGGTAGGGTTGCTGAATGTCCGGAATTCAGCCCCCTTAAGCAGAGTCGGGGCAGAAATCACTGAAATGTTGGGGGACGGGGGGTGGGGAAGCTCAACAACTTTGCCCAAAAAAGCACAACAACTTTCGTGTCCAGATTTTCACCTTTTGAAACATGGCAACCCTGGTTGACACCTTGTTTATATATCTAATGCTGGCTGGTGTAATAAACGAAAATCTCCCTTATGGGGGACACAAGAGCCCTTACAGAGTCCTTTGCAGGTTCTCCATCGGTCGGAGAAAATAACAGAGGCCAACCAGAGAATATTGAGAAGCAAAGCAGCTAGTAAGCCTGATCTTTATTGATCTGTTGCAACAGGGTGCTCCCCTCACACGCAGAAGAAGGAGGAGGACCCAGAATCCAGGTGTGCCCGCCCTTATATAGACATTTTAAATTGCCCACCCTGGAGTCCAAGACCACCCCCAGACACATCATACCTACATCACAGAAAGGGCGGTCTACAACAGAAATCTGAGTGCGTTGCTTACGTCCTGTCTGGCAGGTTACCTGTAAATTCTTACTTGATTGGATACCCTGGGGAGCCTGGCCAGTCTTTTGTAATGACAAATACTTAGTTCCTGAGCCAGGTCACAGGCTCACCCTATTCATACACAGATATACCCTTAAGACAGGTTTTGTGAAGGAAAAGACAATGGGGAGGCTTCTCCATTTTCCTTTGACCTTACAGAGAAAACATTTGGTCAGTTTGGGAGCTGCCTCAGACATGTGGCCCATACATTTATGTATGTTTTTGCCTGGCACATCCATGAACATTTATTATATATATATAAGACCTTAATTTTTTTTATTTCACTGGAAACGTATGGGATGGGGTCTCGCTGAGCACTTTTAAGTTGATTTTACACAGGACAGTGTTGCCACGAGGTAACCCCACTTCAGTGACCGTCGCGTGAGCAGCCCAAGGCCCAGGAGCTCGCTAGGCCAGCTTTAGCAGCCGCTGGTTTGACGAAGTTTCCTTTGTAAAGAGGAGCTATTTATATACCTCGGCCGGCCTTTTGTGGGGCTTTGCTGAAGTAAGCGGCGGGCAAACACAATAGCCACCATCCTGTTTAAAGCCCAGGAGCTTAGCTGCTGTTTTATTCCCCTTCGATTGCATTTGGTGTTCCAGGAACCTTGTGATTTGAGCGTCAGCAAAGGCCCTGAATCATATAAATGCAGCCTTTGCCAAGTTTCCCTGTCACCAAACGGGCTGCCTTTCGTTGTGTCGGCATGAGCCAGGCTAGCAAGAACGGCAGTCCTCCGAAATTAAAGGCAAATAAGGCAGTTTATGCTGTTTTTCTGATTTCCCCCTAATTGTTAAATTATGCTTTATGTCTGAGCTTTCACACGACCTAAAAGCCATTTCCGGGAATTATATTAGTGCAAGTTTACTGCTCTGCCTTACTCGCAAATTGTTAAGTTGTGGGTGAACATATCAGACGACACAGCGATTCTTCAAACAGCTCTTGTTTATTCACAGGGCAGGACAGAACTGAACTGTAGGGTTCAGTCAGCCTGCTTATATAGAGCTCTAGTACAACGTAACTGTATCAACTTTCTAAAACTATCCAATCACTGAACGTCACTTTCTATCCCTTATTTGCTTGCAGCTGGTGGTAGCCAGGTTCTGGAGCAGGGAGAAGGCAGTTGGGCAAAGGAAAAGGCCTAGGAATAAAGAGGTGTGGCAAGCTGCAGAGAGAGGGGGGGGAGGGCCTTAGCTCATTATAGAGCAACCGCTTTGCGTGCAGAAGGTCCCCAGTTCGATCCCCGACACGCCTGATGGCAAGAGGTGAGAGACAACCAGCAGGGAATGGCTTTTCCAGCCTGGCTTGCCCCACCTTCCTGCAGCCCCAGGAATCTTCATAAGGGAGCTGTTTCCAGAGGAAAAACCACGAGGGATGAGAGACTCTGTTTGCTATCAGGGGGTGGCTGGTTTCACCTGTGCTGCCTCACCTGTGACTCTGTACACATTCAGACTGCATTCATTTACTAGCGACGATGTGGGGTGTACTTCAGAACAGACTCGTGTGCTCTTTTAAGCTTTAATGCAATTGTCACTGTCTGTATTTATTTATTTTTTTGCATGTAATTTCCTTTGAGCTTTGCTGCTTGCATTTCCTGCTCTGCACCCATATACAGTGGTACCTCGGGTTACAGGCGCTTCAGGTTATGCGATTTCGGGTTGCGCACCGTGCCAAACCCAGAAGTACTGGAACGGATTACTTCTGGGTTTTGGCGCTCGCGCATGCGAAGAAACACTAAATTGCACTTTGCGCATGTGCAAAAGTGCCAAATCGCGACCCACTTGTGCGCAGACACGGCGCTGCGGGTCACAAACGTGCCTCCCGCATGGATCACGTTCGCAACCTGAGGTTCCACTGTACGTACATATGCCTGCTGATGTAGGATAACACTTTGTGCATCTCACGATGTGGGACTCTAGCCTAGCCTATTTGCTAAATCTCATATTCTGCTGATTTGCCTTGCCCGTGGGTGAGGAATGATTTGATGGAGAGACAACACTGCCACCTACTGACCCCACCTAGGAAATGCATCTTCAACGTCAAAGGCTTTGAGCAAGATGGGGAAACCTGCAATGCCCTGGATCGGCTGATGCAGGTGGAAGTCCACCGATGTAGTATGGAACAGTGGCTGGGGAAAATAATAATAATAATAATAATAATAATAATAATAATAATAACAACAATAATTTATTATTTATACCCCGCCCATCTGGCTGGGTTTCCCCAGCCACTCTGGGCGGCTTCCAACAAAGTATTAAAATACAGTAGTCTGTTAAACATTAAAACATTAAAATGTGGTACCCTTGGTGCTGAAATGAAAAGGGAGACAGAAACTTGCCTGTCTAGTCTGGAATTGTGTGTCCTGAATGGCAGCGACTGCTGGAAGATTCAAGACAGCTAAATGAAAGTGCAGTGGTACCTACAGATGCTTCAGGTTACAGACTCTGCTAACCCAGAAACAGTACCTCGGGTTAAGAACTTTGCTTCAGGATGAGAACAGAAATCGCGCTGCAGCGGTGTGAGGCCCCATTAGCTAGAGAGGTACCTCAGGTTAAGAACAGTTTCAGGTTAAGAACGGACCTCGAGAACAAATTACGTTCTTAACCCGAGGTACCACTGTACTGTATTGGCGTGAATATAAGGCGCACCCGAATATATGCCACGCCTTTAAAATTCAAGGGGGGAAAAGAAAAAAAAAATACAATACCCAAATATAAGTCACTCCCTTAAAAATCTGCAGGCACTCACACCCAGACGTTTTACCGTACGTCTGTTTCAGCAGCGATACGTAAAAGCCAATTTTTTTGTAAGGTCGCAAATTTAAGCCGCACTTTAACTTCTCATGGGCGCGGGTGGCGCTGTGGGTAAAACCTCAGCGCCTAGGACTTGCCGATCGGCGGTTTGAATCCCCGCGGCGGGGTGCGCTCCCATCGTTTGGTCCCAGCGCCTGCCAACCTAGCAGTTTGATCACTCCTCCGGGTGCAAGTAGATAAATAGGGACCACTTACCAGCGGGAAGGTAAACGGCGTTCCGTGTGCTGCGCTGGCTCGCCAGATGCAGCTTTGTCACGCTGGCCATGTGACCCGGAAGTGTCTTCGGACGGCGCCGGCTCCCGGCCTCTGGAGTGAGATGAGCGCACAACCCTAGAGTCTGGCAAGACTGGCCCGTACGGGCAGGGGTACCTTTACCTTTACCTTTAACTTCTCATGGTGGAATTTGGGGAAAAAATGAGGCTGATATTCAGGAAAATACGGTACTTCTTCACACAGCAGAGAGTTAAACTATGGAACTCCACCCCCCACCCCCAGAAGACAGTGATGGCCACCAATCTAGATGGCTTTAGACAAATTGACGGAGGAGAGGGCTGCCAATGGCTGCTAGCCGTGATATAACTGTGTTTGGCTTCCACAGGAGGGGAAATGTTCTCACACTCAGATCTCGCACTTGTGGGTTTCCCACAGACATCTGGTTGGTCACTGGGAGAAGAGGTTGCTGGACTAGACGGGCAACTGGCCTGATCCAGAAGGCTCTTCTCATGTTCTTATGCCTCTGTGGCCAGTGTGGTGTAGTGGTTAAGAGCGGTAGTCCCGTAATCTGGTAAACCGGGTTCGCTTCCCCGCTCCTCCACATGCAGCTGCTGGGTGACCTTGGGCCAGTCACACTTCTCTGAAGTCTCTCAGCCCCACTCACCTCACAGAGTGTTTGTTGTGGGGGAGGAAGGGAAAGGAGATTGTTAGCTGCTTTGAGACTCCTTTGGGGAGTGATAAAGCGGAATATCAAATCCAAACTCTTCTTCTCTGCAGATGTTTTGTTGGGTTTGCTTTAGAGGTTATTGTTATCAGCATATTGTTCTGGGTTGTCCACCCCCATGCATCAAAACTTGCTTGGAGACCCTATATGCCATAGCTGTCAACCGTCCCCTATTTGGCGGGAAACTCCCTTAACCCAGCGCCGTGTCCCGCTGCTGTCCCTTATTGATGATGTCCCTTAAATTTCCCGGGTTTCATGCTCACCCGGCACGGGAGGGAAGCAGCGGCTCGGGGTCCTCCACCGCGAGAGAGAGAGTGCGGCACGAGCTACCGCGTCTCCGTCTCTCCCTTTCCCCCCTCAGGGGCGCGTTGTGAGGAGACGGGTGGCGGTGGGCGTGCAGGCAGCCCCTCTCTTGCGAGACTTCCACCGCGCAGCCAGGGGAAGCCGGAGGCGGCAGCGGCGGCCTGAGGGAGGAGGAAGAGGAGGGGATGGGGAGGGATGCAGAAGGGTGCCGCGGCAGCGCCGCAACCGCCTCATGCCGGGCTCATGGATGGCGGGGGCGAGAGTCTCTCTTTCTCCTTCCCCCCCTCTCTCGGGCGGGGAAGGGCCGATGGAACTCCTTGCGCCAGGACGACGGCAGCCCCGACATGCTGCTTAGCATCCCCTCCAACCAGTGCTGCATCTTAATGTAGTGATTTCCCCCTCTGCATCCCTTTCATAACTCTATTTTTATAAATCATTTGTCCATCCATAGTTCAAATTTTTACTACAAGTTTTCTGTCAATCCTACCAATGTATGTAATTCTTTACAATAGCTTTTCAACTAAATTATAAACTTTCCCCATTCTTTATTAAAGAGGTCCTCTTCCTGGTTTCTAATTCTGCCTGTAAGCTTTGCCATCTCGATGTCGTTCATCAGTTTTTTCTGCCACTTTTCTTTGGTTGGAGTTGTAGACCCTTGGGATCATCTAGTCCAACCCCCTGCAAAACACGGTCAGTCGCAGCCAAAGCAGCGTGGCTCCATCAGTGGTGGATTTCTGTATAAACTAAGCCAATATCCCTTATTTTGGCTGCTGGTCCCTTATTTTCAAATCTGTAAGTTGACAGCTATGAATATGCATTGAGCGTCTGAAAAATGACAATGATTGCAACGGTGGTGCTGGTATCATGCCAACGGCAGCTTCCCTGAAACACTTCTTTTGTTCTGGGGTGCTTCCTGCACTACAAAGACTTTGCTCTCTGAATCCTTGTGAAATTCTTGGTCTTTGTAAGCGCTGCAGTTCAGCCGAACCAGAGCGGTTTCACATTCTTTCTTGCTTCTTTTGAAATGACTCTCAAATAACCGAACCTCCCCTCATGTCTTTCTTCCTGCTGACTCACTGCTTAGTAAAAGCACGAGCACTACAGGACAATAGATTTTTTCCAAACGCAGTTGAACGCCCTGCATTCGCATCAGTAGCCCCTACACATGATGCTCTCATGTGCCAACTTCTCTGCCCACATCTCCATGAGAAGAAGTCATTATTTGACCCTGCAGTCCACCCTCCTTCTGCAGAGGCTCAGAAAAGTGCAGAGAAAGCCATTCTTCACCGTCACAATGTCCTGTTTCACCACAAGTTAAGCAGAAGTTAGGAACCTAGTAATCAGAACAAAAAAAATTCCTTCCAGTAGCACCTTAAAGACCAACTAAGTTAGTTCTTGGTATGAGCTTTCGTGTGCATGCACACTTCTTCAGATACACACTAGTAATCAGAGTTACAGTACGCCAGCTTGCTTAATATTTCCTATGCTGAGTGGCTGTGGCTGTTCAGGGTTCCATGTGATTTCATGGGTTATGTTTACCGATTTTCCCCACAGAGAGAAAACTCGCGCATGACACAATCGCGCTTACACACACCCCAGAAATGTCAATGTATCTGATTCGTTCCTTTCATAAAAATTATACAGTGGACGCTCGGGTTACGAACGTGATCCGTGTGGGAGGCATGTTCTCAGCCCGCAGCGTTCACAACCCGCAGCGCCACGTCTGTGCACGCACGGGTTGCGATTCAGTGCTTCTGCGCATGCGCAAAGTGTGATTTAGTATTTCTGCACATGCACGAGTGCCGAAACCTGAAATTAGCCTGTTCTGGTACTTCCGGGTTCAGCGCGGTGCGCAACCCGAAAACACGCAACCTGAAGTGTCTGTAAGCCGAGGTATGACTGTATACCCTTTGAGAGTAACCCCTCACCCCCCCAACAAACCTCAAAGTGGTTTACAAAAGATAAAGAAAAAAAGAAAACACTTGCAAGCACTTAGAACTTAAAAATAAAAACTAAAAACAGCAATAAGCTAAAAACAGATTAAAATACCGTATTTTTCGCTCTATAAGACGCACCAGACCACAAGACGCACCTAGTTTTTAGAGGAGGAAAACAAGAAAAAAATATTCTGACTCTCAGAAGCCAGAACAGCAAGAGGGATGACTGCACAGTGAAAGCAGCAAATCCTCTTGCTGTTCTGGCTTCTGGGATAGCTGCGCAGTCTGCATTCGCTCCATAAGACAGTGTTTCCCAACCTTTTTTGGGCAAAGGCACACTTGTTTGATGAAAAAAATCTCGAGGCACACCACCATTACAGCCCCGTGACGTCAGCGCGCAGCGTCACACCGGGAGGGACGCACGAAAGTGTAAGTTTCAATTTTTTCCCCTCCCCCTTGCCAGGGAACCTCCAAGCTTTGGGGGTGGGGGGGGGGAGGAGGCAGCAAAGCGAGGGACTGAGGGACTCCTCCAACGACAAGGGTTGGGGAAGAAGAGAAAGGGCTATTCCGCTCCAGTCACGGGAGGGGAATATGTACTGGCCCAACTGGTGTGCGGTCTTCGGAAAGCGGGGTGCGGGAAGGAAGCCTAGGGTCGGGGTCCACCGACCTCGGCGGAGAAAGGCAACAACCGAAGCCTCCCGACGGTTTCGGGGGAGACGTTCAGAGCTTCCCTGGGAGTTTCTCAGCCTGCCTTTCGGAGGAAGAGGCGGAGGGGGCCTGGGGATGGCGGTGGCCTCGGCCTCGCCCTCCCTCCGTCCCTCTACCTTTGTGGTGGACGCGCAGGTTGTTCTGCGAGAGGCTGATGTAGCTGAATTTGTCCTTCGGGCTCCAGGAGCGCAGCAGCGGCGTCTCCTGCTCGTCCACGGCCGGGTAGAGCCGCTTGAGGCGCCGCTTGAGCTCCTTCTCCTGCTCGTTCAGGGCCGGGTCGCCGCCGTGAGGGAAGGGCGCTGGGGCGCTGCTGCTGCTGCCGCCGCCGCCGCTCCCGGCAGGCATGGGCCCAGCTGAGGCGGCGGCGGCTGTTGTGGTGGTGGTGGCGATAGCGGGCGGAGGAGGGGGCGGCGGCGGGGCCGAGGTGGCCGGCGGCGGCGGGGGAGGCGGCGGCGGGTGGAGCAGGAGGGCGGCCGAGGCCGGTGAGGGAGTAGGGTTGCCCGGGGCTTGAGGAGCCGTCGCCGGGAGTTGCTGCTGCTGTTGTTGCTGCTGCTGCCCAGACATGCCGGCCTCCTCCTCGTCCGCTGTTTCGCGCTCCTCCCTTTTGCGCGCGCTGCCCCGCCGCCGCCCCATTGGCTGGGTCCTGTCAGCTGATCCTGTGTTATTTCCTGTGTGTGTGTGTGAGGGGAGAATGGAGAGAGAAACCTCGGCACCACCACCGCGGAGCCGCCCCCGGCTCGACGCGGATCCTCGCCGCCGCCGCCCCGCCTCTCGCCGCCCGACTCGCCCGCCTCCCTCCCACGGCACACCAGGCAACGTCTCGCGGCACACTAGTGTGCCGCGGAACACCGGTTGGGAAACACTGCCATAAGACACACACACATTTCCCCTTGCTTTTTAGGAGGGAAAAAGTGAGACTTATAGAGCAAAAAATACGGTACATGTCAACGTTCTATATATCTGGGTAGGCTTGTTCAAACAAAAGGAATTTTTAGCAGGTGTTGAAAAGAGAAAAACGAAGGCATCTGCCTGATGTTAATAGGGAGTTCCAAAGTGCTGCCACACTAAAATATCAATTTCTTACAAATGTAGAACAGGCATTATGTGTCCCCAGTAATAGTGCCAGTTCCGCAGATTGAGGCCATCAAGAGTGCATGTGTGGAATAGGACAATCTCTCAGGTTTGCATTTGACAGCCCTGCCTCTTTCTTACTCTTCTGTTTCATTTTATTTTTGGGCCTCAAGCCAGGGGGAGGGGCGTTTGCCATAACGCCCGATTAGCAAAGGCTTAAAATAAATAAATAACGCCAAACGTGTTTCCTGAGGTTCTTTGTTCTTCACTCCCACGTGAAATACCCGGTTCTGTTGCAACGAGTGGAAATTTAGCAGGTCAAGCTGTTCCGAGTCGTTCGACTGAGAGGAGCCAAGCTCCCTTTTTACTTTGGGTTGATGACAATCTCACCCTGCTAAGATTTCCTTTAAATAGAGAGGCGATTGTGACTGAGTGTCGACAGGTGTTTCTTGCAAAGTGAGTCATCCTCAGCCGAGCTGCCTGGCTGTCTTCCAGAAGCGGTGATGGTATCTCAAAACGTGAGAAGCCCCAAAAGGCTTGCTCGGTCTGCACATGACCCATCTTTTCTCAGGGACAAACCCAGCACCACACAAAAGCAATTGAAGACAACGCAGGGAGGGTGTATTGCATTGTTGTCCCCCCCGCCCCAAGATCTTTATTGAAACTTAACATATAGTTAAAGCCATGGTTTTCCCAGTAGTGATGTACGGAAGTGAGAGCTAGACCATAAAGAAGGCTGATTGCCAAAGAATGGATGCTTTTGAATTCTGGTGCTGGAGGAGACTCTTGAGAGTCCCATGGACTGCAAGAAGATCTAACCTCTCCATTCTCAAGGAAATCAGCCCTGAGTGCTCACTGGAAGGACAGATCCTGAAGCTGAGGCTCCAATACTTTGGCCACCTCATGAGAAGAGAAGACTCCCTGGAAAAGACCCTGATGCTGGGAAAGATGGAGGGCACAAGGAGAAGGGGACGACAGAGGACGACATGGTGGGACAGTGTTCTCTAAGCTACCAACGTGAGTTTGACCAAACTGCGGGAGGCAGTGGAAGACAGGAGTGCCTGGCGTGCTCTGGTCCAGGGGGTCACGAAGAGTCGGATATGACTAAACAAGAACAACAACATATATATATATAATAACCAAAATTCCCAATGATTCCCTCACAAAAAATATAATATCTATATTACAACAGCTGCATAATTATACACTTAATTATAAAACCCACCCCCCTCCACAGCAATCCGACTTCTTTATATTTCTTTCTAACTTTCCCCCCTTGCATTCTATAATAAATTATTTTTGTTAAATTCAGATTTTTCCTTTTTTTGGTTTTGTTATTGCTTACATTTTTTATTCTAAGCCTATTAGCACGTCACTTTTAGAACAACATTTTGACATATAATCTTCGAAATACTTCCGCTCCATCCTTAACTTTTGATTTGATTGGTATCTTATAATTGAAGTTAATTTTGCCAATTCTATATACTCACTTAATTTACAAATCCACTCTTCCTTTGTTGGTGTGTCCTGAGATTTCCATTTACAGTGGTACCTCGGGTTAAGTACTTAATTCGTTCTGGAGGTCTGTTCTTAACCTGAAACTGTTCTTAACCTGAAGCACCACTTTAGCTAATGGGGCCTCCTGCTGCTGCCGTAGCCCAATTTCTGTTCTTATCCTGAAGCAAAGTTCTTAACCTGAAGCACTATTTCTGGGTTAGCTGGCTCTGTAACCTGAAGCATATGTAACCTGAAACGTATGTAACCCGAGGTACCACTGTAGTAGCAATCAGGGAGGATGTCTTGCATTGTGTTCACAAGTTACATTTGAGTGTGCAACCCGTGTTCACTGGTTGCATTCAGCAGGTGTACACTGTGTGCCTGTGCCCATAAATAGCTGGTGTGCAAGGTTATGCACATGTAATCTCCAAGGTTCATGGAGTCCCGTGTATGCAGCAGCCGAGATTTGCAAATCAAGCAGTGTGCAATCTTTCGCAAACACTTGCAAATGCGTAGGGACAGTTTGTACTTACGTTCAGTACAATGTGTGTCAGCGAATGGTCTGAAGACGAGTTCTGGGGTATGCATTCTACGCCAGACTGGCTTCTCTCCGATGGAAAGCTGGAGGGGGCAGACTCGCCCCCCCCAGCCCAGAGTGTGTTCAGAAGCAAAGAGAGAGGCAGAAGCTGACCAGCTTAGGGAGGAGTTACACAGTTACGAGATAATGCCGACAGAACCAGAAGGGAGGGGGCAGCTAGATGAGACGTCACTTGAGAGCATGGAGGACCCCCCCCCTTCGGACTCGGAGGTCCGAATGTATCAGAGAGCAAAGGTGTCAGAGGGATGGAGGAAATTTCCGTTGGCACCCAAAATGGTGCGGAAGGAGGATTAGACTAGGCAACTGCCCACCTTGCGGAGAGCTGTGTATTTGTGCTTGCAACATGACACTGTAATAAAAGGACCATAAATCTATCAGCTGCTCGTTAATTCTGGTTAATTCGTTAATGCTGGTTTTGACCTTTAAAGCTGGTGTTAGCCACCCTGAGCCCGGCTCTGGCCTGGGAGGGCGGGGTATAAATAAAACAATTATTATTATTATTATTATTATTATTATTATTATTATTATCTGTGAAGTTACTGAAGGGAAGGGAGGACTCGCCATGCCTGAGAATGTGTGAACAAGTCTACTGAGTCAGACCAGTGGTCCAAGGAGCTCAGCCTTGTCTACACCAGGAATAGATAACACCCAGTAGAGAGGGTTTAATCCATCCCCCTAAAGAATTTTTGTTTTGTTCCCCCACGTAAGATTCCACCAATTTTGGCAGGGGAGGCAAAAAAGCAGCAGAAGAAAGCAGACACAGCAGCGATGGGATGGGCAACGCCAAGAGCCCTGGTGGGGATTCACCTGTCTCCTTGCCTGGTAATCAGATTGATTATTTGATGAACGGAAATGGGCTGATACAACCCCAGCTCCTCAGCTGGCCTGGATGGATTCGCTGAAGGAGGTTCTGGGTGCAGCGTGGCTGCCTGCCTGTGACTGCGAAGGGCAGCCACACCTAATTTTGTCCACGCTCTCTGCTGATACGTGGCCCCTGGGAGGCTGATATGTGGCCCTCGGGTGAAAAACAGCTAGCCACCCCTGGTCTACATTCACCAGTGACATTTGTTTTGAAATTTGAGTGCTGTAGGTGTTTCTCCCTTTGGTCAATTCTCTCTTTCCACCTTGGGATCAGCCCCCTCCCCTTAAGAGAAAGAGAAAGTTCACACGCTAAACCTTTCGAAGTGATCTAGGTAAAAGATGGATCCAGTAGAGTTAACCTGAACCTTGAAAAGACCATAGAGCTGAAAGAGGAAGAGGGAAAGAGCGGCATTCTTCCAATTTCCTCCTCCAGATGTATTTTTCAAGAGAGAAAGAGGTAACCTTCCTCATCACCTCATGAGCAAGTGAGAAATTGTTCTGCCCGGACACTGAGGTCCAGCGCTGAGGGCCTTCTGGCGGTTCCCTCGCTGCGAGAAGCCAAGTTCCAGGGAACCAGGCAGAGGGCCTTCTTGGTAGTGGCACCTGCCCTGTGGAACGCCCTCCCACCAGATGTCAAAGAGAACAACAACTACCAGACTTTTAGAAGACATCTGAAGGCAGCCCTGTTTAGGGAAGCTTTTAATGTTTAATAGGTTATTGTATTTTAGTGTTTTGTCGGAAGCCACTCAGAGTGGCTGGGGAAACCCAGCCAGATGGGCTGGGTATAAACAAACTATTATTACTATTATTATTATTATTATTATTAACCGTCATAAAACTTCATATCATGCTTTTCGCTTTCAGAAATGAACATCTCTTATGGCCAGCTCTGATGCAATGTACTGCTGAACAGCACATTGCAGCCATTATAAGCATTACCTGCTTTGGTCTCCCTACAAAAACATTTGCTCCCATTACAGTGGACAACATTTTATTTCCCTGTACAAACATCACAAACAGTTTTCAAAAATCCATATTATTAACAAATCTAACCCGGCCGTATGGAATATGCACACAGAGGGAGCTCTTCCATTGACCGGAGGGGGAAAAACAACAGCAGATTATGGAGACCTATTGAATGAGCACCACTAGAAGTCCTATGTACATATGAGCAAAACGCCCATCATTATGATAAGCAGGGCAAACAGTAGAGCTGTGTGTTGCAAAGATCAGAGTGGGAAGGCTGGGCCACATAGATTTGTGTGCTATTTGCAGGGTCCTTCTCAGTAGAGGCTGGGCCACCCGATTTTGGGCAGAGTAATAAGTTAGGCTATGGCTAAGGCAAGATACACAGCAGACATGGAGCTTCTGGTCTTAGTTATGCCACCACATGAGACACACTTATGCGAAGGATGGCGAACATCACCTTTTGATGTAAGTGGTCCATATCTCAGTGGCTGGACATCTGCTTTGCATGCAGAAGGTTCCAAGGTTCAACCCCCTGAAGACAGAATTGGGATTCAAGATGATCTTACCAGATTGGAGAACTGGGCAAAATGTATTCCAATAGGGACAAATTTAAGGTTCTACACTTACACAGGAAGAACCAGCCGCACCAGGATTGCCAGTAGTACATGTGAAAAGGATCTAGGGATTTTAGTCGACCAAAAGCTTAACATGAGTCAACAGGGTGATGCAGCAGCAAAAAAACCCTAATGCTATTCTAGGCTGCATCAACAGAAGTCTAGTGTCCAGATCAAGGGATGTCATAGCACTACTCTATTCTGCCTTGGTCAGACCACACTTGGAATACTGTGTCCAATTCTGGGCACCACAATTTAAGAAGGATATAGACAAACTGGAACATGTGCAGAGGAGGGCAACCAAGATGATCAAGGGTCTGGAAACCAAGCCATATGAGGAATGGTTGAAGGAGCTGGGTATGTTTAGGCTGGAAAAGAGGAGACTGGGAGGAGATGTGAGTCATCTTCAAATATCTCAAGGGCTGTCACATGGAGGATGGAGCCAGCTTGTTTTCTCCTGCTCTGGAGGGCAGGACCCGAACCAACGGATTCAAGTTACAAGAAAGAAGATTCCGACTAAGCATCAGGAAGAACTTTCTGACAGTAAGAGAGTAACGGGTTGGTGGCAGTGGGGAAGCGAGCACAGTGGTGGCACAGGGATCAATAGACCGTTAAATATCCAAGGACCCTGTGTGATCGCCACACCAGGGATTGAATTTGGGACCTTCTCCACGCATAGCACATGCTCTCTACCGCTGACCTATGACCTTTGGAAAGTGCAAGCATCAAACGAGAAACAGACAGTATCTCTTGAAGCTAAACGGGGCTGAGTTATCTCATGAGTCCCACAGAGAGAAAGAGAGCCCAACAACCTGGAGGAGCTCTCACAGGCCAGGAAAACCACACAGGGACTCAACGATCCTGTGAGGTGGAACTCACAAGACCGAGATCTTGCAGAAGCCTCACCGGATCACAGCAAGATCTCGAAAGGACGAAGGAGGTAGATCGGGACACTAACGGAAATGTGGATAATAATAATAATTTATTATTTGTACCCCACCCATCTGGCTGGGTTTCCCCAGCCACTCTGGGCGGCTTCCATAGAAACCAAAAATACACTATGGAGGACTTGCTACGATGCGGCTTACGTTGAAATCCAGTTCGTATGCAAACTGCTTGCAAATGGGCTTCAGAATGAGGGCTCTCAGCTGATCGGCACTGACAGCCCTCACCCTTAAAGTCCAGTTGTCTACAGTTTGAACGCAAACTGCTGCAAAAACGATGTCTCTCAGGACTCATCAGCTGATTGAAGCTGGCCACCCCATTGGCTGAATGAGAGCATGCCTGATGGCTTACTCCCTGGCTCAGCCAATCCCAGTGGGGCTCCCTGTCAGTGAAAATCAGCTGATTAGTCCTGAGAGGGAATAATGGGGAGCCCACTTTAAACTCCTCATTCCTCCTTTGCAGATACGTCTACATCTGCCCTGATGCCATGTGCAGTGTTGGGGGGGGGCAGTGGATGTGGTTTGGAGAAAACACCCTCACAGGCCAGTTAGGATCCCTGTTGGGCCTTATAAGGTCTGAAGACCAGAGGTTCTCCACTGCAGGGCAGAACGATGGAACTGAGTAAAAGGCCCCCAGGTTATCGCAGATATTCCCTTCTTAAGTGTTCCTCCTGGGACATCCACACCGTTCAGCAAACCACAGTGGCTCAGATCCAAACAACTGCGAGCAGGAGGCGAAAATGTATTAGTGCCGTTCTGTCAAACCACGGTGCAGTGTGTCAGGGGCTGAATTGCCAGCCATGAAACATGGTGAATGAGGAATATAGCCAGCCGTGGCATGTAAAAACTCTAGTTGTCTTGAAAAGAGCTTGTGCGGTGACAGTTCCAGGGGACTTTGGGGAAGATGTTCTCAGTGGGTCTTCCTCTCTGTGTATGCTATCCCCATCGTCCTCGCAGCTGTTGCCACTGCTCATTTGCTTGGGAGGAAATCACCATCTCCCAGCAGGACCGGTGCTCCCGTTGGACAGAGTGAGGCGGCTGCCTCGGGCGGCAGGCAGTAATTGGCAGCAGATGATGGAGGATACAGTGACGTGGGCCATGCAGCCTGCCCTACACCGGCTAAGTTGGTTGAATGCCTTCAGGTGCTGCCTCCGAGCTTGTGCAAAATCCTCCGAGCTTGTGCAAAATCTTGTGCGAGAGCTTCTTCAAACGAAAGAACTTCCCTGGAATTTGGGGTCACCTCTCTCGTGCAACCCTCTTCTGCCAGGTCGGAAGCAGCCCTTCTGTTATCAGAAGAGACTTTCCACCGGGAGAAGGGCACACTTGGATCCAGGCCACCACCTCCGTCGTCCGATGAGAAGCACGACTTCCGCCAGTTGGGAGTTTGGAGGCCATGGTTGTTGTTGTTGTTGTTGTTCTTGAACCACCTTGATCCCAGGGCACTGGACTATCGGGAGAGCAACTTTTCCATGATGGGGTTGGTAAAGGAAAAGCTTCGGAACATGTTTTGGTCCATGCTGTTGATGAGGCTCCGGTCCCCGCACGACAGCCGGGGTTTCTCGTTCAGAAATTCTTTGTCGAAGTTGCTGCAGTCGCCAGGGGATTTCTTGCAGAGAGGAGAGGGAAAACAGAGTTAGAAGCATCAGAAATGGCAGCGGGAGAGTTGCACAATGTTTCTCAAACCTGGGTCTCCAGCAGACTACAACTTCCATCATCCCTAGCTAGCGGGACCAGTGGTCAGGGATGATGGGAGTTGTAGTCCATCGACAGCTAAAGACCCAAGTTTAAGAAACATTGCTTAAGCTAATGTGGTGCTTTCCAGGTGTTGTTGCTGGACTACAACTCTCATCGTCTCTGACTAGGCAGATGGGAGTCCAGCAACCTTGAGGGGGATCCCTGTGGCTCTCTAACTCCCATCAGCCCCAGCCAGGATGAAGGGTGATGGAATTTATAGTCCTCCAAACCTTTAGTGATTCTCCCAAGCTCTTCCTGACCGCAGTGGTGGTCGGTGGCCATTGGGACCCATAGGACAGAAGGAAAGGAGCCCAACAGTAGGTGGCGCCAGAACCAATGAGCTCTACTTTTGTGCCCATCCTCTCTGCTATTGAGTTCTACAAAAGGCAAGCTTGAAAGACAGCTAGCAAGCAGCAGCAGCACCTTCTGGACAGGTTGTAAATAAGAAGACAGACGGCAAGGGCTGGGCAAAGCTGGTGGAGTTGCGCCCCATTTGCCCTAATGGATCAGCCTCCCCCTGGTTTCTCTCACTGCTGCAACTCTAACTGATGTTTGATATTGTTATGTACTGAGTTGAATAGGATCCAAAATGCAGCAGTCTGATTGGTCCTAGAACAATAGGATTCAGAATGCAGCAGTCTGATTGGTCCTAGAACAATAGGATCCAGAATGCAGCAGTCTGATTGGTCCTAGAACAATAGGATCCAGAATGCAGCAGTCTGATTGGTCTGCAGGAGCCACCCAATCCAACTCCAGGTTTAGGTGAATCCACAACCTGATTGGCCTACAGGAGAATCCTGGAATTAGCCAATCATGTGGGGCCCATTGTGTAAATAATGTATATAAAGCAGACATTTCAGGGGAACTGGCATTCCTCACTACTATGAGCTGAATAAAGAGCATGAAATCCACACTCGACTCCGAGTATATTTCAGATATGTTTTTTGTTCAATGCTGTTTTATCATCCTTGAAACTGCCCTGGCATTTTAAAAAATATATACGGTATATGAAAGGTTGCATAGAAATAATTTTAAAAACAAGCAAACAAAAAAAGTCTAAATAAAAATAAAAAAATAAAAAAATTGTCCAGTAGCACCTTATAGACCGACTAAGTTTGTTCTGGTACAGGCTTTTGTGTGCATCTGAAGAAGTGTGCATGCACACGAAAGCTTATACCAGAACAAACTTAATTGGTCTATAAGGTGCTATTGGACATTTTTTTATTTTTTTATTTTTATTTCAACTGCGTCAGACCAACACGACTACCTACCTGAATCTAAAAAAATGGGGAAAAAATGAGTCTAAACATGGTAAGATTATCTGGAGTCCACAAACAAGGAAACTCAACCACCTCCCCTCTGATCTGCAGGGATCATTCATTTTTAGTTGCGAAGAGAAGCAAAGAAACTCAGAAAGGTTAAGGTTTTTTTTTCTCTCTGTCTCACCACTCTAGGCTTGAAAGGGGGTTCGACTGCTCTCGCTTCAATGGCTTCCCAGTTGATTTCTTGGAAAAAGGGATGTTGGCGGATGTTCCCTTTGGCTCCCAGTCTCCTTTCCGGTTCTCTTACAAAAAGCTGGAAATCGAAAGAACGCTAAATTAAAAAAAAACACATAGCACTTACTGTTGTTTGCTTCTTGTTTTTATTATGTATTTTGTGGCTTTTCTCTAGGATTTTTATGTTGTGGACTGCCCTGAGATCTATGGGTGAAGGGCGATACAGTGGTACCTCAGGTTAAGTACTTAATTTGTTCTGGAGGTCTGTTCTTAACCTGAAACTGTTCTTAACCTGAAGCACCACTTTAGCTAATGGGGCCTCTTGCTGCTGCCGCGCCGCCGGAGCACGATTTCTGTTCTCATCCTGAAGCAAAGTTCTTAACCTGAAGCACTATTTCTGGGTTAGCGGAGTCTATAACCTGAAGCGTATGTAACCTGAAACGTATGTAACCCGAGGTACCACTGTATACACATTTAATAAATAATAACAATTTTTTAAACCTTTTTTTTTTAAATAAGAAGTCCTCAAGGAAATTCACCACTGACAATTCCAGAATAACCCCAAAACAGAGGCAGTCTGGAGGCACCCTTAAAGATAAATTCTTATTTTATCTTTAAAAGTAAATTCCATCAGGAAAAACGACCGTATTTAGTGCAAAGGAAATGACTCTACATATGAGGAAAAGATGAGGAAATGCTGGGGAGAATTATTCTAGTAGAAAGGGATCTTGCCCAGTCCAATCCTTCCTTCATCCCTGCCTCCCTCTCTCCTTGACCTGACCTTCACAAGAAGGTCCCTTGCGTCCTTGTCAAGCCATCGAGGGTAGAACGGGCTGTCCATGCGGATCGACTGGAAGAGCTCCTCTTCGTCCTGACCATGGAAGGGAGACTGACCAATCAACATCTCGTACAGAAGGACTCCAAAGGACCACCAGTCAACGGACGTGTTGTATTTCTGCCCCAGCAGAATCTATAATGGAAAGGGGATGGAGAAGTAAAGAAAGCTTACCAGTAAGAGCTGGCCTTCAGATGTTGGTGGACTTCAACTCTCATCAACATAGAAACATTGGAAACATAGCTGTCAATTACAGATTTGAAAATAAGGGACCAGCAGCCTCGAAAATAAGGGATCAGCAGCCAAAATAAGGGATTTTCCAAGCACAGGTATGTTCAACTTCTGAGCCCCTCCGAGCCAAAGGCAGAAAGCCCAGCCAGCAGCCAAACGAAGCCTCAAGCGGTGGTTCCCACAGCGCAGCAACCCGGCAAAGGGGATGCAGCAAGGGAAACCACCGTCACCTCTCCGCTGGGAAGCGCTGAGCAAAGGCGAGTCCCCAGGCAACGCAGCTGATTTGATCAGCACAAGGCATGCAGGCTCCACCCCCCAGTCGTTCTTAGACTCCTTATTGGGTGAGCAACGCAGCCAAGCAACACAGTGGGAGCCTCCCTCCTCCCTGGCCGGCAAGGAGGGAGGGAGAGGAGCTGCTTCCTTTGAAACCCGGGAAATTTAAGGGACATCATCAATAAGGGACAGCAGCGGGACACTGCGCTGGGATAAGGGACTGTCCCGCCAAATAAGGGATGCTTGACAGCTATGATTGGAAACTGCCTGATGTTGAGTCAGACTCCTGGTCCATCAAGCCCAGTTTTTCCTATTCTGTCTGGAAGCACCTCTATAGGATTTCAGGCAGAGTTCTGTCTCCCATGGAGGGATTGAATCACGGAATCATAGAATTGTAGAACTTGAAGGCATCCTGAGAGTAACTTTTTGGCCAAAGTTGAGTTTTCTTTGCAAAAAGTTTTAAAGCTTTTTTTTTAGGGAATTCGCCCTGTGGAATGCCCTCCCATCAGATGTCAAAGAAATAAACAACTATTTGACATTTAGAAGACACCTGAAGGCAGCCCTGTTTAGGGAAGTTTTTAATGACTGGTGTTTTAATGTATTTTTAATCTTTCGTTGGAAGCTGCCCAGAGCGGATGGGAAAACCCAGCCAGATGGGCAGAGTATAAATAATATATTATTTTTATATTTATATATATCAATAATATATTGATCTCCTTCTACTGGTCCACAATAGAAAGTGTCCTTTCATACTGCATCACGGTGTGGTACACTGGTTTGACATCAACTGATAGGAAGTGCCTACAGAGGGCGGTGAATACAGCACAAGATATTATGGGCTGTCCATTGAATCCACTGGATGAAATAGCGAAAGAACGTTGCGTCAGGAGAGCGAGGAAAATTCTCAGGGATGATTCACACCCTGGCCGGCACTTTCTTGATCTCCTGCCCTCGGGCAGAAGATATAGAAGCAGGATTAGTCGCGCCAACAGGGTAAAGAACAGCTTCTATCCGTGGGCTGTTAGGCTGCTGAATGAAAAGATAACAACAGGGCAACTGACTTTTGGGTTTGGTGGGTGTGCGTCAGTAAACGAGGGGAATTAAGACTAAGAGAGCTGAGTGGGGGCTGCTCGTGTAATCTCACTGTATACAAGTTGTACAAGTGACAATAAAGTATTTCATTTATTATTATTATTATTATTATTATTATTATTATTATTATTATTATATCACACTTCCGATATGGGAATCTCAGCTCAAGCATCCATGACAGATGGCCATAGAACCTCTGCTTAAAAACCCCCAAGGAAAGAGAGTCCACAACCTCCCAAGGGAGACTGTTCCACTGTCAAACAGCTCTTACCATCAGAAAGTGATGGTTGTCCTGATGTCTAGCAGAATCTCCTTCCTTGTAACTATTGGTTTGAGTTCTACCCTCCAGAGCAGGAGAAAACGAGATTGCTCCATCTACCATGTGACAGTCCTCCAGATATTTGAACCTGGGACCTACCCTATGTTAATCAGATGCTCTACCAAGATGATCAAGGGTCTGGAAACCAAGCCTTATGAGGAACGGTTGAGGGAGTTGGGTTGGTTAGCCATAAGAAGAGACCGATTATAATAGCCATCTTCAAATAACTCAAGGGCTGTCACATGGAAGTAATAATAATAATAATAATAATAATAATAATTTATTTATACCCCGCCCATCTGGCTGGGCTTCCCCAGCCACTTTGGGCGGCTTCCAACAAAATATTAAAATACAGTAAGGCATCAAACATTAAAAGCTTCCCTAAACAGGGATGCCTTCAGATGTCTTCTAAAAGTCTGGTAGTTGTTCTTCTCTTTGACATCTGGTGGGAGGGCGTTCCACAGGGCGGGTGCCACTACCAAGAAGGCCCTCTGCCTGCTTCCCTGTAACTTGGTTTCTTGCAGTGAGGGAACCGCCAGAAGGCCCACGGAGCTGAACCTCAGTGTCCGGGTAGAATGGTGGGGGTGGAGACGCTCCTTCAGATATACTGGATCAAGGCCGTTTAGGGCTTTAAAGGTCAGCACCAACACTTTGAATTGTGCTCGGAAACGTACTGGGAGCCAATGTAGGTCTTTCAAGACCGGTGTTATGTGGTCTCGGTGGCCGCTCCCAGTCACCAGTCTAGCTGCCGCGTTCTGGATTAGTTGTAGTTTCCGGGTCACCTTCAAAGGTAGCCCCACGTAGAGCACATTGCAGTACTCCAACGTGAAATAACCAGAGCATGTACCATTCTGGCGAGACGGTCCGTGGGGAGGTAGGGTCTCATCCTGAGTACCAGGTGGAGCTGGTAAACAGCTGCCCTGGATACAGAGTTGACCTGCACCTCCATGGACAGCTGTGAGTCCAAAATGACTCCCAGGCTGCGCACCTGGTCCTTCAGGGGCACAGTTACCCCATTCGGGACCAGGGAGTCTTCTACGCCCGCCTCCACAAGCTTGTTTTCTCCTGCTCTGGAGGGCAGGACATGAAACAATGGATTCAAGTTACAAGAAAGGAGATTCCAACTATTGGTAAGAGCTGGAATGGACTCCCTTGGAAGGTGATGGGCTCTCCTTTCTTGGAGGCTGAATGGCCATCTGCCATGGATACTTTAGTTGAGATTCCTGCACTTCAGGGGGTTGGACTAGATGACCCTCGGGGTCTCTTCCAAGCCTACAATTCTATTATTCTACCACTGAGCTTCAGCCCTGCTGTGCTCTTGCCTGTTTACCATGCTGACTGGGGTGATAGAGGTTAAAGTCCAACCACAGCTGGAGGCCCACAGGATACCCCATGACCTTGAGCATTGCATTCCCTACACCAAGCACCCAGATACCTCCAGGAAGCTTATTGGTGTGCACAAAAGACTCAACCCTTCTCTTCCATTTGCACCCAACCCCTGTTATTCAGAGATATTCTGCCTCTGGTCTGGGAAGTTCCATTGGTTGCCAGGGCTAATAGACCCACTTACCTCCGGTGCAATATAATCGGGGGTTCCACAGAATGTGCTTGTCTTGGCGTCCCCTCCCATGTGCTCTTTGCACATCCCAAAATCAGCAATCTTGATGTGCCCTTCCTTGTCTAGGAGAACGTTGTCAAGCTTCAGGTCTCTGCAAGGCAAGATCAGGCAACATCTCTGAAAAGGCTCTTTTCTTGGAAGATTAGATGTGTTATCTAATCAGTATGTGCTGTATATACACAGAACAATTGTTAAGTCATATTGGGTACAAGTCCCAGTATTGTGGGGTTGTATTGTGGCCAAGAAGCTACAGTTAGAACTGGATCTGGAACAACATTTCAGGGAGAAATGTAAAGTATTGCACTTGGGCAAAAAAAATGAGAGGCACAAATACAAGATGGGGGACACCTGGCTTGAGAGCAGTACATGTGAAAAGGATCTAGGAGTCTTGGTTGACCACAAACTTGACATGAGCCAACAGTGTGACGCGGCAGCTAAAAAAGCCAATGCAATTCTGGGCTGCATCAATAGGAATATAGCATCTAGATCAAGGGAAGTAATAGTGCCACTGTATTCTGCTCTGGTCAGACCTCACCTGGAGTACTGTGTCCAGTTCTGGGCACCACAGTTCAAGAAGGACACTGACAAACTGGAACGTGTCCAGAGGAGGGCAACCAAAATGGTCAAAGGCCTGGAAACGATGCCTTATGAGGAACGGCTAAGGGAGCTGGGCATGTTTAGCCTGGAGAAGAGGAGGTTAAGGGGTGATATGATAGCCATGTTCAAATATATAAAAGGATGTCATATAGAGGAGGGAGAAAGGTTGTTTTCTGCTGCTCCAGAGAAGCAGACACGGAGCAATGGATCCAAACTACAAGAAAGAAGATTCCACCTAAACATTAGGAAGAACTTCCTGACAGTAAGAGCTGTTCGACAGTGGAATTTGCTGCCAAGGAGTGTGGTGGAGTCTCCGTCTTTGGAGGTCTTTAAGCAGAGGCTTGACAACCATATGTCAGGAGTGCTCTGATGGTGTTTCCTGCTTTGCAGGGGGTTGGACTCGATGGCCCTTGTGGTCTCTTCCAACTCTATGATTCTATGAACTGATTGGTTCAAAATTAGGAAAGGAGTACGACAAGGCTGTATATTGTCTCCCTGCTTATTTAACTTATATGCAGAATTCATCATGCAAAAGGCTGGGCTGGATGAATCCCAAGCCGTAATTAAGATTGCCGGAAGAAATATCAACAACCTGCAGATGACACAACCTTGATGGCAGAAAGTGAGGAGGAATTAAAGAACCTTTTAATGAGGGTGAAAGAGGAGAGCGCAAAATATGGTCTGAAGCTCAACATAAAAAAACCACCTAAGATCATGGCCACTGGTCCCATCACCTCCTGGCAAATAGAAGGGGAAGAAATGGAAGCAGTGAGAGATTTTACTATCTTGGGCTCCATGATCACTGCAGATGGTGACAGCAGTCATGAAATTAAAAGACACCTGCTTCTTGGGAGAAAAGCAATGACAAACCTAGACAGCATCTTAAAAAGCAGAGACATCACCTTACTGAGAAAGGTCTGAATACTTAAATCTATGGTTTACCCAGTACTGATGTATGGAAGTGAGAGCTGGACCATAAAGAAGATCAAACCTCTCCATTCTGAAGGAAATCAGCCTTGAGTGCTCACTGGAAGGACAGATCGTGAAGCTGAGGCTCCAATACTTTGGCCACCTCATGAGAAGAGAAGACTCCCTGGAAAAGACCCTGATGTTGGGAAAGATGGAGGGCACAAGGAGAAGGGGGCGACAGAGGACCAGATGGTGGGACAGTGTTCTCGAAGCTACCAGCATGAGTTTGACCAAGCTGCGGGAGGCAGTGGAAGACAGGAGTGCCTGGCGTGTTCTGGTCCAGGGGGTCACAAAGAGTCGGACATGACTAAACAACAACAAATTGTGGGGAAGAGCTGAGGAGGAATGACTGCTGGGAGGAGCACACAGAGAAGAAATGCCCTGGTGCACCTGCAACAGCACAACCGGACGCCTTCGTCTGCCCCAGCTGCAACAAAACATGTCCCTCCTGTCTCGGTCTCTACAGCCACAGCAGGCGCTGTAACTCTTCAGCTGTTTGCCTTCTCTCCTAAAAGTGCACTCCGCCGTTATCTCCTGAGACATACAACAACCACATGTTGAAATTCCTGCATTTCTGGGGGTTGGACTAGATGCCCCTCAGGGTCCCTTCGAGCTCTGCAATTCTATGATTGTATTATTCTTTCTCTCTCCACCAAGGATAAAATTCCTACCTGTATATGATTCCTTGAGAATGAAGGAACTGCAAGCCGCAAATGATTTCAGCAGCATAAAACCTGAGAAAATCAGAAACAAGTTGGGCTTAATTTTATTGGTTCATATTTAACCCAATATCCAATATCTCCCCCCCCCCCCAGAGTACTGGTCCAGTGGTTATTGTTTTTATCTGTAAGTTACCTTGAGTCCCATCAAGGAAAAAGGCATGGCAATAAGAACAACAACAACAACAACAACAGGCCTCATTTCATAACAGCCACTGACAGACCTACCCTCCACCCTAAGCCAGTGGCCATCCTCAAATCATGTTGCAGTGAGTTCCGCTGCTTAAATTAGGTGCTGTGTTACGGGACACTTTCTTTTTCCTGTCCTGAATGAATTTACAGCCCTCCGCTTTTGTCAGATGGAAAGGACAAATAACTTTTCTGCAAACACCTACATTAATGCACATCGACCAGGGGTTGTGGGGAGAGGTATTCGTGGGAAATGGAATTAAACTGCCATGGGAATGCAGCCTTGCCACCAGTCCAGGAATGGTGGCGGCGGATATGTTGGCACCAGCAGCCATCTTCCTTCTTAGTGACGTCTCTCCTTCCTGTTGCAATGGCAAGAGCTGAGCCAAATAACAGTTGGGTTGCATAGGGAGAATGCTCCTGAGAACGTGCAGAGTTCCTTCACCAGGGGGCAAGAACTTTCTTTGCTCCCTACACCTGGGATTAAGAGCCCCTAAACAGGGCTGCCTTCAGATGTCTTCTAAAAGTCTGGCAGTTGTTGTTCTCTTTGACATCTGTTGGGAGGGCGTTCCACAGGGTGGGTGCCACTACCGAGAAGGCCCTCTGCCTGGTTCCCTGTAACTTGGCTTCTCGCAGTGAGGGAACCGCCAGAAGGTCCTTGGTGCTGGACCTCAGTGTCTGGGTAGAACGATGGGGGTGGAGACGCTACTTCAGATATACTGGACCAAGGCCGTTTAGGGCTTTAAAGGTCAGCACCAACACTTTGAATTGTGCTCGGAAACGTACTGGGAGCCATTGTAGGTCTTTCAAGACCGGTGTTATATGGTCTCGGCGGCCGCTCCCAGTCACCAGTCTAGTTGCCACGTTCTGGATTAGTTGTAGTTTCCAGGTCACCTTCAAAGGCAGCCCCACATAGAGCGCATTGCTGTAGTCCAAGCGAGAGATAACCAGAGCATGCACCACTCTGGCAAGACAGTCTGTGGGCAGGTAGGGTCTCAGCCTGCGTACCAGATGGAGCTGGTAAACAGCTGCCCTGGACACGGATTTGACCTGTGCCTCCATGGACAGTTGTGAGTCCAAAATGACTCCCAGGCTGCGCACCTGGTCCTTCAGGGGCACAGTTACCCCATTCAGGACCATAGAATCATAGAATCATAGAATTGGAATAGACCACAAGGGCCATCGAGTCCAACCCCCTGCCAAGCAGGAAACACCTTCAGAGCACTCCTGACATATGGTTGTCAAGCCTCTGCTTAAAGACCTCCAAAGACGGAGACTCCACCACACTCCTTGGCAGCAAATTCCACTGTCGAACAGCTCTTACTGTCAGGAAGTTCTTCCTAATGTTTAGGTGGAATCTTCTTTCTTGTAGTTTGGATCCATTGCTCCGTGTCTGCTTCTCTGGAGCAGCAGAAAACAACCTTTCTCCCTCCTCTATATGACATCCTTTTATATATTTGAACATGGCTATCATATCACTCCTTAACCTCCTCTTCTCCAGGCTAAACATGCCCAGCTCCCTTAGCCGTTCCTCATAAGGCATCATTTCCAGGCCTTTGACCATTTTGGTTGCCCTCCTCTGGACACGTTCCAGTTTGTCAGTGTCCTTCTTGAACTGTGGTGCCCAGAACTGGACACAGTACTCCAGGTGAGGTCTGACCAGAGCAGAATACAGTGCCACTATTACTTCCCTTGACCTAGATGCTATACTCCTATTGATGCAGCCCAGAATTGCATTGGCTTTTTTAGCTGCCGCGTCACACTAATTGGCTCATGTCAAGTTTGTGGTCAACCAAGACTCCTAGATCCTTTTCACATGTACTGCTCTCAAGCCAGGTGTCACCCATCTTGTGTCACCTCCACACCTGCCTGCCTCCTGTCCCCCCCAAACAGTACTTCTGTCTTGTCACAGTACTTCTCTCTTGTCAGAAGTTCTTGCAGAGCCTCGCCATTGGGGGCTTGCACACAAGGGGGGCAAACTCAGCCACGGTTTCCCTTTGCCACCCTGCCTCGCGACACGGAAAAGCAGAGTGGTGGAATTCTTGCCAGACCATGTTTTTTAGAAATCCAACTCTGGAATTGCAGAGGAAGGCCAGGCGGATTTCTACGCCCAAAGTCACCTTCGCTCACCCGGCTCTAATGAATAATTTACTTCAAGTCGCTCTTCAATCCAAACAAAGCCCTAAAGCGGTTTCAATATTGATTTTTTAAAAAATTATCCCCAGGGGTACCAGGGCTTATTTTATTTGCTTTGTTCTATTTGTTTTAATCATGCCTCAATCCGTTTTTAAATCTTTGGTTGGTGTTTACCTTCTAGGTTTTTGGTTTTTTTTTTTACATTCATGTGATTCAGGCTAGTATTTTATTTTATTTTGGGGACTCGGTGCTCTGGAGCAGCCGAATAAAAGAGGCTCCACGGAAGCAGCTTTTTACTACAGCTTTCTAAAACAAAACTGTTCGACTAGATGTCAAAGAGAAAAACAACTACCAGACTTTTAGAAGGCATCTGAAGGCAGCCCTCTTTAGGGAAGCTTTTAATGTTTAACAGACCACTGTATTTTAATACTTTGTTGGAAGCCACCCAGAGTGGCTGGGGAAACCCAGCCAGATGGGCGGGGTACAAATAATAAATTATTATTATTATTATTATTATTATTATTATTATTATTATTATTCAATGGGTGCTGCCATAGGTGCCAACTATAGGGGGCCTTGGAAGCCTGGGCACCCACAAACTTTTTTTTGTGGGTGCTCAGCACCCACAGCGCGGGCTCCAACGCGGCTTCCAGTTTCTACCAAAAGTTGTGTCGGAGGTTTCCCAGGCCTCCGGTGTGATCTCCAAAGCCCCGTGAGGCCTCGGCGATCACATCTGAGGTCCTACCAGGCCTCAGAAGCGCCTCTGCGGCACATTGACATAACGTGATGTCATGACGTCACATTACGGGTGTCATTGGGCACCCATAACCTGGAGCACAGGTTGGCGTCCCTGCCTGCTGCTTTCTGTTTGAAATTGGGATGTTTATTTTGTATGCTGCCCAGATAGTTCCCCCTGTCCTTGATGTGTGTTTTACGGACTAAAAAAATAAATAAAAAGCATCATTTACGTGAGTGTTTCCCAACCTTTTTTGGGCAAAGGCACACTTGTTTCATGAAAAAAATCTCGAGGCACACCACCATGCCAGATGGGGAAAGGTCACATTTTACTTATGTAAAAAAAAAAAAAAAATAGTAACAGCATAGAAGGTAATGGTTAGGCTAGCATCCCTCTTCCAAATATGCTAGGTTTTTATTTGCAGGGACTGTTCTACATGGGAAAGCATTCAGCACTGTCATTCTCCCATCTGCCATCTGAATTGGTACTATTCTGGGTCAACTTACTCTGCTGCATGTGTAGATGAAAATGGCACCAAGTGTGGGGGAGGGGGCAGAACAGGTTTCAGATACAGGATATTAAGCATACACGTACTTCAGATTGAACTGGTTGCTTGCTTTGCAAGTTTTCATTTCCCAAATGACTGACTTGGCAAGCGCAATACCTACCAGGCTCAACGCCAGTCTCGCGCTGCCGCTTCCCGCGCTCTCAAGGACCCGGGAGGAGGAAGGCGTGAAGGGAATCCCGAAGGCGCGAAAACCTCGCGCATGCGCAGGCCTTCCGCCTGCGACAGCCCAGTAGGCCGGCCGAAGCGAGCGGCGATGGGATGTGGGAGGGAGCTCGCTCGCCGCCCCACGTGTGCCTATGTGGGGCACGTTACAGCCCCGTGACGTCAGCGCCATGCAGGCAGCCAGGCAGGCAGACGGCGAGAGCCCCGTGCTGGGCGGCCTCTCCTCGCCGCCGCCGCCCCGCCTCTCGCCGCCCGACTCGCCCGCCTCCCTCCAGGTAACATCTCGCGGCACACCAGGCAACGTCTCGCGGCACACTAGTGTGCCGCGGAACACCGGTTGGGAAACACTGCTTTACGTAAGGAGAGAAACAGATAGAGGCTCCAACATGGGATAACCCTTTGGTGGGAATGTACTACCTCAGCAGGCATTGGGTGTGTTTGTGTGTGTGTGTGCTTGAAAACACCCCCAGATTTTTTTAAAAATAGCCTGCAAATGGAGAACATCCCTGCCAATGGGCAACTCCGGTCTTCAGCCCTCTCTGGCCTCAGCTCAATCCATCTTCACAGGGAACTCTGGGAATAGTAGTTCTGTGAGGGGACTGGGGGTCTCCTCACAACTTTCAGCACCCTTAAGAAACTACAGCTCCCAGAATTCTTTGCTGGGGGAATGCCATGCCTCTTTAAAGTGCTGTCATGATGCTTTAAACCAGCCTTTCTCAACCTGTGGGTCCCCAGATGTTATTGGAATACAACTCCCATCATCCCTAGCTAGTATGGCCAGAGCTCAGGGATGATGGGAGTTGTAGTCCAACAACATCTGGGGGATGTACAGGTTGAGAACCACTGCTTTAAATGTTTGGCATGATTTGGCATTGATCCCGACTCTACAAATCATGCATTTCAAGACAATCTACTCTTGCAAGGACCGTACCACATCACTGATGGTACGTTCGAGCAATTTCTCTGTCTCTCCAGGAATGTGCAGCAAAAACAGACCCCAACTTACCTCGCTCGGCCAATGTCAAACTTGTGGCAGATCTGGATGTGAAACATCAGGTCACCCCCATTGAGATATTCCATTACAAAAAAGAGGTTTTCCTAGTAAATGACAAAAAAGGCTTAAAATCATAATCATAATCATGAAATGGTCTTGGGGCAACAGATGACACAAGAAAAGAAATTGAACATTGCCTCAGTGACAGCTTTTTCTTGGGGAAACTCAAGAAGAGAAACCAGAGGATTTATGATACCCATTTTACAGGTGGTTTCCCCAGAGAAAGTGGGGAAACAAAAGAGACGCCTGTGCCTAGAAATCACGGGTCAAATGGAATAAATCACGGGACAAAAGGAAGTGTGGATAAGCTCTTAAACCCCAATCTCCAAAAGTCTATCATTGTGGGAAATTATCAACCATATTTAATGCATATTCTTGCTAGTTAGCATGTGAAGGGGTTAAGACCACAGAGCTGTATTGCTGATAGGCGGACCCAGACCATAGACATGTAATTGATAGAGAGGGCTCTGTGTGATATCATTTCCCCTCCTCTCCTGAGGGGGAAAGAGCACCCAGCATTTCTTGTTCCTTTCCCTCTCCCTCTTTCAGGAGCAGACAGATATCCAGTTGCTTCAGCTCAGGCACATGCCTGAGGCTCCTTCTAATGTAAATATAAGCATTTTACCTGTATAGTTTTTAATGCTGTTGCATCTGAGAACCAATGAATGATTATGAGTAAGTAAAGTGTGCTTTAAACTTACTTCTCAGTCTGTTGTATGATTCTTTCTTAAGAAAAGGGGGGAGCCAGCTTGCTTTCCAGCTGAATTCCTATGCTTCCAGTATTTTCTGCTAAAGATGGGACTTGAAACTCTGCTAAGCTGAATTTCCTTGTCTGTTCAACCCACACATGTGGGTGCCTGGAGGCACGGCTTAAACATATGTGGCACTGGGGTGCAAAGATTCACCTGGCGCCCCTTCCGGTTGCCGAGTCCCAGGCGCGCAGGAGGGCAGAGCCAGCTGGCTGCCTCAGCGTCTCTCTGGCTCGGTCACCCCCAAACTCGCAGCGCAGAGCTGCCCGCAGCAGAAGAACCTGCCATGATGCTCCGACCGATGGGCGGGCTCTTCCCCGACTCGACTCTTGGGCCCCAGACTCTGAGAGCCCAGCGCCCGGGTGCCCCGCACCCCTAGCGCTTATGGATAAGACGGCCCTTCCTTTTTCCTTTCTCCTTCTGTGATGGAACTCCTATTTGGGGACTTCCCTGGCTTTTTTTCTGGCCCACAAAGGCCACTCTGGATAGTTGGCCTTGGTGAAGATTTCATCCTCAAAAAGTTTTTGATTTGAGTTTCTACTGAAATGAGGCTGCATTTTAATGTTGTATTTTAACATTAAAATACAACATTATTTTATTATTAATAAAATAATTAATAATAAATAATAATAATAATTAATAATAATATTTAATAATAAATAAAATAATAAATAATAAAATTAATAAAATAATAATATTATTTAATCAATTGTTTTTATACCTGGTGTTAGCCGCCCTGAGCCCGGTCTTGGCTGGGGAGGGCGGGGTATAAATAAAATTTATTATTATTATTATTACAGTGGTACCTCGGGTTAAGAACTTAATTCGTTCTGGAGGTCCGTTCTTAACCTGAAACTGTTCTTAACCTGAGGTATCACTTTAGCTAATGGGGCCTCCTGCTGCCACTGCACAATTTCTGTTCTCATCCTGAGGTAAAGTTCTTAAGCCGAGGTAATATTTCTGGGTTAGCGGAGTCTGTAACCTGAAGCGTCTTTAACCTGAGGTACCACTGTATTACTAAAACTCATCTGAAAACCATGCCGCACTGGCTGCCATTTTGTGACTGGTGGACCTTCTCAAGTGGGTCCTGAAGGCAGGGAGTATGAGAATCTCTATTCTGAGTGAATAGGAAAGACATTGGTTACCTTTGTCTGGAATGTACAGAAGACGTGAGTGAGGAACGGGTGTCCCCAAGCCAGAGAGAGGACCCGCCTTTCCACCATGGTACATTCAACGTCATCATCCATCAGCACCACCTCCTTCTTCAAAGCTTTCATGGCAAAAAACTGGTTCGTGTCCTTCAGCTCAACAAGGAAGACCTGGGCAAAAGTAAATCAATCCAGGGTACTGCAAAAAGCTGCGATTCATGGCAAGGTTAAGCAAAGCCGCGCAATTCAGAATTGAGTGCAGAATTAACCCAAAATCTCAGATGGAATGTTTATCAAGTTTCTAGTCCCTATGTTTTGCAAAGACCGATTTGAAAGCGAGTAGCCAAGGTGTCGTGCAGGGATGGGGAGCACTTCCCGACTCAAGGGCCACTCTCTTTCGTGGGCGAGCTTTCAGAGGCCGTGTGGGCGGGGCCGAAGGAAAAAGTGGGTGGAGGTGTCAGGTGTCAGTTTTATTGTGGACGCGGGTGGCACTGTGGGTTAAACCACAGAGCCTAGGACTTGCCGATCAGAAGGTCGGCGGTTCGAATCCCCACAACAAGGTGAGCTCCTGTTGCTCGGTCCCTGCTCCTGCCAACCTAGCAGTTCGAAAGCACGTCAAAGTGCAAGTAGATAAATAGGTACCACTCTGGCGGGAAGGTAAACGGCGTTTCCGTGTGCTGCTCTGGTTCGCCAGTAGCGGCTTAGTCATGCTGGCCACATGACCCGGAAGCTGTACGCCGGCTCCCTCGGCCAATAAAGCGAGATGAGCGCCGCAACCCCAGAGTCAGCCACGACTGGACCTAACGGTCAGGGGCCCCTTTACCTTTTTAAGTTACATGCAAGCTGTGCAAAAGCCAGAGATTTCTATGCACACATGTACGCTCACACACACCTCCTCCCAGACAAGCAAGAGACATTATCCCAGTTCAAGGACACATTCCAACCAGGTACAAACACTTAAGGAGAGTGCAGACTATAGTCTTGAGGGCTGGGGAGAAGGGGTGTCGCCTGGGGAGGCAATATGACCTAGGAAGAGTCTCAAGAGCAAGAAGTGTGTGGATTGAGGTTCCCTGCTCTCGTTTAATGGTTAATACAACCCTGGTTTTCTGTTCTACTGTACAGTCATACCTCGGGTTACAGACGCTTCAGTTTGCATTTCTTTGGGTTACGGACCGCCGAAACCCGGAAATACCGGAACGGGTTACTTCCGGGTTTCGGCGGTCGTGCATGCGCAGAAGTGCTAAATCGCTCTTTGCGCATGCGCAGAAGTGCCGAATCACAACCTGCGCCTGTGCAAATGTGCCGCTGCAGGTTGCGGACGCTGCGGGTTGCGAACATGCATCCTGCATGGATCACATTTGCAACCCGAGCATCCACTGTACAGTAATCCATAAATTGCATGTGGTATTTTGTATTTAATTCAAGTAGGGCTTTGTTTTTGTAAGAAACACCAACACCAACAGTACGTTGTGTCTCCTGCTCTCGCTTTCGCTCCTTACCTTGCCAAAGCTTCCTTTCCCCAACATTTTGTGCAAAACAAAATCATCTATGGTAAACTTCGGCAGCTGAGCAGGGAGGTCTTTCCTTGGTTCCAGTTCCACCGGGGAATCGGAACCCGTGACGTCTTCCGCAGGGGATTCCCAGGAAACTCCCTGAGGCTCTGCAATGGATCCCAGTGGAGTTGTGTTAACTGAAAGAGCTCTCCCCATTGCAGTGACAAATCTTAACTGCTTGTGGGAACGCACACCATTGCGCCTCTCTCCCCACCCAACGACCTACCGTATTTTTCGCCCCATAGGACGCACCACCCTATAGGACACACCTACTTTTTTTGGGGGGGGGAAATAAAGGGAAAAAAAATTCCCCCCCCAGGCACAGGGCTGGCGCGGGGGAAGCCCGAGCTTCCCCCGACCCCAGCCCCCAGAACAGCCTGCTATCCGCAAGCCTAGGGAGCCGCGCCGGTCCCAGTGGTCCCTCTGCGCGGACCCCGGGAGGGCAGGCAGCTCTGCGCGACCTTCCGGAGGCCGGCGCGGTTTGGCGCCGGGCTCCAGAGGGTTGCGCAGAGCTTCCTGAAGCCTGGAGAGCAAGAGCCTCTCACTCTCCAGGCTTCAGCAAAAGCCTGTATTCACCCCATAGGACTCCCCCACATTTCCCCTTCCTTTTTGGAGGGGGAAAAGTGCATCCTATAGGGCCAAAAATACGGTAATTTGTGGCGAAGTGTAACCCGGGACAGATGCAGCTGGGCTGGCTGGCTTAAGCCGCCTGAAACTCTCGTCTCTGTTTCTGGGACGCAGTGTTCGGTGGCTGTGGGATGGTGACTGTCTCTCAGCCTTACCCACTTCACAAGGTTGTTGTGAAGAATAGAATTTTATTCTTACGGTCACAGACCGGTTCCAGGTCAGGAAAATCATAAAACACAACAGGAATACATTGAATTGCAATTGGGTATAACAGAGACAATTTAGATATAGCGGCAGTTGAAATATATATATATATATATTAAATCTTGATCACTAAAATATAACCTAAAATTATCATTTAAAACCTTAGTCATTGTTCCCTAAGTTTTATGGCAGTTGCACAGAATTTGGCCACCCTTAGCGTAATCTCTAGATCCTTGTCCTCTACCAGGAGTTTTAGACATTGAAGTTTGGACCCATTTGGAGATTTCTGTATAACAGGAGTGATAAATACCCAGCATATATCCCTGTAGAAACGGCAGCGTAACAAGACATGAGAGACAGTTTCTACCTCCATCAAGCCGCAGGGGAAGACTCGTTCCACGTATGGTTTACCCTCGAATCTGCCCTGCAATAAGGCAGATGGCAGCACGTTGAATCTAGCGAGGGTAAATGACCGTCTGTATTTGGCTATTTGTAATTTTGACAAATATTGTTGTGAAGATAAAAGGGGGAGGGAAAAAACTGTGTCCACCATCTTGAACACCTTGGAGGAAAGGTGGAACGTGAATAACAATATTAATCTAAGTTTGATTCATTGTTTTTAGTGGAGCTTGGGAATAATGAATCGCCCTTAGATTAATATTGTTATTCACGTTCCACTCTGTGCAGGAGTCATAGAGTTGGAAGGGTCCCTCAGGGTCATCTAGTCCTACCCCTGAAATAAAGGGAACATCAGTTCAAGAATCCTTGATTGGTGGCCATCCAACCTTTGCTAAAAGTCTCCAGTGAGACCTTCTGAGGTCATCCTTTCCATTGACTGCAGGCCTTGTCTTGTATAGGTCCCTGTTTTATCTCCTTTCTCAATATTTGGCAGGTAAATGTTTAAAGCCAGAAACATATATATAGACCAAGGAGACTGCTAAATAAGGTGGCTACTCAAACAATAACTGAGACGCGGGTGGCGCTATGGGTTAAGCAACAGAGCCTAGGGCGGTGGTTTGAATCCCCACGACGGGGTGAGCTCCCGTTGCTCGGTCCCTGCTCCTGCCAACCTAGCAGTTCGAAAGCACATCAAAGTGCAAGTAGATAAATAGGTACCGCTCTGGCAGGAAGGTAAACGGGGATTCCGTGCGCTGCTCTGGTCCGCCAGAAGCGGCTTAGTCATGCTGGCCACATGACCCAGAAGCTGTACGCCGGCTCCCTCGGCCAATAAAGCGAGATGAGCGCCGCAACCCCAGAGTCGGCCACAACTGGACCTAATGGTCAGGGGTCCCTTTACTTTTACTCAAACGATAAAATACAGTACCTTTTTTCCCTGCTGGAGGTGCTGGCACAGGAGGAGCAGCAGGCGTCGGGTCTTTGTCAGGGAAGACAATTTCCACAGGTCCTTCTCTCAAGATCTTCTCTGACTCCCGCAAGCTTCTAGCCTGCCTCATGGTAAAAACGAGGAAAGGAATGAATCACGTAGCATGCTTGCTGGACACTGTGCAAGTGTGGGATCTAGTATGGGGCACAAGATTGGAAACTAAAAAAAATAACAATCGATGGAGTTTGTCCATAGATGACACCCTACAACCACGGAAAACACCCTACAACCAGAATGCAGGTCACACAGAGACACTTCTCAGCAACTTGTCAAAGAGTTGGACTGGCCGTGGGCAGAAGATGAGTTTTTGCCCAACGAGGGAAAGATGACCTGGCCGGCACTTTCTTGATCTCTTGCCCTCGGGCAGAAGATATAGAAGCATGATTAGTCGCACCAACAGGGTAAAGAACAGCTTCTATCCGTGGGCTGTTAGGCTGCTGAATGAAAAGATAACAACAGGGCAACTGACTTTTGGTGGATGGGTGTCAGTAAATGAGTGGAATTAAGACCAAGAGAACTGAGTGGGGGGGGGGGGGCGGCGCTTGTGTAATCTCACTGTATACAAGTTGTACAAGTGACAATAACGTATTTCATTTCATTTCATTTTAAAGGTGTCAGCTGTAAAATAATAATAATAAGAGCCTCTAGGATTGGGTCAATGGCCCATCTAGCATTCTCACAGTAGCCCACTAGATGCCCATGGGGAACAAGCAGAACATGAGCACAACAGCCACTCTTGTGGCTTCCGACAGCTGGTAGCATTGCTGCCTCTGGCAGTGAAGGTAGGGCAGAGTCTCCATCACGGCGACCAGAAACTTGGAGGAAACCTACATGCAGGACCACCGAGAGCGCCCTAGTCAACGGACGTCTTTGTCACCTGATCGGTGCTGCCAGTAATCTCCAAATCATCTCTTTGGATCGCTTGCAAATCGACTTCAAATGGCTTGTTGTCACCAACCGTCAGCTGATTGTTACCGGAAGCAAAGCCCTTTGAAGCTTCTCCTGGCTCCAATGAGCTGATTGGCAGCAAAGGGGCCGGCTTTGAAGTTGTCACCCGATGTCATAATGAGGTTGGCGTCAGAAGATGGACAGGCGGGGCAGCCCCACCCACCTGCTAAATTTGGACGGCAGGGGCAAGGGAGGGATCCAGCCCCCATTTCATCTGATACTTCAAACCAACTAAAATAAATTCACAGGGAGAATGGGACATCCTCTTTTGTAGAGGTGGCAAGTGCAAAGAAATATACATAAGCCCCCAGCCTTCTGTGCTTTTTTGCCCCAGAGGAGCCAAAGAACGACGCCACTTGCCCACCTGCTGCCGGCTCTCGATCAGTTGCAGCGCTTCCGCCATGAGCTTCTGGTTGATGCCGCAGAGGTTTGCCACTTTGGCTTGGCACTTGTGGTGGACGTTCATGGCACAGGCTGCAAGGGAGGCATGGAGTCAGCAGGTGAAGTTCTGGCAACGTTAAGAGAATCCAGTCCGCAGGTTAAGAACATTAGAAGAGCCCGTTGGGTCAGGTCAATGGTGCAATGAGTCCAGCCTCCTGGTCTTCCAGTGGCCACCCAGTGGGAAACCTTTGAGCAGGACCCAAGCCCAAGAGCACCCTCCCCTCCTGCGGTTTCCACCAACTGTTATGCAGAATCATGGAATCATAGAGCTGGAAGGGACCCCAAGGGTCATCTAGTCCGACCCCCTGCAAACCAGCAATCTCAACTCAAGCATCCATGACAGATGGCCACCCAACCTCTGCTTAAAAACCTGCAAGGAAGCAGAGTCCAGAACCTCCCGAGGGAGACCGTTTGCGATGGCCTAGGACTTGGGCTCAGACTCGGAACCAGAGGAGACTCAGTCTGCACTGGATCCTTTG
Source organism: Podarcis muralis (assembly GCF_964188315.1). Lineage (NCBI taxonomy): Eukaryota > Metazoa > Chordata > Lepidosauria > Squamata > Lacertidae > Podarcis > Podarcis muralis. Next base: position 67,929,283 of record NC_135664.1, on the reverse strand, counting down.
CCTCGGGCATCATCTGAACCAACTCTGGGGCCTGATCCTGAAGAGTCCCAGTCTGCACAGGTTCCCCTGCAATGAACACCAGTTGGGTCGAGTCAGGGGTCTGAGCCTGCCCTAGCTCCAGATGCGGGGATCACCTCGTTGCCTTCAGCTGGGTCATCATTTACAGCTGCTCCACTACCGGTTGGGTCAGGGGAGGCTGAGGCGGCCTCTGGGTCTAGTAACCCACCAACGTCTCCCAAGCTGCAGAGACTAAGGTCTGAGAGCAGGAGAGACCTGAGTACTCACAGGAGGAGTGCTCGCCTTTGGGCGAGACAGGGAGGTGAGTCGCCGGGGGATCAGGACCGGCTGCTACCCCAACAAAGATAAAAGGCTGTCGGACCCCGCCCCAGGTTGCAGGAGCAACATTGTTGTATTCTAGATCCTGCCTGAGATCCTGTACCTGTCCTTGCCTGGTTTCCTGCCTTGGCCCTGTCAGACTGACTCCTAGCGGAACCTTCGGATTCTGGACTGGTCCTGGACTGCGTTTCACGGGTTACCCCTGGGCCCAGCACACCGTTCCACTGTCAAACAGCTCTTTCTTTTTTATCCAGCACACATTTAAACTATGGTTTATGATAACTATGGTTATCAATGACCTAATCCTGCTGCCAGCCTTTACCTAACGTTCTCTGTAGGTCTCTCATCTGAGAAGTGGCAACCAGGAAGGCAGGCTCAACTCTGGTCCTCCCCACTGAGAACTGTACCATCAGAAGAATGATTCCTACCTCCTCCTATCTCCCTCTGCTATTTCCCCTTCTGTTACAAACTGGGGTGGAAAATCTGTCATGGAATCTTAGAACTGTAGAGTTGGAAGGGACCATGAGGGTCATCTGGTCCAAGCCCTTGCAATGCAGGAATCTCAACTCAAGCATCCATGACAGATGGCCGCCCAACCTCTGCTTAGAAACCTCCAAGGGAGGAGAGTCCACAACCTCCCAAGGGAGTCTCTTCCACTGTCAAACAGCTCTTGCCCTCAGAACATGCTTCCTGTTCTTTAGTCAGAATCTCCTTGAGATTCTTGAAGCCACTGGTTTGAGTCCTACCCCCCGCAGAGCAGGAGAAAACAAGCGTGCTCCCTCTTCCATGTGACAGCCCTTGAGATATTTGAAGATTGCTATGCTATCTCAGTCTCCTCTTTTCCGGGCTAAACAAACTCAGCTCCTTCAACCATAATAATAATACAGTCATGCCTCATGTTATGTTTCCTTCATGATACGTTTTTTCAGGTTGTGACCCGGAAGTACCGGAAAGGGTTACCGCCAGGTTTCGCCACTCGCGCATGCGCAGAAGCACAAAATGACGCCACGCGCATGCGCAGAAGTGGCGAATCGCAACCCGCGCATGCGCAGACGCACCGCTGTGGGTTGCATTCTATTCATGCTATATTTGTAGCTCTATAGCTGAGGCCCTGGACTTACCATCGCATTTCAAACCCTGCCGCGCCAGACCCCAGAGCAGAGTGCCGCAGTGATCGCAGAATGTTGGGCTTTTGTAATTGTAGACCTTAAATCGGTGGGGCATGTCAATCTTAAACCTCTCTTTGTGGAACTGCAAAAGTGAGTGAGAGAAAGAAAGAAAGAAAGAAAGAAAGAAAGAAAGAAAGAAAGAAAGGAAGGACGAGGTCAGAGGACGCACATGGCCTGCTTCTGGTGTTGCAAATACATACAAAACTGAAGGGGTTCAAGCCTTTAAACAGTTCCTCTTTTGCAAATACAAACAGTTCCAGTGCAAATGAATTGAACAAGGAATTATAAACAATGTCATGGGTTCTGCAGAGACTGTAATCAAATGTTGTCCCTCACTTTCACTGTTATGTACTGAAGTTCTCACCCTGGGCCAGCAGGGGGATACTGTAGATAGTTATGCAAATAAGGGATCGAAAGTGACGTTCAGTGATTGGATAGTTTTAGAAAATTGTTACAGTTACGTTGTAGTTGAGCTCTATATAAGCAGGCTGACTGAACCCTTCAGTTCAGTTCTGTTCTGGCCTGTGAATAAACAAGAGCTTGAAGAGCTCTGAAGAATCGCTGTGTCGTCTGATATCTTTACCCACAACTTAAAATTCACAATAGACCAGGGATGAGAAAGCTGTGGACATCCAGATGTGGTTAGACTCCAACTCCCATCAGCCTCAGTCAACATGGCAAATTGTCAGGGAAATGAGAACTGCTGTCCAGCAACATCTGGAGGTTCACTCTCTCTGCTGTATACAAATATTTTATCCAGCTTGCCTGCGAAGTAGGTCATTTTGGAATAGGAGAGGAAAGACGACATCTTGCCCAAGGCAACTCACGGAGGCAATGGCATCATGAGAGCCAACAGGACTTAGGTCAGGATAGGTGAGTTCAGACCCCATTCAGCCGTGGCATCAGTGCCGGCTCTGTCATTAGGCAGAGTGAGGCAACAGCATCAGGCGGTCAATTTTGGATGTCATAAAAGTGTAGCAAATTGTTGCAGTTATTAGCATTGCATTTCTCAGTGCTGCTGGGAGGGTGAGAGATGCTGGTGGGATTTTCTGTCTCTGCTGCCAAAGTAAGTTTGCTGGCCTTAGGGACGACGCACTTGGACTGCAACAGGGGACCCCATTTTCTAATCTGCCCCAGGCAGCAAAAATTCTGGAGCCGTTCCTTTCCCTTGTGTAGGGTTCAAAAAGTAAAATTCCTGACAGACACCCACAGAGTTGCTGAGATTTTTTGCACCATGCATACGGAATTTGCTTAAATTCCCCACGGACACCATGTTTACACCTCGTGTGACTGTGTAATCCCATTTGTGTCCGCCTAGCCTACTTCACAGGGTTGTTGTGAAGATTGGCAGAGGGCACCAAATCTATCTGCACGTCTCTACCTAACAACCCTTGTGACCTTGAGGTCCATGATTTTCTCCAATCCCCCCCTTTTTTTAATGAGGAAAGGTGTTTTCAAACTCTTGGCAACCGGTGTGTTGTCAACTGATTCACAAAAACATCCTTCATTCAGAGACACGCTGCCCTCAACCGATTCACAAGAAGTTTCATTCAGATACATGCCGCCTTCAGCTGATTCACAAAAAGGACCTTCATTCAGATACATACCATGGTTTCTCTGCTATTGATGGCTGATCCCGTACACTTTGCTATTACTTTGTCAATGCACTTCTTGTGAATGGCAGCATTGCATTCTGGGAAGGGAAAACAAGCCATATAAAGCATTGTTGAAGGGACACAAGAAGTAAGAGATGCATTTTAAATAAAAGCACACATTCCACTCATGTAAAAACACCAGGCAGGCCCCACAAATAACCCAGAGATGCATTTGAAATAAAAGGACACATTCTACTCATGTAAAAACATGCCGATTCCCGGACCGTCCGCGGGCTGGATTGAGAAGGCGATTGGGCCGCATCCAGCCCACGGGCCTTAGGTTGCCTACCCCTGTTATAGCCTAATCCTTCATGGGTTTGTTTAATTCCCTTTTAAAGCCAGCCACAAGCAGTATGAGAAATATTGCAAATGCAGTATTGGACATTAGAAATAATAATAATAATAATAATAATAATAATAATAATAATAATAATAATAATAATTTATTTCTACCCCACCCATCTGGCTGGGTTTCCCCAGCCGCTCTGGGGAAACAGAATATTTAAAAGACGATAAAACATCAAACATTAAAAACTTCGGATGTCTTCGGATGTCTTCGGATGTCTTCTAAAAGTCAGTTGTTGTTTTCCTTGACATCTGAAGGGAAGGCGTTTGCACAGGGCGGGTGCCACTACCGAGAAGACCCTTTGCCTGGTTCCCTGTAACCTCACTTCTCGTAGTAAGGGAACCTCCAGAAGGCCCTTGGCGCTGGATTTCAGTGTCCGGGCTGGACGATGGGGGTGGAGACGCTCCTTCAGGTATACAGGACCGAGGCCGTTTAGGGCTTTAAAGGTCAGCACCAGCACTTTGAATTGTGCTCTGAAACGTACTGGGAGCCAATGTACATTCTTAAAGAGAGGACATGGACCTTTTCTGTGTGGGAATAAGCCAGCATAGAACTGCCTCCTGATTGGGTGGAGCAAATTGCAAAAGTTCCAGAGCCAATGGGAAAGTGGCATATCCCCTCGATTTTGGCTTATCACTTGGCGATTTTGCACTTTTCCTGGAGACCCTAAGGAAAAGGTGAAATCCCTAAAATATCAGAAATGGAGACTCAGCCAGAATCTGCTGTACAGAAGGAGTATACCTGCATGCAGCTTCTACCTGCTCCCCACTGTCTTTTAGGATTGCATTTAACAAAACACAGGCTGTGTGGCTTAAAGCATGCCCAGACTGTTCTTTGTCTCAATTCCGATTGAAGCTGGTTCGTGGGAAAACCCATCAAAATGCAGAATTTCATGAGAAATTACAGGAGAGATCCAGCATAGGTTTGGACCGCTTCTCAAAAGAGTTGAAATGGGAGTGTGTTGACCCGCAATCCAGCCAGAAATTAGGCACTTTTCAGCTGTAACCCTATGCCTTCAGACCTGGGTGTAAGTCCCACTGATCTCAGTTTGCCTTACTTCAGAGTAGACCAATAGAGAATGTTGTCATTAATTCCTACTGTAGTCTGTGAGAGGTGACATGGCTCTTGTAGGTCACATTTACACATGCGCTCTTTGTTTCCACGGCTGGCTTGCTAATTTTTTTTAAGCATTCTCGGTTTTCTTCAGGGCAAGAAACACTGCAGTTTCTATTTGGGCAGTTGTAAATATAACGCGATATGCTAAAAAGTTTCTTACGTCTGCACTGGTAACCTTGCTTGTTAAGACCCCTGAAACACAGAAAGGAGAGAGTTTGGAGTAAGGATAACGTTCATCATGTATATTTGAGAAGAATGACTTTAAAACAAAAGAAATGCCGTGTGTTGGGATCTGGGCCCAGAAAGGCTAGGCCAGCATACTAAAATCAGAATTCCTGCGTAGTTCTTTACAAAAATGATAAAGACGATTCAGAGTGGAATTTAACAATATACTCATTAAATAGGGACGCGGGTGGCGCTGTGGGTAAAAGCCTCAGCGCCTAGGGCTTGCCGATCGAAAGGTCGGTGGTTCGAATCCCCGCGGCGGGGTGCGCTCCCATCGTTCGGTCCCAGCGCCTGCCAACCTAACAGTTCGAAAGCACCCCCGGGTGCAAGTAGATAAATAGGGACCGCTTAATAGCGGGAAGGTAAACGGCGTTTCCGTGTGCGGCTCTGGCTCGCCAGAGCAGCGATGTCACGCTGGCCACGTGACCCGGAAGTGTCTCCGGACAGCGCTGGCCCCTGGCCTGTTGAGTGAGATGGGTGCACAACCCTAGAGTCTGTCAAGACTGGCCCGTACGGGCAGGGTTACCTTTACCTTTACCTTTATACTCATTAAATAGACTTAAGAACTCCATTTAAGAAATACAAGAACAAGAAGATTTAACTATAAGCTGCAATGATTTATGCTTTCTTTGACTTATGGCTATTGCACAAAATCTAGCTGCTGTACGTTTCTAGTGACATCTGGATTCTGGTTGGACAAGAGGTCGTTTAAACAATACTTCTTTGTCCTCCCTGGTAATTTTCATACAAGAAGGGTTACGAGAGAGGCTCTGAGTTCTGTATAAAATCTACAATGGAATAGAACATGGCCCACAGTTTCCGTTTGACCGCTCTTACATGGGCAGACCCCCTTGCCATGAGGAATCTTTCTGTGTCTGCCTTCCAACAGTGCAGGTGGCAAGACATGGAATTTAGCTTGTGTAAATGTCTTTCTGAATTTGGGGGGTGGTCAAATTTCTCAAATAAGTGGTGTCAGCTGGATAAGGACTGGAGAAAACTGAAGCCACTATTAGTACGACAGCAATACGTTCAAGGTAGAGGCAGGACATTAAATATGTCTTCGCATTTAGAACATGCAAGTTTTTTTAAAAAAAAATGCAAAGAGAATCTGTTGGGGGAGAGAATCAAAGCAAGTGTGGAGTAGAAATTTAGCCCTTTTCCCTTCTGCTATGGTCCTGAGGAAAATCCCTCCTTTTAAGGTGATTTTTGCGCTCGCTCTCTCTTTCTCCCATCAATCCTCCTTTGGGCCCAAAGGGGAGGAAATCCCCCTGCAGCGGATGCTATTCAAATTTTTAAAAACACATGTTAAATTCATAGGTGTTGTTTGCCTCCAACAGCTATTTGAGGTTGCATCATTTGCATATAGGGGGCTGGGTAGGATTTTGAATTCACATTGAGGAATGGTTCGCAGTGGCCCTTCCAGTAAGAGGGTTCTGTTGTAATATATACAGTTAAGGGTAAAGGGACCCCTGACCATTAGGTCCAGTCATGGCCGACTCTGGGGTTGTGGCGCTCATCTCGCTTTATTGGCTGAGGGAGCCGGCATACAGCTTTCGGGTCATGTGGCCAGCATGACTAAGTCGCTTCTGGTGAACCAGAGCAGCGCATGGAAACGCTGTTTACCTTCCTGCCAGAGCGGTACCTATTTATCTACTTGCACTTTGACATGCTTTCGAACTGTTAGGTTGGCAGGAGCAGGGACTGAGCAACGGGAGCTCACCCCGTCACGGGGATTCAAACCGCCGACCTTCTGATCAGCAAGACCTAGGCTCTGTGGTTTAACCCACAGCGCCACCCACGTCCCATATATATAGTTAAAGGTAAAGGTAAAGGTACCCCTGCCCATACGGGCCAGTCTTGCCAGACTCTAGGGTTGTGCACTCATCTCACTCTATAGGCCGGGAGCCAGCGCTGTCCGCAGACACCTCCGGGTCACGTGGCCAGCGTGACAAGCTGCATCTGGCGAGCCAGCGCAGCACACGGAACGCCGTTTACCTTCCCGCTAGTAAGCGTTCCCTATTTATCTACTTGCACCCGGGGGTGCTTTCGAACTGCTAGGTTGGCAGGCGCTGGGACCGAACGACGGGAGCGCACCCCGCCGCGGGGATTCGAACCGCCGACCATGCGATCGGCAAGCCCTAGGCACTGAGGTTTTACCCACAGCGCCACCCGCATCCCTTATAGTTACTGACTCACAATTGCATGCATGAAAGGGTTAACCTGAGCCATGAGTTCGTTACCAGAGTGGGTGTGGCTAAGCAGGCACTCAGCATCCTCTGCTCTCCCCACCCACCACCCGCACTCTGCTTCTCAGTCTTTTTCTCTTTGTGCTTCCTGGAACAAGCAAAGAAGGAGCCATGTGGCTTTGGCTCCCAGCTCAGTTGTTCCTGCAAGTGAACTGAATCTCTCCAAAATGGAGATTTCAAAGCCTGCATCTTTGCCAACTCAAAGACTGTATGATCTTTTTTTAAAAAATGAAAGCAAGTGCTTTTCTTTTTAAGTCATTTGAAACCCCTTTTCATATCCGTCTTACTGCCAATTGATGGAGACTACTTTGCTGTAATGTCTGGAAACACTGAGTAAAACATCCACTTAATTTGCAAGATTTAGTATTTTCATAGGGAACATTTGTTTAAGGTAGATGAGGGCAGATGCAAATTTAACCAAGTTTTAATGTGCTTGGAGCAATTGCCATTGTGTATAATTTTGCTGCGAGAGAGTAAGAGATCTCTCTTCCAAACCCCTCCCTCTCCATCAGAGAAGCAGCAGGTTGCCCCTTCCCCACTAGACAACCTCCTCACACTGGTGCTCTACAGACGTTTTGGACTACAATTCCCATCAGCCACAGCAAGCACAACTGGCAAAGGCCCATTCAGACCGGGGCCTGATGGGAGTTGCAGTCCCAAAAACTTCTGGTGGGCATCAGGTTGGGGGAAGACTGCCATGGGACTAGATCAAGGAAGGGAGGGGAAGCCATGTATCATACCAGACGAACTCGTGGCAAACGGAACAGAACGTGGGCTGGGGGAAGAAGGTAGCAGTGAACTCGTGACACTTGACATTGTGGATCTTGGCTTGCTTGATGGCTCCCCTCCGTTGGTGCAGAGAGAAAAACCCTTCCTTTTCACAGTCAATAAACTCTGGATCATCTGGGTGAGAGAAAGAGAGAGAAGCTTGGTTATTCTGATGACGAATTCCTGCGGTCTGCCCCTAGAAGCTAAAATAACATATATTTAAATCAGCTCGAAAAGGCGTCAGCTTTAAAAATAAACAGCAGGGCAGACTTCCTAAAACAACTCAGAGAGCTGAGTCACACAACCAAGAGAAGTGAGTGGTTGGTGCATATATTTGTGGACTGCCTGGGGGTGTGTCATAGGCCTGAATGCTTGTCCCATGGGAGGTGGGATTCCATGTCTTTGGAAAGCTAGCAGATCAGAGCAGGGTTCTCATCTACATTTGTCCTTGATCTGCTAGATTTTGATGTGCAGGGAGGGCTGACACAAGGTCCTCTCCCAGCCTGAAGTGGTACCTGTTAAGTTGTGGGTGAACATATCAGACGACACAGCGATTCTTCAAACAGCTCTTGTTTATTCACAGGCCAGGACAGAACTGAAGGGTTCAGTCAGCCTGCTTATATAGAGCTCCAGTACAACGTTACTGTAACAACTTTCTAAAACTATCCAATCACTGAATGTCACTTTCGATCCCTTATTTGCATAACTATTTACAGTATCCCCCTGCTGGCCCAGGGTGAGAACTTCAGTACATAACAGTACCCTCCAGCAGAAGTAACATGGCTGTAATTTTGGCTCTCATCAAATGTTGGGCATCTCCTGTAAAGACCCCTACCCCAAATGAAAGAAGCATAGGAAGAGTCCTTCTGAATCAGGGCAATTGCTTGTCTGGTCCAGCACTCTGTTCTTACACTAGCCAACCAGATGCTACAAGCAGGAAATGATGACAAAATTGGGGACTGAACCAGAAAAAAGGTGTCCTGCTACTCAGCTAAAGCTCTTTACACCCACTCTTTGAATTGGGAGGAAAACAGGACCTTTCTGCCAGTGTGGTGTAGTGGTTAAGAGCGGTGGACTCATAATCTGGTGAACTGGGTTTGATTCCCCGCTCCTCCACATGCAGCTGCTGGGTGACCTTGGGCCAGTCACACTTCTCTGAAGTCTCTCAGCCTCACTCACCTCACAGAGTGTTTGTTGTGGGGGAGGAAGGGAAAAGGAGCTTGTTAGCCGCTTTGAGACTCCTTAGGGTAGTGATAAAGCGGGATATCAAATCCAAATGTAAATTGCAGGGGCGTGGGGTGTGTGACTCCAATTTGGGACTGTAACAAAAAGAGAAGGCTGCTCCTACCCAAGATCCAAATCTGGAGTGGACCAGCCGAGCTTGCAATTTACTGTAGTTTAAAAAAACAACAAAACAGTGAACACACAATTGCCCATTAACTGTTTCTCAAGAATCCACCCCGATTTGCTCGTACAAAGTTTGTAGGGTGTTTTTGGAAAATGTTGGCTATTTATTGTGCATTCGTTCTGATTTGCTCGCAGGGTGGTTGCATCCAGCAAGCAATATGCTTTCCAATCTATTTTCCAGTCACTTTCCTTCTCAGGAAGCTGGCTTGTTACACGAAAGCACCAAACCATCTTCAATTGCACAAACTAAAATTCACCAGGATGTGACTGAATTCCGTCCGAAAACAAGGAGTCCAGAAGTGGCCCAAGGTTTGTCCTGAGTGATGAAAGACAGCAAATGACGCTCACACATGTGTGAATCAGTCCTTTGGGTGTCACAAATCCCAATATGTTGCCATAATAGCCAATTAAAATTGCACCAGCCATTGAACTGGTCCCTGGGCAGTTTAAGAATTTCAATATTTTGAGGCTCTGCTGTGTTTCTTTATGTAAAAGTATTTATCGCTCTGCGTTGGGATTTTGTACATTTTGAAATTACCATGTCCCAACCTGAGCTTTCAGGGTGGGGAAATCCGCAGCGAAAATAACTGAAAATGTCGTAGCAATAATATGACCATCACTTGCCAGTAGTTTCCAGGAAGTATCTTGCGTTCATTAACATTCTGCCTTGTGGCTTCAGTTCTAGCTAAAAATAAAATAAAATAAAATAAAATAAAGGAAGGCAAGTTAAAAATAGCTTTTGTTTTTTTGTTTAAAAAGGAAGAGTGAGTGACAAAACAGCCAGGGAGTGACCATCGCATGAAAAGCCATAATGGAAAGATCTCGCAATAATCTTGTGATCCACAGAAATAAATAAATAAATAAATAAATAAATAAATAAATAAATAAATAAATAAATAAATGTATAAAAGTATTTATTTATTTATTATGAAGGGAGGTTGAGATTGACATTGGTTAACAGAAATACAGTCATACCTCGGGTTAAAGACGCTTCGGGTTAAATCTTTTCATGTTGCGTCCCGTGGTGACCCGGAAGTACAGTGGTACCTCTGGTTAAGAACTTAATTCGTTCTGGAGGTCTGTTCTTAACCTGAAACTGTTCTTAACCTGAAGCACCACTTTAGCTAATGGGGCCTCCTGCTGCTGCCGCGCCACCGGAGCACGATTTCTGTTCTCATCCTGAAGCAAAGTTCTTAACCTGAAGCACTATTTCTGGGTTAGCGGAGTCTGTAACCTGAAGCGTATGTAACCCGAGGTACCACTGTACTACATCCCCAGCAATAATGTTTTACACAAGTGCATTTCAAAAGCTTCCAGGACAGTTGCATCATGATCTATACGGTTCTCTACATTTCTTCATTAAGCTTTCGATTACGTTTTTGGAGAAAATTCCCTGGCGAGGCATGAACGAATTCAAGCTCAAGTCAGTTTTATTACTGCCAATTATTCTTCCTGCCCAAAGGGGATTTTTTTTAAAAAAATCTAAGCAAAGTCTATTACAACAGTGTCCTTCAGACTGAGCAAATTCACGGCAGGCTTATTGAAACCAAATGTTTCAATTCTGCCGGAACTGGCAACTCCCATTGACTGCAGATGGCTTTTAAGGAAATGAGTCTCCATTAATTAGCTGAGTGGTAGAGCATCTCTCTAAGGGACGCGGGTGGAGCTGTGGGTTAAACCACAGAGCCTAGGGCTTGCTGATCAGAAGGTCGGCGGTTCGAATCCCTGCGACAGGGTGAGCTCCCGTTGCTCGGTCCCTGCTCCTGCCAACCTAGCAGTTCGAAAGCACACCAGTGCAAGTAGATAAATAGGTACCGCTCCGGTGGGAAGGTAAATGGCGTTTCCGTGCACTGCTCTGGTTCACCAGAAGCAGCTTAGTCATGCTGGCCACATGACCCGGAAGCTGTACGCCAGCTCCCTCGGCCAATAAAGCCAGAATCGGCCACGACTGGGCCTAATGGTCAGGGTTCCCTTTACCCTTTACCTTACATTCTGCATGGACTGGTTACATGGCAACCTGTGCAAAGGGCTTGAGATATCTATTAGGTCCATAAATTACCATATAGCATATATTCCACACAAAAAACAGTGACAATTTGTTGTTGACAAAGGACAGCTGGACACAGAAAGGGCCCCATTACCTTCAGTAGCTTAGGGCCTCATTAAACCTAAATCCACCCCTGCAAGTGAGCAACGGCTCTAGCGCTTACCCAAATTTCTGATTTCCCATTCTTCTTTTTGCACTTCTCTGCAACCAAATTGAGTTCCACCGTCGTTTCTGCGACCATTTCGGCGCTCTTGTCCTTCACAACGATGTGCATTACGCGCCCCCTGTGGATGTGAGCATCGAAAGTGCTGTTCCAAGGTGGGTACATGGTGGGCTTCTTCTGGACGTAGGACTGGCCGTTCTCTAGGGTCAAAAGGATTTATTTGAATAGTTGCATCTCATCCAGAGCAAATACTTCCCCCTCTGCCCCTACTTAAAAAATGGGAAGCGTAATGCTGGTGGTCAACAAAAGAGGTTCAAAGATTCTCTCAAGGCAAATGTAGTATAAACACCGACAACTGGGAAACACTGGCCTGCGAGTGCTCCAGTTGGAGAACAGCCTTTACCAAAGGTGTCATGGGCTTTGAAGACGCTCGAACTCAGGTCGAAAGGGAGAAACTAATCCAGAATGTGGCAGCCAGACTGGTGACTGGGAGCGGCCACCGAGACCACATAACACCAGTCTTGAAAGACCTACATTGGCTCCCAGTACGTTTCTGAGCACAATTCATAGTGTTGACCTTTAAAGCCCTAAACAGCCTCGGTCCAGTATACCTGAAGGAGCGTCTCCACCTCCATCATTCAACCCGGAAGTTGAGTTCCAGCGCCAAGGGCCTTCTGGTGGTTCCCTCACTGCAAGAAATTACAGGGAACCAGGCAGAGGGTCTTCTTGGTGGTGGCACCTGCCCTGTGGAACGCCCTCCCGTCAGATGTCAAAGAGAAGAACAACTACCAGACTTTTAGAAGACATCTGAAGGCAGCCCTGTTTAGGGAAGCTTTTAATGTTTAACAGACTACTGTATTTTAATACTTTGTTGGAAGCTGCCCAGAGTGGCTGGGGAAACCCAGCCAGATGGGCAGGGTATAAATATATTATTATTATTATTATTATTATTATTATTATTATTATTGAAAGGCATGTTTGGCAAATCCACACCGTGACCAACTCCCACCTGGAAACCTATGTCCCCAATGTGGATGGACGTGTGGATCCAGAATTGGCCTCCACAGTCACTTACAGACTCACTGTTAAAACTGTGTTTTTGGAAGACACTTGGCTATGAGGTATCACAGAAGAAGAAGAAGAAGAAGAAGAAGAAGAAGAAGAAGAAGAAGAAGAAGAAGAAGAAGAAGAAGAAGAAGAAGACTCACCACCCCAAAAGGGAATGTGACCAGTGGGCTGAAAAGCATTCCCTGTGTGTGTTTTAATGGGAATGTTCTATTGTGCATTTAAATTATGAATGCTCACATTTAAATGGCCATGCAATCAATCAATCAATCAATCAATCAATCAATCAATAGTATTTGGGTCATATGCCAAAGGGAAGCACCAGCACTTTGAGCCTGGAAACGGACAAGAAACCAATGCATTCTTTGCAAACAGGTGTGAAATGATCCCACCTCCTGGGTCTCCTATTAGCAGTTTAGCAGCTGCTTTCCAAACTAATTGGAGCTTCCATACAGTCAATCCATCCTGGAAGTAACCAGAGGAGGGATGGCTGAGGCTTGGCTTTGAAGCTCTTCATTCTGCAGAGTTCAAAGACACACCAGAGCCTTCCAAAAAGCAAATGTCACCAAGGCAGGCAGGTGGCCGAAGGCCGCAGGTATCCAGGTGGCCTGTTTGGTCAAAAGGAGTTTTGAAAGGGCAGCGAGTTCATCCTCTGCAAGACTCATCAGGATTCATCAAAGCCTTTCTTCTGAAGTGGCAACAGCAGCCCTACTCACCTGCGGGCTCCTGTTTCAGGGCAAGCTGCTTTGTGGGCCGCAGGTTCGAATAAAATAACAGAATCATCTGCAAGGCAGTTTAAGTTCAGCCCTGCTTCCTGAATTTCCTCCATTTCAACTCATAAATGCATGCAACATTGAGGAAGATGGAAGGCTTGCTTTGTTAAACAACTATCTGACTTTTAGAAGACATCTGAAGGCAGCCCTGTCTAGGGAAGTTTTTAATGTTGTTGCATTATTATTATTATTATTATTATTATTATTATTATTATTATTATTAATCAGATCATGTAGGGGCTCATTCACACTTTTGCTTGACCTGCATTATGATTACCGTATTTTTTGCTCTATAAGACATTGCTTTAATTGCCTTTTGGTACTCTTACTACCATCAGTGCTTTTTTACGAACAATAAGATATTTGCAGAAATAGACAAAAATTCCTTCCAGTAGCACCTTAAAGACCAACTAAGTTAGTTCTTGGTATGAGCTTTCGTGTGCATGCACACTTCTTCAGATTCTTGGTATCTGAAGAAGTGTGCATGCACACGGAAGCTCATACCAAGAACTAACTTAGTTGGTCTTTAAGGTGCTACTGGAAGGAATTTTTTTTGTTTTGGCTATGGCAGACCAACACGGCTACCTATCTGTGCAGAAATAGAGTGATACTGGTAAGCAAGAAAAACAGTATTTTTTGCTCTATAAGCCTCACTTTTTCCCTCCTAAAAAGTAAGGGGAAATGTGTGTGCGTCTTAGGGAGCGAATGCAGGCTGCGCAGCTATCCCAGAAGCCAGAACAGCAAGAGGGATTTCTGCTTTCACTGCGCAGCGATCCCTCTTGCTGTTCTGGCTTCTGAGATTCAGAATATTTTTTTTCTTGTTTTCCTCCTCCAAAAACTAGGCATGTCTTGTGGTCTGGTGCGTCTTATAGAGCGAAAAATACGGCAATTAATTAGATGTATATACCATCATAAGATTTCAGAGCTGAAACAAGTCAGATAAAATATAGGGTGAAAACAAGACAGAATAAAATACAGGGTTGAAACAAGTCAATAATTAAAACGAAAAAGCAAGACACTTTTTAAAGGCTGTAGAATATTACTCAGCCAAAGACCCGTTTGAAGAGGAAGAGCATTCCACAAACTGGGAGCCACTGCAGAAAAGGCCCCGTGCTCACGTTGCTACCCTCTGGACCTAACGTGGAGGATGGATATAGAGACTGGGACAGTTTCTATGGGGAGTACCAATGTTGTGTACTGATGAATTATCCCAGGTTCCAAGGACTTTTCTTGACGTTCTGTGGCTGTGTCTTACCTGCTGAGCCAATGTCGGCTAAGCAGAAATATCTCTCTGGGTTTTCCAGACATTGCATAAGATCCTATTAATTGCCTTGAGACTTACGTGGATTGCAGTGTATTTAATTAACGGGCAGTAATATTGGCGGAGAAGGAGCCATTTCTTTTGAGGGTGTTCGTTTAAGCAATTTCAGCCTCTCCATCAAAGCAACATGATTCTATAAAGCTTCTTAGTTTGCTGGCTCTTTCCCCAACAAGACATTATGGGATGTGTGTGTGTGTATTAAGTTCCCTGACCTTTCTGTGCAAGACTAAATGCTTTTCTGCATTAAGAGGGATTATTTTTAGCTTGCCGGCACTCTTGGATCTCAAGATTATTCTTTGGGTGTTGTTGTTTTTTTTTAAAAGGACTACAATAGCACCTTTTTTCTTTCCTTTTAAAAGGTACTTTTCTTTGCCTAGTGCCACTGTTTTGAATAAAGGCCTATTTTACACAGTTCTGAAATTGGAGTGCCAAACAGAATAAGGCAGATTTCTGATGCTTTCCATTCATATTGAGGAGTTCTGGAATGGCCAAGTCCTAAATCATTCTTTAAAATCGCGTGACACTTAAATACTGCTGCATGCTAAAAACAGGGAGAATAAACTAGCCCAAACTAGGCACTTTAAAATACAAATTATTTATTCTGCTTTTTTTTCTTTTTGAAAAGAAAGTCAAAATTCACTTGGGAAGGCTGCAAGTTGGGTGGGACAGAGGAAGGCCGGCTAGAGAAAAATAGGGCCAGTGTCATAGCTAAGTGGCAGAACATCTGCTAGGCATGCAGAAGGCTGAGGGTTCAAGCCCTAGGCAGGGCTTGCGATGACTCCCTGTCTGAAATCCAGGAGAGCTGCCAGTCAGTGCAGACAATACTGAGACAATAGGAAAGCTGCCAGTCAGTGCAGACAATACTGAGACATAGGAAAGACAATTTCCTATGTTCCCATGCTTAATCCCTTCCTTTTACTGTAGTTGTTTCCCCCCTCAAAAAGGAAGGGGAAAAAGGGGGGGGGGGGGAATCTAGCCTGAGCAAACTGCCTTACCTCTTCTTATTTTATTGAAGGATAAAAAAATACATAATTACAAGTGTACAGAGTAAGATAAGACAAAAAGAAGAAGAGAAGAGAAGAAATAGCACCCAAACATGTAGAAAACTTTGGGGGAAAAGATGGGACAATTGAATCTTTCTCCCTGTGGGTCAAAAAAGCAGCTGCAGGGTGAGTGAAGATCAAGAACAATATTTGTGGGTGGCCCACAAATATCTACATTGGGATCTGCTGTCCCTGTGGATCCTGCCGCCTGAGGCTGTCACCTCCCCTTGCCTCACAGGTGGGCCGGCCCTGACCATTGGCCACTGTTCAGCCTGGACACCGAGGTCCAGATCTGAAGGTCTTCTGGTGGTTCCCTCACTGTGAGAAGTAAAGGTACAAGGAACCAGGCAGAGGGCCTTCTCGGTGGTGGCGCCCGCCCTGTGGAACACCCTCCTGTCAGATGTCAAGCAGATAAACAGCTATATGACTTTTAGAAGACATCTGAAGGCAGTCCTGTACAGGGAATGTTTTTAACATTTGACATTTCACTTGTGTTTTTAATATTTTGCTGGAAGCCTCCCAGAGTGGCTGGGGAAACCCAGTCAGATGGGCGGCATATAAAAATAAAATATTGTTGTTGTTACTAAGCGCATGCATGCTCAAACGTAAGAATAAAGCACTTACCCGACTCCACTGCTTCCTTGACTATCACTGCGCAATACGGATCGATCACATCTCCCTGGGAAGGGAGATAGGGACCGCTGTCGTAGTTGGACAATCCAATACGCAGAAAAGGAGACATGTCGGTCTCTGCGAGGAGAAGAAAGCAGACGTTATTGGAGAGGCTCTCGCAACTGCCTTGGCTGTTATAGTCTTAGCGTCTGTGGCAAGCCCGGGAATTTAACAGAGAAGTCGCTTATCCATTCCGGACAGCATTTCCCCTCTCCGTCCCGCAACCCGCTGAGTTAGCAAAAGTTTCCCTGGCACATGGAGCGGCTATGCTGTTGGCTCCTCTGTATCGCTGGAGGCTGCTGTGGTCACCAAGGCAATGGTCGGGAATGACATCTGATTGACTTTGCTGGGTGAAAAGCAGCAGGCAGCTGCAGGAGGGCTTGAAATTGGATATTGGATGCTGGAGGAGGGGGGGGCGAGGGGGAAGCGATTGCTCAGTGAACCCTGCACAAGTGAATGCCAGGCACAAGCTGCCCCTGAAAGGGAACCAGGAGTAAAGCAGTTTGCAAAATGGCAAGGGGATGGCTGGAAGCTGGCATGGTTAAATAAGATGCTGTCAAGTGTTAAATCTGATATTTATACAGTGGCGGGTGGCTCTGTGGTCTAAACCACAGAGCCTAGGGCTTGCCGATCAGAAGGTCGGCAGTTCGAATTCCCGAGACGGGGTGAGCTCCCGTTGCTCGGTCCCAGCTCCTGCCCACCTAGCAGTTCGAAAGCACGTCAAAGTGCAAGTAGATAAATAGGTACTGCTTGGGCGGGAAGGTAAACGGCATTTCTGTGTGCTGGTCTGGTTTCACCAGAAGCAGCTTAGTCATGCTGGCCACATGACCTGGAAGCTGTCTGCAAACAAACGCCGACTCCCTCAGCCAGTAAAGCGAGATGAGCGCCGCAACCCCAGAGTCGTCTGCGACTGGACTTAACGGTCATGGGTCCCTTTACCTTTACCTTTTACCTTGGTTTTCAAACACCTTGGTACTCAAACAACTTGGAACCCAGACACTGCAAACCCAGAAGCAAGTGTTCTAGTTTGCAAACTTTTTCGGAAGCTGAATGTGCTCCCTGTTGAGTGTTATGCTGAAGTCTGTCTCGTTTTGCTGTTTATTTTGCATTTTTGATTTTGCGGCTCTTTTGTTGTTGTTTCTTGTGACTGTGTGGAACCCAGTTCAGCTACTGATTGATTGAATGTGTGACGGCAGTACATTGTTTCTTGCTTTCATTTCATGGCTCAATAGTCTCGTTAGATAGTAAAATTCATGTTAAATTGCTGTTTTAGGGGTTGTTTTTAAAAGTCTGGAACGGATTAATCCGTTTTGCATTGCTTTCCATGGGAAAGTGTGCCTTGGTTTTGGAACACTTTGGTTTTGGAATGGACTTCTGGAACAGATTAAGTTTGAGAACCAAGGTACCACTGTATACTGGATGGAAATGAAGCCAGCCAGCGAATGGGACCTTGGATGGGTGACCCTCACCGGAAGGGAAAACAAACACAGACCCTCCAAGTATCCCTATTTTCCAGGGACAGTCCTGGATTTACAGAAGCCGTCACGGTTTCTGATTTGATCCCAGAATGTCCACCGAGAAAGCCTTGTGACTGGCCGAAGATCACCCAGTGAACTTCGTGGCGGTGCTGGGATTCGAACTCTGGTCTTCCAGGTCCTAGTTTGGCACTCTAACCTCCACGCCACCATGTCATGGAGGGTGGTGACATTCACAATCCTTGATGGGGTGTCAGCAGCAGCAGCAGTAGGGAGACAATGGAGTCAGACCCGGAAGAACATTGGCAGCATCATGCCAAAGGCCAACTCAATTTATTATTTTAATTATTGTGTTTCTATCCCACCTTTTTCTTCAAGGTGGCATACATGGTTCCCCCCTCCTCATTGAGTCCTCACAAGAAGAAGAAGAAGAGTTTGGATTTGATATCCCGCTTTATCACTACCCGAAGGAGTCTCAAAGAGGCTAACATTCTCCTTTCCCTTCTTCCCCCACAACAAACACTCTGTGAGGTGAGTGAGGCTGAGAGACTTCAGAGAAGTGTGACTAGCCCAAGATCACCCAGCAGCTGCATGTGGAGGAGCGGGGAAGCAACCCGGTTCACCAGATTACGAGCCATTTCAGGGCCACCATATATCTTTGGGGTAGGGGCCAGGTAGAGGTCGGGTCCCCCAATGTCCACAAATTGCGAAGGAGAAACGTGGAGCTGACCGCAGCCCAACTCCAGTGGCCAGCTCCTTCCGTCCTCCTCCTGTATGGCTGCTGTGTTTGACTCTGCCTGCATCTCCTCCCAGTGTCCTGACGTCCCATGTGTGAGGTCCACGCGCAACGTTGGCTCTCCCAATCACCCTGGCAAGCTGGTGCCTCCGATCCCAGCAGTTCCCCCACATTTAACATAGGGTGGCGCTTACTTTGTGAATTCCCTGCCTTGCTTATGTCTGCAAGGGAGCACAAAATTGTCACAGGTGAAGTTCCTGTTGCCGAAAAACCTAACCACCGAGTGAGCGGGGTGGGGTAATCATTTTGCAGTACTTCCTGCCCATATCTACGTGAGAATGAAAGGCTCTGAGACCACCAAGTCCACTTGATCCCAGCAGAGGGCAAGGAAAAAAAGACCATGTAAAGAGAAAATGGAATCTGGTCCCCATGAAATGAATCACCCTTGACACCAAAGGGTATGAATACAGAAGAGACACCATAGACACATAATTAAAGAGTGGTGGGTTGCATCCAGGCTCATTTAGTCCAGCCCCACTGAAATCAATGAGGCTTCAGCCATGTTTAACTTGGCCCGTTGATTTCAGTGGGACTCGAATTCAGCCAGCTTAGTTTGCTCCAGTGCAAATGAATTGCAATAAAGAATGATCAGGTTGTTACGAGTTTAACCTTGTCAGTTTTTTTGCATAGAGTTTTGGCAGAATTGACAGAGCTAAAGAGGAAAACCTCCCCACCCCCAACCTATAAATGCACACCATCTACATACAAAAGAGTAGAAGATCTTTTAGCTTGAGATGTTATCAGGTTTTTTTTCCACTGGAACAAAACTGCAGCAGTGACAACTGTAAAGACCTCCTTTCTTTGCACTGAACATGACTCCAAATTAAGCTCTTACATATATCTTCGTTAGGCTGCAATCCTTACCTGGGAGCAAGTCCCATTGAACTTAATGGGGCTTATGGCTGAGTAGACCAGCATAGGATTGTACTGCGCAAGTCTTTTTACCAAGTTATAGTAGTGCAGCTGCACTGTGCTGCAGGGATGTTGCGTTTATTTTGCAGTGAATGAACAACTGAACCAAACGGGGGCCCATTCAGGTTTAATTCAGCATGAAAAAAATGCCTTGAGGAATGAATGGCATGATAAATGGTGCCGGTTCCATTCTCCTGCTCATAGCGGTTTGTAATTCATTCACAGCAAGCTCACCTTTCTCTAGTGAAAGCAACTGATCTTATTTTATTTTCCCAGAATGCCTGGGGCACTGCATGCTTTGGGACAAGAGCAAAAGGTGACCAACTGTGTGTGTGTGTGTGTGTGTGGAGGGGGTGCCATTTTCTTCCAGAATGTTCCAGAATGACACAGTGATGGGGGCAGCCTGGGAAATTGCCTGCCTGCAATTGCCTGCCGGCTGACCTGTCTATCATGCAAGCAAGCCGTCAAAAAAAAACAAGGCTGCAATCCTAAGGCCACTTAGAATCACAGAATTGTAGAATTGGAAGGGACTGTGAGGGTGATCTAGCCCCAACTTCCAGCAATGCAGGGATCCTGATCCACTGACCCACTGGGCTACTGGGAGGAGACTCTTGAGAGTCCCACGGACTGCAAGAAGATCAAACTTCTCCATTCTGAAGGAAATCCGCCCTGAGTGCTCACTGGAAGGACAGATCCTGAAGCTGAGGCTCCAAGACTTTGGCCACCTCATGAGAAGAGAAGACTCCCTGGAAAAGACCCTGATGTTGGGAAAGATGGAGAGCACAAGGAGAAGGCGACAGAGGACGAGATGGTTGGGCAGTGTTCTCGAAGCTACCAGCATGAGTTTGACCAAACTGCAGGAAGCAGCGGAAGACAGGAGTGCCTGGCCTGCTCTGGTCCATGGGGTCATGAAGAGTCAGACACGACTAAATGACTAAACAACAATAACTCCTTAGTAGGCAAGCTCATCTCAGTGCTGCATGAGACTACAAATTTGTTCATAAAAAATCTGCGTGAAAACTCATGCGCATTTGAGAACGTGCTCTTTCCAATGTACACATTTTCTTATGCAATTTTGCCTAGAATTCACTTATATTGCAAGCAATTTTCCTGGAACCCAATGCATTTCTGCGCATCGTTATTTTCACCAATACCAACTGCCTTTTTGAACATACTTTTCACGAATAAGAACTTTTTTTTTGCATCCATTCTTTGGCTGGATAACTGCATTGCAAAATTCAGAGAAAGTGCGGCTTCAGAAAGAGAGCTATGTTTCAATTGAGAAGAGTGAATTTTGAAGGTTTGCAATGGAAAGGCGAACCAAATGAATTTCTCCAATGGCTCGATTAAGTGCAGAAAGTCCTCATATTAGGGGAGTTGTGGAAAAGACGAGTTAAGATGCTGCACGTTTGTAGATAGACTCAAGCCGCGACATTTCTCTGCCTTAAAATTGTGCAACTTCTGCCAGCGCTTTCCACCTCTGGGTGAAACTGGTCTGGAAAACGAGCTGTCCATCCTTTAATTAAACACCCACACCAGCCACGCAGAGAGGACCAAAGGTATCTAATGGCACACTTGGCATCTAACATTACCTCTTTTGTATTCTGCACTCCTTGCTTAGAGTCTACCGGAGAGCCAGTGACTAAACGATCAGATGTCATGGACTGGCTGGATGCAGAGGAATGGTGAGAGGTACCAGTTGGGGAACCCCAAGGGAACCCCCAGGGGAAGAAGGCTCAGAGCCAGGGGATTTGTGGTGGGACAATGATGCGTGGTCAGAAGGAGAAGAGGGGGCAGATGGGGAGGAGGAGTTGCTGGAAGCTGAAGAGGCAACGGGGTTTAGTGAGCAGGAAGAGGCTGTGGCAGAGAGCAGTCCAGAATCAGTGGCAGGAGAGGAAGGGGGCCAGAAGACAGGGATGAGACAGGTTGCTGAAGAAGCCAGGGCAGGGGTAGGCAACCTAAGGCCCATGGGCCATAAGCGGCCCACAGAGGTTGTTTAACTGGCCCCCGAGCCACCCCCGAACTGAGCCACCCGCTCAGCAAGTCCCCATACACTGCGCTAAACCAGAGCAGCACAGTGTGGAGACTCGCTTCCATGGTGCTGGAGCGTCTGAGCATGCTCAGATGCAGAAAAGCGTGTTTGCACAGGCGCAGATGCTGGAAATTGCGGCCACACACACTCATGCGCGTGCACAATCTGACCCACAGAGGGAACTGACCCCTTGCTGACCCCTGAGCCAGGGAGTCTCTCCCTCCTGCTGTAACCAATTTGCCTCACCACTAGTCTCCCAGAAAACGTAGAGGAGTGAAGAGAGAAGAGCAATGAAAAAATAGATGCAGGAGCCTGAGATTGTTTGGGAGTATCCGGCCTGCCTGTCGGTTTAATCCAGCGTTGTGGCAGTTTATTTCCTGGGGTAAAATCCTAAAAAAAAACTTCAACATTTGGCTTCTGGTCAAGATGGCATCGGGCCAAGCAGTCAGCCCCAGAGTGCCACAGATTTTATTTGAATTCTAATTGTTTGGGAATGACCCAGGGAGAGGAGGAATCTTAGGGAGCGGTGGGGACATTTAGCCCATAGCTGTCAACTTTCAGATTTGCAAATCAGCAGCCTCGAAAATAAGGAATCAGCAGCCTCACCTGTCCCGGGGACAGTCTATGGGATATCTAACAATCTGGGATAGCAGCAGGAAGCAGCGGGAAACGGCGCTGGAATAAGGGAATTTCCCGCAAAAAAAAGGAAGGTTGACAGCTGTGATTCAGTCCCCACAATTGCCTCATTGGGGAAGACCTAATGGGAAGAGTTGCTGTCATCACTAGGCCTGTGCTGTTTCGGTTTCTTCAAATAAAGAGTTAACTTCACCTACACTGGGTACAGTCGTACCTCGGGAGTCGAATGGGATCCGTTACGGAAGTCCGTTCGACTTCCGAAACGTTCGGAAACCAAAACGTGGCTTCTGATTGGCTGCAGGAGCTTCCATCAGAAGCCATGTCGGATGTTTGGCTTCCAAAAGGATGTTCGAAAACTGGAACACTCATTTCCGGTTTTCGATCGTTTGGGAGCCAGAACGTTTGACTCCCAAGGCGTTTGGGAGCTGAAGTACGTCTGTATTTTATCACTGATCATGCCTGACTCCGGTTCCTGACATCAGGCTTCATTTTCCTGAAGTTTCATGCAAGCCTTTTACAGGGTTATTTCCCCCATGAAGAGAGAGTCCTGGAGGCTTGTGGTGTCTCTGAACTATCTGCACAGAGAGAAATATTAGTAGGTGCGCATTTGGTGTGCGGGGGCAGGGCGGCAACAATTGGAGCCCGGTTAATTTGCCTTCATTCCAAAATGATTCATTTATTCAATCCCTTTATTAGCTGCCTAATAAAAACATTTCTCCAAGCAGCATACTGTATGAGGGAACGCAAAAAAATTAAGCAACAATCAAATACTAAACCAATAAAGCCCATCCAACTGAAATTCAATATTAAAATAAACAGATGCAGGGAAGAATGAATGAGAGTCCAATCAGGTCTCCCAGTCATAATACAGTGGTACCTTGGGTTACATACGCTTCAGGTTACATGCGCTTCAGGTTAAATATGCTTCAGGCTACAGACTCCGTTAACCCAGAAATATTACCTCAGGTTAAGAACTTTGCTTCAGGATGAGAACAAAAATCATGCTCCGGCGGCGGAATGGCAGCAGGAGGTCCCATTAGCTAAAGTGGTCTTCAGGTTAAGAACAGTTTCAGGTTAAGAATGGACCTCCGGAACGAATTAAGTACTAAACCCGAAGTACCACTGTATCTGGGGTTGCAGCAGAGGTGGGTGGGTTATCTTATTATGGTTGTGGCGGCTTATAATTACATGGCTGGGTAGACCCGCCTGAACAAAAAAGTTTCTGGCAGATTCCAAACACAATACCGCAAAGGCAGTTGCCTATTTTGTGTTTTAATATTTTGTTGGAAGCTGCCCAGAGTGGCTGGGGCAACCCAGTCAGATGGCGGGATATAAATAATAAAATTATTATTATTATTACAGTGGTACCTCGGGTTACATACGCTTCAGGTTATAGACTCCGCTAACCCAGAAATAGTACCTCGGGTTAAGAACTTTGCTTCAGGATGAGAACAGAAATCGCATGGCGGCGACAGCGGGAGGCCCCATTAGCTAAAGTGGTGCTTCAGGTTAAGAACAGTTTCAGGTTACGAACGGGCCTCTGGAATGAATTAAGTACGTAACCAGAGGTTCCACTGTATTAATTTCATCAATGGGCAGGGAGTTCCAAAGGGGAGGAGCCACCACACTGAAGGATTGATTCCGTGAGTGTGTGGAATGAACATAGACGACACTTAGAGCTCCAATGCAAACATTTTGCATTTATAGTGGTACCTCGGGTTACAGATTCCGCTAACCCAGAAATAGTACCACAGGTTAAGAACTTTGCTTCAGGATGAGAACAGAAATTATGCTCTGGTGACGGGAGGCCCCATTAGCCAAAGTGGTACCTCAGGTTAAGAACAGTTTCAGGTTAAGAACGAACCTCCAGAACGAATTAAGTTCTTAACCCGAGGTACCACTGTAAAGCCATTTCCCGTTCCTGGGGAGATGATGTTGCGGGCTAGGAGCAAGCCTTCCCCGCACGCATGGGGCGGGATAGCCCTTGCGCCATTGGATGGTCCTAGGCCACATCATCCCTAGGCCGTCCAATCCGGATAGTCCAGGGGCGTGGCGAAGGGCTATTTAAACTTCCCGTGGCCGAGAACTTGCCCCTGTTTTCTCCCTGCTCGGTATTCCGTTAAAGCAGCCTTTCTCAACCTGTGGGTCCCCAGATGTTGTTGAACTACAACTCCCAGAATCCCCGGCTAGCAAGGCCAGAGCTCAGGGATGATGGGAGTTGTAGTCCAAGAACATCTGGGGACCCACAGGTTGAGAACCGCTGTGTTAAAGGACTCCGGGGGGCGTGGTCTCTGTCCGAAGCCCCAGACGGGGGGCTAGGACCATGGCACGACCCCTAGCGGTGACCCTGGGGGAGTTCCTAGTTGATGTGCATCAGCAAGGCTCCCCCTACTGGTGATTAACCCTTCCAAGACTCCTGCAGATGGGCAGGAGTCAGATATAGTTGTGTGGTTTCCAATGCCTAAGCCAATACCACTCACATTCTGTAACCAATGAAGTTGTGGCATTTTTCGCCCATTAACCTAAAATACTGTTTTGTGTCTCTTTATTTCACTTCGCAGGAGGGTTTGGGACCTTGCCACACAATGTCCCGATACCGTCTAGAATTAAGAAACAGCTGCCCTGGACACAGAATTGACCTGCGCCACCATGGACAGCTGTGAGTCCAAAATGACTCCCAGGCTGCGCACCTGGTCCTTCAGGGGCACAGTTACCCCATTCAGGACCAGGGAGTCCTCCACACCCACCCGCCTCCTGTCCCCCCAAAACAGTACTTCTGTCTTGTCAGGATTCAACCTCAATCTGTCCCACCCTCCACCTAGTGCGCAACGCCTGTGCTGGCATGCCGGATGGGTAATGGGGAGCATGGAACTGGTCTCCGCACTTGGCTTTCTCCTCACTGCGCAACATGGTGGGGAGAAGGCGGTGGAGCAGGCCACAGGGTTTTGGGGGAGCCCAGCCCCCTCCCTGAATTTTTTTTGGGGGCTGAAGACCCCTCAGCCCGCACCAGTTGGTGTCCCTGCCCGGTACTGCATACAGCTGAGTACACCCAGGAAAAAACAAAGCACTGTGGGGTGAACAAAGGCATTAAACATTCAGGGTTTTTTTTTGTGTGTGTGTCTGTAGGTTTCTCATTCAAAGAGCTCCGTTTCCTGGAACGGCTGACTCTCCGCCTGCAAGTTTCCTGCTCCAACCACACACTGACACTCTCTCAACTTTCTGCCACCTAACTGTCACACTTAATTCGAGGTGCTGGGAGCCAGCCCATCTCGTGGGTCTTAAAGGAAGCAGTGCTCCTGTGCCAACACTGGCGCCCCTCAGAATTAGGCCACCAGAATCAGAACGTTGGAGAATGAGGGAAGAGCCACAGAGCATCATTTTCACATGGATAATGTCACAGGTTCAGTCCCCAGCAGCTCCAGTTAGGGCTAGGAACAGCTTCTCTCCAAAACTCTTGAAAGCCACTGAGCTACAAGGACACCAACTGCCTGACTCAGTATAAGGCAGGGTCCTATTTTCTTGGACGCGGGTGGTGCTGTGGGTTAAACCACAGAGCCTAGGACTTGCTGATCAGAAGGTCGGCGGTTTGAATCCCTGTGACGGGGTGAGCTCCCGTTGCTCAGTTCCTGCTCTTACCAACCTAGCAGTTCGAAAGCACGGCAAAGTGCAAGTAGATAAACAGGTACCACTCCGGCGTGAAGGTAAACGGCGTTTCCGTGCGCTGCTCTGGTTCGCCAGAAGCGGCTTAGTCATGCTGGCCACATGACCCGGAAGCTGTACGCCGGCTCCCTTGGCCAATAAAGCAAGATGAGCGCCGCAACCCCAGAGTCGGTCACGACTGGACCTAATGGTCAGGGGTCCCTTTACCTTTGCCTTATTTTCTATTTCCTCCCCAAACAACTCATACATACGAAACCTCGCCTAGACATTTTTCAGTTTGTTTACTGGAAATGTTTACAGAGCTGTCTTTCCACTCGAAACCGAATGTTCAAGGGGGTCATAGATCAATATGAAAATTGATAAAACAACAACAACAAGCATAAATCAACACGGTGAAACAATAAAAGCAGCAGTCCCAGAAACATGGGCAGACAAATCTGTCACTTTTGCTTTCTCTCTGCTTCTCGTTCAAAACATCAGTAATGCCACATTTCCAGATCAGTTTGCAGTGAAAAGAAGTCAGCATGAAAATTTACCAGCATTTTCATGAGGATTTCCCCTAATGCATATAGTTTGCATGCAATTTCGCCCAACACACACATTTCTGCAAATCAATTTTCCCATATATAATGCTCTTTTTTTCATTAACATATGCATCTATACGCACACTTTATCCTAATTCAGGGTATTCATAATGAAGTATACAGTTTCAACACACTGTAAATGGAAACTGTACACTTCATTATGAATCGCCCTGTATATACAATTGTTCACACAATGCTTGGCTGAAGAACCGAATTACAAAATTCAGAAAAGTGTGGATTTCAAAGGAGGTTGTGCTTTGCTTCAAATGGTATATTGAATTAGGCAGGTTCACCTTTACATGTGAACCAAATCAAATTTATTCCCCACCCATACCAGGAACACACCATGAGTTCAGAAGTCCTAAATTGGCCCGTACTTGCAGATGCTTTTTCAAAGAAAAAATTGCTTAGCAGGCAGCATCGAGCAAGGTGCAAAATGGATCTCTTCGAGGGAGGGCATCCCACCAATAAGAGCAAAAAGTCAACAAGTTGTTGTTGTTCTTTTTGCCACCAGTTGTTTCTCTAGACGTCCTTTTGAGATGGTGACCTGGTCTGCTACTTTGCAAAGGCTAGTTTTTTATCTTGAAGGGCTGTCAAAAGATAGTCCGTTCAAGGTCTGGTTTAAAGAGAGATAACCTTGAAGCAGCCCTCCCACACTGGAGAGCAGACTGAGCAGTCCATGGCTCAGCTGACTAATAATAATAATAATAATAATAATAATAATAATAATAAACCTCTCCATTCTGAAGGAAATCAGCCCTGAGTGCTCACTGGAAGGACAGATCGTGAAGCTGAGGCTCCAATACTTAGGCCACCTCATGAGAAGAGAAGACTCCCTGGAAAAGACCCTGATGTTGGGAAAGATGGAGGGCACAAGGAGAAGGGGACAACAGAGGACAGGATGGTTGGACAGTGTTCTCGAAGTTACCAGCATGAGTTTGACCAAACTGCAGGAGGCAGTGGAAGACAGGAGTGCCTGGCATGCTCTGGTCCATGGGGTCACGAAGAGTCGAACATGACTAAATGACTAAACAACAACAACAATTTATTATTTGTACCCCGCCCATCTGGCTGGGTTTCCCCAGACACTCTGGGCTGCTTCCATCAAAGATTAAAAATACATTAAAATGTCACACATTAAAAACTTCCCACAACAGCAGCTCACTTCCTAATTGACTGCCATTGCTGCGTTTCCCTCTGGCATTTACACAACGGCAACTTCCCACGAGTTACACAAGCAGCGTTCTAACACAGACACAACAAATGACACCATCCTGACTTCCGTGTCCAGATTCCCCAACTTACACACTGAATACAGAAGGACCATCTACAGAGTTGTAACTAGAGATAGGGGAGAAACATGATTCAGTTTGTAGTTAAAGGTCAGCCGGTTTAATTTGCACTGTTGGAAACAATGCGTAAACCTAAACACCGCCGGATTTTGCAACGCAGTTCTTCAGTCAAGTGATGTGTGCAAAGGTGCAAATATTGGGGGGGAAGTGTGGAATGCATATATCTGTGAAAACTACATGCAAAGTGCATTACGTTAAGGAAACCCCTTTGCCCGAAATCCATAAATTAGGCAAAAATCGCATAGGGAAAATGGGCATGTTAGGAGAAATCCACACTTAAATGCTGATGAATTCTCATGGGGGTAAAAAAACAACAACTGCGACTTTAAAGAAGAATGGGAACTTTTTACAAAGTACTTAAAAAGACAACGAAATGAATTGGAGTCCTTGGCAGGTTTTGAATCAACATACACAAATTTAGTGTTTGGCAACATGGTAGATAGATAATATAAGGACTGAAATAATTTTATAATATGCAGAGAGTGACGTGTGTTGAGAAATCAGAGAGAGGAGCTGAGGGAAGTCTTGTGAGGGGAAGGAGGGGTTGGATGGGGAAGGGGGGGAAGGGGGGAAATAATGAATATGATATGTTATGATATACTGTTATGTGGAAACTACTAATAAAAAATTATATATATATAAAAACAACTGGCAAACTGGTGTGGAGATGTGGAGAGCTGAATTTGAGACTGGGGAAATGAGAAACAGATCTGAAATCGACCGATTTCCCTATGGCCTGGTGTCAACTTAAGGCCCTGAGATTGCACATCCAACACAACATTTCCAACTTCTCGCCATGTGATCTGCTCCTGTTCCTCTTCACAGAGTTCTGCTGTTGGCGCTTTCTTCCCATGGCACAGAGCCGAAATTAGCCACCTGCCCGTCAAACTGCTGTTGAAAGGGCACAGGGACCGGCCTAAAAGTTGGCAACCCCAGCTCACTCCTGAGCCTCAAATAACTGTGCAGCGCTGGCAAGTTGCTGCTTCGGCCCTAGGCAAGAAAACCATTTACAGAAAGAGGAAAGCCTTTGCCATTTGAGATCTGGCCTTGCGAGGCCTGGCAGCCGAGGGCAGGCACAGAATAGGCTTGCCAGTTGATAAAGGGGGATCACCACCCCACTCAGCCCAGCCTTTCACTAAGGTTTGTAACCTGAAAGGGGGGGGGACACCTTTCCTGGTGTGGACCTGAAACAACCCCTTGCTTTTCGTCGCTGTGAAAAGAGACAGCAGAAATGGACGTTCAAAAGTGACAAAATGCTGTCAAGGGGATGGCGGGGAGGAAGTGTGGGTTACAGCCAACCAAGTTATACTCCAAGTAGACCCAGTAAGATGAATGAACCTATCTTAGTCACGTCTAATAACATCCACGGAAGGGAGAGCTGGATCATAAAGAAGCCTGATTGCCAAAGAATGGATGCTTTTGAATTCTGGTGCTGGAGGAGACTCTTGAGAGTCCCATGGACTGCAGGAAGATCAAACGTATCCATTCTGAAGGAAATCAGCCCTGAGTGCTCACTGGAAGGACAGATCCTGAAGCTGAGGCTCCAATACTTTGGCCACCTCATGAGAAGAGAAGACTCCCTGGAAAAGACCCTGATGTTGGGAAAGATGGAGGGCGCAAGGAGAAGGGGACGGCAGAGGACGAGATGGTTGGATGGTGTTCTTGAAGCTACCAGCATGAGTTTGACCAAACTGCGGGAGGCAGTGGAAGACAGGAGTGCCTGGCTTGCTCTGGTCCATGGGGTCATGCAGAGGCGGACACGACTAAACAACAACAACAACATCCACATCCACAGGTCTACTCTGTGATTGATAGCTTGGTCGGTAGAGCACGAGACTCTTAAGCGCAGGGTTGTGGTCGAGCCCCACATTGGGCAAAAGATTCCTGCATTGAAGCGGGTTGGACTAGATGACCCTCGGGGTCCCTTCCAACTTTACAATTATATGATTCTATGATTCTACGAGCAAGACGAGGACTGTATACACCCTATTTCCCTCCTCTGACACACACACACACATTCAATGCAAGCTTAGAGAGCCTACAAAAGTTCCAAGGGGAGAATATTCTGCCTCTCCACTGCTCCCCATTTCCCCCCCATACCTGCTCTCCAAGTTGCGCCCTCCTTCCTTTTCCCCCTGTCGTGCCTGCTTCAGCCAGTGCACTCTCAAGAAGTTCAGCTCGAGTTGTGGCTGCTGCTGTCTCCTCCTCCTCCTTCTCCTGCTGCTGCTACAGCTGCCGCTTTCAGTTACCCACACGGCCACCCACACAGCCGCCACCACCTGACTGCTGCCGTCGCTGCCCGGGGCACAGAGATGGAATTCAAGATGCCGCAGGGAGCCTGCTGTGAGAGGACGCGGTGCTGGCAAGCTGGGGGCTCCCCTAGGAAATTCTCCACATTTCCACATCCGTTTGCAGGGATGTGTGTGTAGAGACCTCATCCTGAAAACTCACTGTCATATGGGTGCAAATTTCTCCTAAAATTGACACACCCTCGCATGCAATATTGCCAAATGCACACTCATTTTTGCAAAGGAATTTCCCCCCCAATGCAACAGATTTTCCTGGGTTATCTTCACCAATATGTGCCTTCGAATGCACACTGTCTTTTTGGACTGAAAAACTGCACCGAATATTCAGCGACGGGCGGATTTTGAAGGACGGCTGCGTTTCAGCACGTTTACTGTTTTGAAAAGTGCAAACCAGTTAAAGGTAAAGGGACCCCTGACCATTAGGTCCAGCCGTGGCCGACTGCGGTTGCGGCGTTCATCTTGCTTTATTGGCCGAGTGAGCCGGCTTACAGCTTCCGGGTCATGTGGCCAGTATGACTAAGCCGCTTCTGGCGAACCAGAGCAGCACACGGAAATGCTGTTTACTTTCCCGCTGGAGTGGTACCTATTGATCTGGCTCCCTCGGCCAATAAAGCGACATGAGCGCCATAACTCCAGAGTTGGCCACAACTGCACCTAATGGTCAGGAGTCCCTTTTACCTTCATACTACTACTTAATTGAAGCCATCGGCATTCGTCCAGAAAAAGACATTAGCAGGCTGCAATAAGCAGCAAACAAACTCTTTCTTGCATCATGGATATCTGGGTCACATAGTTTCCAAGACTTTAATTATTCACCTGCAGAATTCAGCAACACAGGTCATTAATTCCTAATGATTATCATAACCCCTTATTATCTTACATACCTTTTTCAGCGTTCTGTAGGGACAGCATTTCCAGAAAACATTTCAAATTTGCTAATTGTTTTAATGATGACAACAATTAAGTTTTCATATAATAATAGCATGATTGCTCCTCACTGCTTTCTCCAAATCTTCTCACCACCTCACCAAACATTATTGGCTTTTGCAGGAGAAAATTCCATACTTTTAACTATGCACAGTGTGAAAAGGCACTTTCTTTTGTCTGCCCTGCATTTTCCCATTGGAAAAAGATGCACAGCTTTAATCTCCTGGCCTGTTGAATGTCAGGCCAGACAAAAACATCCAAGCACAGCACACACCTCCAGGTTTCAATTTTGGGAGCTCCACACAAATCTCCCTATGACGTAGCAGGGAAGTGAGTGCCAGTTTGGTGTAGTGGCGAGACTGTCAGTCCAGGAGCCTGGGATTTGACCAGGGTTCAAATCCCCACTCAGACACAAAGTTCACTGGGCGACCTTGGGCCAGTCCTTGCCTCTCAGCCTGACCTACCTCACAGGGTTGTGGTGGGGATTAAATGAGGAGGAAGAGAAGCTTGGATGAAAAGGTGGGATATTAATGCAATACATAAATAAAAAATTAATAAGTGAGCACACTGTGTCTCGTCTTTAAAAGCTTGGCAGGCATGGCGTGGAAGCTGTTGGGACGTCTTTGTTGCTTCCATCTAGTCTTGAATGTCTTGCCTGATTCCTGAACTCCTGAATCATGACTCCTCCAGGGCTCTGTGTCTGCTGCCAAGCCTGTCCTGCTCCTTGCCTGAATAAAGATATCTTTCTTACGTGTAAGAGCCTCTGTATGCTTGTACAGTGGTACCTCTGCTTGAGAACAGGATCCGTTCCGGAGGCCCGTTCGCAACATGAAAAGAGCGCAACCTGAAGCGCCATATCTGCGCAGGTGCATGGTACAATTTGGTGCTTGTGCGCATGCGCGAAGCACGAATTTGGGCTTCTGCGCAAGAGCGAGCAGCGAGACCAAGAAGTAACCTTTCCGGTACTTCTGGGTCGCCACAGCACGTAATCTGAAAGAATGTAACATGAAGCAAACGTAACATGAGGTATGACTGTATTGGGGAGAAGGCAGAAGATGCAGCGAAACAGAGAAGCTCTGGCGAAGCTATACCATGACGAACCACAATCTAGAAAAAAAAGGGAAATGGGAGGTTCAACCACAAAATGTCCTTATTTAGTGCAGACCCAGACGGGAAAGAATGTGAAAACAGATTGACAGGAGAATGAATGAATGATAGGACTGCGCACACCCTGATGTGATCCATTTGGAGTTCAGTCCTTATGTTTAATTGGGGTTTAAAGAAGGAGATTCTGTGTTGGACAATTTTGGTTTGCTATCTGGGCTTCAGTTGCAGAGCCCTAGTAAATGACACAAGGCAATACATATTGCATCACCCTCGTGGCTGTGAAGTTTTGTTTATAAGACACTGATTGGCTGATTGGATCAGGAATGCTCAGTTTACAGGGAACCACTGCAGTCCAGTAACTATGAGGGAAGGGAAAGCTGTCAGTTTGCCTGGTATTAGAGCCTCACAGAGGGATCCACTGAGGCTTAGGAATCTAAGTGATGGGGAGGCCCTCAGGTGTAACGGAAGGGCACAGGGCAGAAGATGGAGTGAGAAAGAGGAACTGGAAAGAAGGGTATGTGGAGAATGAAGGGTAAGGAAAATGGCAGATGGGTGGGGAACTGAGGCAAGAAGGGGCTTGTCATGGCTTAAAGTCCAGAAAAAAGATGGATGAGTCAGGCTGTTTCCTGTCCACATGAGTCACATGCCATAAAATGTAAGTCCGTTGCATCTCATTTCTGCCCTAATCAGTAGTGGGGTTATTTCAATAAATTCTTTTAAAATAGTTCAGGCTGCTTGGGAAGGTCCGTAGCTCAGCAGCAGAACATTTGTCTTGCATGTAGAAGGTGCAAGGTTCAATTTGCAGATCGGGTGGCGCTGTGGGTTAAACCACAGAGCCTAGGACTTGCTGATCAGAAGGTTGGCGGTTCGAATCCCCGCAATGGGGTGAGCTCCCATTGCTCCGTCCCTGCTCCTGCCAACCTAGCAGTTCGAAAGCACGTCAAAGTGCAAGTAGATAAGTAGGTACCGCTCCAGGGGGAAGGTAAACGGCGTTTCCGTGTGTTGCTCTGGTTTGCCAGAAGCAGCTTAGTCATGCTGGCCAAATGACCTGGAAGCTGTACGCCGGCTCTCTCGGCCAATAAAGCGAGATGAGTGCTGCAACCCCAGAGTCGGCCACAACTGGACCTAATGGTCAGGGGTCCCTTTACCTTTACCTTAGGAAGGACTAGGAGAGAGCCCAGCCTGAAACTCTGGAGAGCTGCTGCCACCCAGTTTAGGAAATAATACCAGGCAAAATAGACCAATGGTCTGACTTCCTACATTCCTGGCCTGCTAGCTTTCTAAGAGGCAGGAGGCAGGAGTGGTCTTTTAAAAAAACAACAACAATAAAACTTGGTGGAGCATTTAAACCCATTGCTTTCATGATACAGTCCAAGGAGAGCTGCGCCACTTGCTCCTTCTGATTTGCATGCGCCAGAGCATCTTGCCAATTAGTGTTTTAATGTGACTAATGCTTAATTAGCCTCAAGCCATTAAACGATGGCAAGATCCTCTGAGATGCTGCCTGAGCATAGCGGGGGTGTGGGGGTGTTAAAGGAGCTTTGTTCTTTAATGGGGAAATAATTGATAACAGCACCCAGAGCGATCAGAAGACATCTCCACACATGACAGTCCTGATTCTGCTCAGCCTGACCTCCGCTTCCCTTGACAGGCTGTTCAAACACAACGCCGTCGCTGTGGACTTAAGACGGGGCCGTTAATCACTGCGTTTCAGAGATTGGTAATTTGATTCTGGCAATTATTCAACCGCTGCCTGTCAAAGAGGATTCGAAGATTGCCGATATCTATGTGGGTTTTAAAAAAACAAAAGCGGAGTGGACTCTTTTCCAACTTCTTTGCCTCTCAGGTGTTTTGGACTATGATTCTGGCTGGAGCGAGCCAGCAGTAAACCACACTGAGCACACTGGAGTTAACTCTTTGTTAGCAAAAACAGGATCTGCACAGGAAGAAGAAGAAGAAGAGTTTGGATTTGATATCCCGCCTTTCACTCCCCTTCAGGAGTCTCAAAGCGGCTAACAATCTCCTTTCCCTTCCTCCCCCACAACAAACATTCTGTGAGGTGAGTGGGGCTGAGAGACTTCAGAGAAGTGTGACTGGCCCAAGGTCACCCAGCAGCTGCATGTGGAGGAGTGGAGACGCGAACCCAGTCCCCCAGATTACGAGACTACCGCTCTTAACCACTACACCACAGGCCTGATGAGCACAGCAACTGATCTCCAGCAGGTCTTGCCCCCATGAAGCAGTTGCTCAGACTGAATGTCCCTGCTTCCCCAGAGCTGCCCAGTTCCCTTCCTCTCTAAAGTTTTCCCCAAGCAATCTGAGGCTGCGCCTGCATGAAGCTAACTTCTCCGCCACCCTCTTCATGCCTCTGCTGGTTCTGGGAGACTGAGGCAGGGAGGGCGGAGCTTGTTGCAGCAGGAGGGGGAGACACCCAGAATGCTTCACCAGCCAGAATCCTCCCTGCCTCTTGATTTCTCTCCTTCCACTTGCCTGCGTCAGCTTCTGCTTCTGCT
This sequence comes from Podarcis muralis, assembly GCF_964188315.1. Taxonomy (NCBI): domain Eukaryota; kingdom Metazoa; phylum Chordata; class Lepidosauria; order Squamata; family Lacertidae; genus Podarcis; species Podarcis muralis. The sequence continues at coordinate 67,894,628 of NC_135664.1, read as the reverse complement.
TCTGCACTGCTCTCTGCCACAGCCTCTTCCTGCTCACTAAACTCTATCGCTTCTTCAGCTTCCTCCCCCCCAGTCTTCTCCCTCTTCTCCCTCTGACCACTCATTGTCGTCCCACAACTTCCCAGACTCTGAGCCCTCTTTGGGGGCAGAGAGGGATACCCACCCAAGGCCTAAGCCAAGGTTTCCCACATCTGAAATTTAATAAAGTTGTGGCCTAATTTTAATCCCGTAACTACTATGTTGTGTCTTGATTATCTGGGACTAGGCTCCCGGGGGCGAGGGCTCTGCAGCTGGGCATGCAAATTCAGCAAATAATATAAAGAATAGAATTGTAGAATGGTAGAGTTTCACAGGACCCCAGTAATCATCTAGTCTAACCCCCTGAAATGCGCAATGTTCTACTTTTCAAGCCACCTAAGGGCTTATCCACATCGCTGGTTGCCCTGCAGCTTTGCCCTGGGAAAACCTGAAGTTTAGCGATGAATTGCAACAAATGCCAATTGAGTTTCCCATGAATTGTCATTTGTTCTGATTTAGTGCTAAAGAGCAGCAATACTACTTAGACCTGTGTTTTCTAGGAATGAAACAAGCAGAGGTGAGAATGAGCCCTAAGTTGCTAGCCATCTCCAGATCTTCTGGGAGCAGAGCAGTGTTTGTGTACATTTCCTGGATGTGCAGGTTAATTCTGCATCCAGGGCAGCTGTCTACCAGCTCCATCTGGTACGCACGCTGAGACCCTCCCTGCCCGCAGACTGTCTCGCCAGAGTGGTGCATGCTCTAGTTATCTCTCGCTTGGACTACTGCAATGCACTCTACCTGGGGCTACCTTTGAAGGTGACCTGGAAACCACAACTAATCCAGAATGCGGCAGCTAGACTGGTGACTGGGAGTGGCTGCCAAGACTACATAACACCGGTCTTGAAAGACTTACATTGGCTCCCAGTACATTTCCGAGCACAATTCAAAGTGTTGGTGTTGACCTTTAAAGCCCTAAACAGCCTCGGTCCTGTATACCTGAAGGAGCGTCTCCACCCCATCATTCAGCCCAGACACTGAGGTCCAGCGCTGAGGGCCTTCTGGCGGTTCCCTCCCTGTGAGAAGTGAGGTTACAGGGAACCAAACAGAGGGCCTTCTCGGTGGTGGTGCCCGCCCTGTGGAACACCCTCCCATCAGATGTCCAAGAAATAAACAACTATCTCACATTTAGAAGACATCTGAAAGCAGCCCTGTTTAGGGAAGCTTTTAATGTTTGATATTTTATTGATTTTTTATTCTGTTGGGAGCCGCCCAGAGTGGCTGGGGGAACCCAGCCAGATTGGCAGGGTATAAATAAATATATTATTATTATTATTATTATTATTATTATTATTATTATTATTATTATTAATTCCAACTCCTCAGCCACAATTTAAGCTGTAATATGCACCTTTATTTTTATAATCCATTTAGGTATGCTCCCCTTGCTAAGAACACCAGGCTCCCAAGTAGACCTCCCTCCTGCAGTCTGAGTACCCAGCTGACCTTTAAAGTTCAAATGCGCTATCATTATTTGTTCCTGGTGCTTTGCAAATTAACAAGATTGTTCGAGAAATTAACATCAGTGGAAGTAAGGACCTTTAATCCTGCAAACTGCTGGAAACCCTTTTCTTTCTTGAAGTGGGTGAAATACAATTATAAGAAACAGATATATGAATTTATTTATTTTTTAAAAAACGAGTTAGTTGAAGATATCTTCTTTCCAACAGTTCCCAGTAAGAGGTCGTGTGTATTCCTAAAACTTTGCCAATGTTAAAAATAAATGTGGGGACGCGGGTGGCACTGTGGGTAAAACCTCAGCGCCTAGGACTTTCCGATCGCATGGTCGGCAGTTCAAATCCCCGTGGCGGGGTGCACTCCCGAAGTTCGGTCCCAGCGCCTGCCAACCTAGCAGTTCAAAAGCACCCCCGGGTGCAAGTAGATAAATAGGGACCACTTACCAGCGGGAAGGTAAACGGCGTTCCGTGTGCTGCGCTGGCTCGCCAGCTGCAGCTTGTCACACTGGCCACGTGACCCGGAAGTGTCTGCGGACAGCGCTGGCTCCCGGCCTGTAGAGTGAGATGAGCGCACAACCCCAGAGTCTGTCAAGACTGGCCCGTACGGGCAGGGGTACCTTTACCTTTAAGCAGTGTTGCTATTTTGGTTTGTGGTGTAGTGGTTAAGAGCGGTGGACTCGTAATCTGGTGAACCGGGTTCACTTCCCTGCTCCTCCACATGCAGCTGCTGGGTGACCTTGGGCCAGTCACACTTCTCTGAAGTCTCTCAGCCCCACTCACCTCACAGGGTGTTTGTTGTGGGGGAGGAAGGGAAAGGAGATTGTGAGCCGCTTTGAGACTCCTTAAGGGGAGTGAAAGGCGAGATATCAAATCCAAACTCCTCCTCCTCCTTGTGAGGCTGATCTCAGCCGATAAGTATATTTACCAACCATAGGGTTGCCATATGCCCAAAAGTGAAAATCGTCCAGGTTTTCCTATACGTTTTCAGCAAAAATCCGCCTGGACACCATTTTACAGCCTGATTCCCGGACATATGGCAGCTCTATGCATGTCTTGCTAGCTAAAGGCCCATCATGTTTGTTGGGGGACTGGTTAGGAAGGACCACTCCCCACATTAAATAGGGGGGGGTGCCCTTTGTGTGGTTGCGCACAGCCCCCTGGACCCTATGCGGCACCATTAGCACAGGCTTGGCTTCCCCTTCCCCAGGTGAGATACCTGGAGGTCTCCGCCTACCTCAGCCAGTTGCCCAATCCTGCCTGGGGAGGCGTTGCCAAGGTGATCAGGCCAGGTAGGGGGAGGGACTACCTGCTCACACAATAGGGGGAGGATCTTACCTGAGAATCATCAGTTGGCTCCAGAAGCCAGTTAAGACTTCTTTCGCAGATTAACCTTTTCTCCACAGGTACGCGAGCGCTGCTATGTCAGGGCCGGAAAGGAATTTCCCTGCATTGGCAGGTTTCGCCTTTCCCGTAGCAAAACGTCACAACTTTGGCGGTATCAAGGCTTGGACGGAATCCTTTAGTCTATCTTCCCTAAATGGGGGGGGGGGCGTGCAGCGGTGACCCACGCCCCCCTTCTCTTTGCGACGGCGATACCAGGATTCCCCATTAAAGGGGTTGTTTGAGGGGAGGCTTTGGCCATATGCCGAGAGGTCGCCATTGCTCTCCTCTGTGATGGCGGCGTAATGGGGGCGGGCTCTCTCTGCTTGAACATATGTTCTCCAGAGCCAGCCCCCCCCCCACTGGATAACCCTGATGTTCCCCAGATCCCCGGCGGGGGACTGGGAGGGATAAACGCCCAATGCCTGAGCCAAGGTCTACCCACCTCTGAAACATAATAAAGCTGTGGCCAATTATAATCCCATAGCACGTTGTCTTGAGTTGTTACTCCACACGGGGGCCAGCCAGGATTTGGGGGGACTCTGCCTGTCTACACAATGGAAAACTCTTTGAGTTCCCCTAGAATATCTCTTTATTGAGACTGACCCCTTTATCCCAATATGCTAACACATTGCTTATGAGGAAGTTAGATGATTAACCCCAGCCTTTAATGAGTGTTCCTTAGTTTCCAGGAAGGTTAAATTTCTTTTTTTTTTTCCTTTAGTCTATTTAATAAAGCTTATACCCTGTTTAATTGGGGTATTTTGTTTTTTGTTACCAAGCAATTGACGAAAAGAATAAAACCATAAAAATGTCAGTAAAAGAAACCTGGATAATAAAACAGCTATTGAAAACATCCAAAGGCATAATTAAAATCAACAATAGGCTAAAAACCAGTTTTCAAAACTTGTTGACATTCAACATATCTAAGTCGGCTTTGCGGGAATAATATTTCTTTACTTATTTGATTTCGTGAAATTTATATACCACTCGATTATGGGGGGGGGGGGAATCTCAAGGTGATTTAGAAAAGCAGGACCTCCCTATTTTCATAGGACTTTCTTTGGAGAGCTGCTGCCGGTCAGTGTCAGCAGAGCTGAGTCTAGGTTTGTCATTGCTCTTCTCCCAAGAAGCAGGCGTCTTTTAATTACGTGACTGCTGTCACCATCTGCAGTGATTGTTGGGATTGGAACTTAACAGGTTAAGTTATTCCCATGGTGCCACCATTCTGACGTCAGTTTTCGAAGGTGGGAGGAGTTTGGGAGGAGTTTGTCAGTCTCACTCTGTGTTGTGAGGGGAAAAGAGCAGTTTTGTAATGGCTGCAAGCAGTCCTGGATTTTTCTGAGGAAATGATGAAATAAACGGCTGTAAATAGACAAACCTGTGCTCTGTGTGTTCGTCTGCAAGCTGAGCCGAAAAACATGACAGTTTTACACCGCTGTGTGAAACCCTGCTGAGACGTGACTGAGAGCTCCGCTGCGGAAGTGTGCCGGGCGGCCATAAATCGCTAATCGAGGATCGCAAATCAATTAGCGGGAGGCACGTGAGATTAAACAGTCCAATAGGTTATGGGTAACCTAAATCACCGATCGTAAAACTGTCATTGGTGGCTGCCGAAAGCTTTGATCTGCGGTGTAAAGCAGAGAAGCACGGCAGGAGAACGGGAGGCCGGAATCTGAAGCAAGCAAGCAAGCTGGAAAAACGCAGAGATTTGCCTGTGTTGCTGAATGCTGTGGAGCCAAGGAGCTGAGAGCAGCTGGAAAATCGTTTCTCCGGACGGGTGCTGGATACGCTGTGAGTAAGCTTGGGGCCCCTTGGGAGAACGGGAAAAGATGGCGGACGGCCATGATTCATTCTCCGTGCCTTTTGAAAAACTAAACGGCAAGAATTGGGCAGAATGGAGTCGAAAGCTGAAGGCCTGGCTGGTAGCCAAGGGTCTGTGGGAGGCGGTCTTAAGGCCTCCACTGCCTCAACCAGCCGCCGGAGCTGCAGCTGCAGCAATTGCAGATGCGCATGCCTCGCAGAGGAGAAATCAGAAAGCCCTGGGAGCTATAGTGCTCAGTTTGGAGGGTTCAGAGTTGCCCCATGTGGAGGGGTTGGACACTGCGCATGAAGCTTATGCTGCTCTTGAAAGAGTGCACCACAGGACCACGGCTGGTGCAAAAATCCACACCACCAGGCGTTTGTTTGAGATGAAGCTGCGTCCAGGTGGGGACATAAGACAGCATGTTACAGAGATGCTCTCTGTGTTTAATGAACTGCGGCTGTTGCAGGTGAACTTTACAGATGAGCTGAAGGTTTATATTTTGCTCAGCTCTCTGGACAAAAGTTATGACAATCTATGTCTAACTTTGGAGTCTATGAGTCCGCAGGATTTGACTCTGGCGTACGTCACGGGACGCTTGACTGACGAACAGGAGAGACGCCTAAGGGAGGGCAAGTCTGGCGCAGGCAGCTCCGCCGGAAGCAAGGGGGGGGCCAGGCCAGATGAGAGCTCTGTTCAGGCTTTTTCCATTCGTCGGTGTTATACGTGTGGGTCCAACAGCCATCTTAAAAGAGACTGCCCACAAAGAGCGAGGACAGCTGCACAGGAAGGCTTCAAGGTCAATCAACTGAACTCTCTTGGGAACCAGTCGGGTTTCCATGGCAACAGGCCTGGGAAGACAGGCAGGCGTGGAACTGAGGCTGGTGGACGTGCCAGGAGCCAGGAGGAGACTTATCAGATAACAGCTAGTCTGGCTTTGTCTGAAGACAGCTGTGGGACAGAGCTAAATTTTGTTATTGACTCTGCAGCTAACTGCAATTTGATTCCAGAGACACCAGCTGTCGAGAGGTGGAATTGCAAGGCAATTCCGGCTGGGAAAACTGTACTTTTTGCGAATGGACAGAGAGGGAATGTCAATAATTATGTAAATGTGCATGTGCTTGCTTTACAGGAGACGATGGAGTTTTGTACCGTTCCTGGGATGCACCACTGTCTTTTATCTGTGCCTTATTTACTGAAAAAGGGATTTAAGGTTTGTTTTCAGGATGATGTGTGCACAATCTCCAAAGGAGGGAGGATGCTTGCCAAGGTTAAAAAGGGGCAGAATGATCTCTTCATTCTTAAAACGCCTCTGGAGGGTGATGGGAAGGTTGAGAAAGCACAAGCACTGCGTGCTACAATTCCCAATCATGATTCATGTGTCCATGCTTGGCATACACGAACAGCTCATGGTTCTCTAGAAGAACTACAGGTGCTGCCGGAGGTTTCCAAAGGTTGTCACATCGCAGAATGTGGATATGCTATAAATTGTGAAACTTGCAAACTGGCAAAGGTAAAAGGATGCAGTTATCCAAAAGTGGAGAGGGTAACCACGAGACCTTTTGAACTGGTCCACATAGATTTGTGGGGTCCTGTAAAGGAACCAAGTCTGGGGGGGGGGCAGGTATCTGCTGACGGTGCAGGATAATTTTACACAGAATACATGGACCCATGGTCTCAAATCCAAGGATGATGCAGCACAGCTGATCAAAGGATGGATTGAGGAGGTGGAACAAAGGTTTTCCACCAGAGTGCAAGCGGTGACCAGTGATAGCGGAGCCCAGTCAACAGGTTCTGCTTTGCAGAAGTTCTTTCGCAAGAAAGGGATACGTCACTCAGTGACTTCACCCAATCAGTGGGGGGTGGCAGGGCTGAGACGCCAGGCTCTGGTTCAGGCTGCACAGGTGTTGCTGAAAGATTCTGAGTTACCTCCAAGGTTTTGGCTGGAGGCAATCAAGTATGTGAGCTTCACCTGGAATCGTACTTACAATACGCTAGTAGGTGACACACCTTTTAGATTGTTGCATGGCAGGAAACCCCAGATTCATTTTTTGCGTATGTTTGGTGCAAGTGCATCTGTGCCGGTACCTACTGCTTTGCAGGGGCCAGATGGATCCAAGTTCCGGAAAATGATCTTCTGTGGGTATGAGCCAGCAGCGAGTGCATGGAGGTTCGCATTTCCATCAGGTGATCAGAGTAAGTTACTGATCAGTAAGCACGCTGAGTTCTATGAGCAGGAGAAAAGGTCAAAAACTGCTGTCCAGCGTGATCTGCTCTCAGAATGCCTATCTGATTCTGAGGAGGAAAGAGAAACAGAGGCTGATCCCGATGATGAGGACCAGGTACACGATCAGGGTTCAGAATCCGATGATGATGATCAGATCACGGGCCAAAGTCAGGAGCAAAGTCAGGAACAAGAGGAGGTATCTGTAGTTTCTCCACAAGATGTAAAAAGAACACCCAAAAGCGAGCCCAGTTCTCCTGTGAGTGTAATGGAAAGGATTCGAAAACGTTTTAAGTCAGAGGGGGAATCCCGTGATGCTGAGGACACATCTTCTGGTGGCAGTGAGTCAGAGGTAACATCTGAGTTTGTGCCCAGAAGGTCTAGTCGCTCAACAAAGGGCGTTCCACCTGAAAGATACCAGGCAACAAGTGCGTGGGCCAGATTCGCACAGTGTGATTCTGGAAGTGTTGAAGGGGTTCAACAGGTGCCTGAGAAAGATGCCGAGAAGGGGCACAAGGCAAAGGGGAAGGTGTTGAACTCAAAAAGGGTCTTGTCAGAATGGGCGGCAAAGGGGGGTGTTGGGATTGGAACTTAACAGGTTAAGTTATTCCCATGGTGCCACCATTCTGACGTCAGTTTTCGAAGGTGGGAGGAGTTTGGGAGGAGTTTGTCAGTCTCACTCTGTGTTGTGAGGGGAAAAGAGCAGTTTTGTAATGGCTGCAAGCAGTCCTGGATTTTTCTGAGGAAATGATGAAATAAACGGCTGTAAATAGACAAACCTGTGCTCTGTGTGTTCGTCTGCAAGCTGAGCCGAAAAAACATGACAGTTTTACACCGCTGTGTGAAACCCTGCTGAGACGTGACTGAGAGCTCCGCTGCGGAAGTGTGCCGGGCGGCCATAAATCGCTAATCGAGGATCGCAAATCAATTAGCGGGAGGCACGTGAGATTAAACAGTCCAATAGTGATCATGGAGCAGGAACCGGCAAGCCACTCCAGTATCCCTGCCAATAAAACTCCATGGACAAAGACAACAGGCTTGTACAATATTGGCCACCTTTTCCCCCAAGGAGCTCAGTGGAGCATCTATGGTTCTCCTCTTCCTCATCTAACCCAACAACCCTGTGAGGTAGGCCAGGCTGAGAGGTAGTGACTAGCCCATGTTCATTCAATGAACTTTGTGGCCAAATGGAGGATTTGAACCCAGGTCTCCCAGGTCCTAGCCTGGCGCTCTAACCACTACACGGCACCGTCTCTCCTTCAACTAGAAATTTAGCTTTGCCCCTTGTGTGTGTATCCCAACCCCCATAATTTTTTTTTGCTGGCACCGCCAAGGAGGGGAAACGTCAGTTCTCTGACGGCGTAGGTGCCGCAAGTTTCCTTTCTTTCAAGAAACCTCACCCTGCGACAGCCGTAACTCATACGAACAGGTTCGCAGGAACCTTAGCAAAAGCATTTGAAGTTTATTCTCTAACCACAGGCGGCCACCCACGCCTCTGGTTTGCAGAGAGGGCTGCTGGAGAGCTTTTTTCCTTCCCCGCCTTGAAAGACTCCTTCAAAAAACACAAATACACACACCTGTCAAATCGAAGCAAGGATTTGTCTTCCGGTCTCCGTGTTCCAATTCCTCGTCTTGGATGATTTCGCCTCAAGTTTGCAGGGTGCAAAGTAGACATTCCAGGAGCGAATCTGTACGATATTTAGATGCTGGAGTAAAACGGCCCTAGACAGCATCTTAAAAAGCAGAGACATCACCTTGCCGACAAAGGTCCGTATAGTCAAAGCTATGGTTTTCCCAGTAGTGATGTATGGAAGTGAGAGCTGGACCATAAAGAAGGCTGATCGCCAAAGAATTGATGCTTTTGAATTCTGGTGCTGGAGGAGATTCTTGAGAGTCCCATGGACTGCAAGAAGATCAAACCTGTTATGTACTGAAGTTCTCACCCTGGGCCAGCACCCTGTAGATAGTTATGCAAATGAAGGATCAAAAGTGATGTTCAGTCATTGGATAGTTTTAGAAAGTTGCTACAGTAACGTTGTACTGGAGCTCTATATAAGCAGGCTGACCGAGCCCTTCAGCTCAGTTCTGTTCTGGCCTCTGAATAAACAAGAGCTGTTTGAAAAATCACTGTGTCGTCTGATATGTTCACCCACAATTTAACAAAACCGATCCATTGTGAAGGAAATCAGCCCTGAGTGCTCACTGGAAGGACAGATCCTGAAGCTGAGGCTCCAATACTTTGGCCACCTCATGAGAAGAGAAGACTCCCTGGAAAAGACCCTGATGTTGGGAAAGATGGAGGGCATAAGGAGAAGGGGACGACAGAGGACGAGATGGTTGGATAGTGTTCTCGAAGCTACCAGCATGAGTTTGACCAAACTGTGGGAGGCAGTGGAAGACAGGAGTGCCTGGTGTGCTCTGGTCTGTGGGGTCACAAAGAATCGGACATGACTAAACGACTAAACAACAACATATTGTACAAGAAAGAAAAAATAACAGTATGTGTTAATAATTGTTCAGAAATTGGAAGGCAAGTCAGGGAGTGAGCTTCTTGTTGAGTGTGTGTGTGTGGGGGGGGTTGTTTGCCCCTCTATGGTACTGCCTATTCTTTCCACAATTCAAAGGAGTTGCACTGTGCTCAGTGCAGATGCCCTGAAGCAGGTACAAATCGTTCTCCCCGTAATTCAGTTTTAGCTGATTTTTTTGGGTTTTGGGATTTTTTTTAAGTAAACCTACCCAGATACAGTCATACCTTGGGTTAAATGTGCTTCAGGTTGAGCGTTTTCAGGTTACGCTCCACGGTGACCCAGACGTAACGGAGCACGTGCATGCGCAGACGCTCAAAATGACGTCCTGCGCATGCGTGGAAGTGGTGAATCGCGACACGCGCATGTTAGGATATTTCCGTTCCACCTTAAAAGGGAGCAGGCTGTCAGTCACAGAGTCTACGTATTTCCTGTTTCACAGGATGTTTATGTTGTGTCTTTGCTTTCGTTTCCTTCTTCGTGCTTGAACGCTGAAGCAGGCGGTCATGTCTTTCTTTGTTCTGACCAATGTTGAATAAACTGTAAATATGCTCTCCTGCTGTGCATCTCTCGCTGTGTGAATTCTGCTGAAAGAGTGTGCACCAGCCTAAGAATGTGGCAATCTATTTCTAAGGCTTCATGTCACTAATTGCTGATACTGCGTGTCTACGGGAGGTCGATGGATCGTCCGGCAGCCGGCTTGGGGCAATGATGGACAATGTCTCCCTGGCAGTATCCCAACAGCGCAGATGTGCAGACACGGGTTGCGTTCTCTTCAGGATGCGAACAGGGCTCCGGAACGGATCCCGTTCGCATCCAGAGGTACCACTGTATGTACGGTAATTTAAATACTAAACTGTTGACCTTTCTGTCTGCTTTATTGATTTTTATCTTTGGTTTCGATGATGATGGTTTTTTGCAGGGGTCAGCAATTTTTTTCAGCAGGGGGCCAGTCCACTGTCCCTCAGACCTTGTGAGGGGCTGGACTATATTTTGGGGAAAAATAAATGAACGAATTCCTATGCCCCACAAATAACCCAGAGATGCATTTTAAATAAAAGCACACATTCTACTCATGTAAAAACACGCTGATTCCCAGACCGCCTGGGGGCCAGATTTAGATTGGGCCAGATCCGGCCCCCGGGCCTTAGTTTGCCGACCCATGGTTTTGTGCATACTTGTTTTTAACCCGAGATTGGATATCAGTTGGGTCTTATCTCTGCTCTTAACTTGTACACCACTTAAGCAAGCATTTTGATCAAATGTTACATTTAGTCAATCAGTTTTCTAAATTAATTAATTTCCCATGGCATGGAGAGTACAGAAAAGAAGTAGGAGGAAGCCAGGGGGTCCCCTCCCTTTTTAATTACTCTGATGGTTTTTGTTTTTAAAATATGTACCATATTTTACGGCGTATAAGACGACTGGGCGTATAAGACGACCCCCAACTTTCCCAGTTAAAATATAGAGTTTGGGATATACACGGCATATAAAACTACCCCTCTTCCAACGCACACCAAATAAAAATTTAAAAAACCAGTCTCCAGTCTGGCTCGGAAATCCGCTCCACTTCCCAGTGGCCGGGGGCTTCTGGGGCCAATTTTCAAGCGTATTACTGCTTCATCTAGAGAGCTTGGTGTCCTCTGATTTAATTTGCTGTCGTTTTATCCTTTGGTGGGGAGTTGCTGCAGGATAAGATGACCCCCAACTATTGAGAAGCTTTTCCTGGGTTAAAAAGTAGTCTTATACACCAGAAAATACAGTATTTGTTTCAGTAATTTTTTTGAACTAGGATTCCCTACTTAGACCCCTACTCAGCCATGAAGCTTGCTGGGTGACCTTGGCCTGCCAAGCCTAGCTCACAAGGTTGTTGTGGCCCTCTCACTGTCTCTCACAGGGTCGTGGTGAGGATAAGATGTGGAGAGCCATTTTGAGCTCCTTGGAGGAATACTGGGAACTAAACATAACAAAATCAATTTCAGCCCCATTTCGTTACTGACATTTATCTGTTGGTTTGTTTACACTGTCTGTTTAACCATTCTGTTTACAGATAAAGATCAATCAGTTCCGTGCCTCTTTGAAATTACATTTCATTTCATTTTCAAAATGTAGCCCAGGCACCTCTGTAGCCAACAATCCAAATCTTTTCCACGCCAGCCCTCAAAAGAGTGGCTGCCTATTAATGATTCCTGCCACGAATTGCTTGTTCAAAGTACATTTTCCCTTCTTGATCATCTACAAAGACCCAGTAGCCTTTAGAAGCTTCTCGTTAAGTTTGATGTTGGTTTCTACAAATGTCCAAATCCTTCGAGTTCTGAGGCTTAGCCGCGGTTCATGAATATGAGCCAGAGCGAGTAGAAATGATGTCAGCTCACGTGTGGGATTATGAGCCAATTTTCGCATACTGATCCTGGAAAATGCTGAGAACATTGGTGTCCCATTCCACACAGGGCTCTCACCCTTTTCCCAATGGGGTACAATTCTGCACTATTAACTACAGTACTCAATTTCCATGCTGGGGGGACGGATGGACCCTGCCCCGGTTGTTCTTCTGCCTGATTCTCATGAAGCTCTCAAAGGCACAGAACATAGCTCAGATGGTTACAACATGCTGCTGATAACGCCAAGGTTGCAGGTTTGATCCCCATACGGGACAGCTGCATATTCCTGCATTGCAGAGGGTTGGACTAGATGATCCTCAGGGTCCCTTCCAATTCTATGATTCTTTGTTATCTCCCACTTGGACTACTGCAATGTGCTCTACGTGGGGCTACCTTTGAAGGTGACCCGGAAACTACAACTAATCCAGAACGCGGCAGCTAGACTGGGAGCGGCCGCTGGGACCACGTAACACTGGTCTTGAAAGACCTACACTGGCTCCCAGTACGTTTCCGAGCACAATTCAAAGTGTTGGTGCTGACCTTTAAAGCCCTAAATGGCCTCCGCCCAGTATACCTGAAGGAGTGTCTCCACCCCCATCATCCAGCCCGGACACTGAGGTCCAGTGCTGAGGGCCTTCTGGAGGTTCCCTCACTGCGAGAAGTGAGGTTACAGGGAACCAGGCAGAGGGCCTTCTCGGTAGTGGCCTCCACCTTGTGGAATGCCCTTCCATCAGATGTCAAGGAAATAAACAACTATCTGACTTTTAGAAGACATCTGAAGGCAGTAGTGTTAAGGGAAGTTTTTAATGTTTTAATATTGTGTTTTTAATATTCTGCTGGGAGCTGCCAAGAATGGTTGGGGAAGATGGGCGGGGTATAAGTAATAAATTACCTCCCATCTGAGGTCAAGCAATGCGCTCTATGTGCTGCTACCTTTGAAGGTGACCCGGAAACTGCAACTAATCCAGAATTTGGCAGCTAAACTGGTGACTGGGGGCGGCCGCCCAGATCATATAACGCACAATTCAAAGGGTTGGTGCTGACCTTTAAAACCCTAAACGGCCCCAGGCCAGTATACCTGAAGGTGTGTCTCCTTAATGTTTGATGTTTCATTGTGCTCTTAATTCTGTTGGGAGCCGCCCAGAGTGGCTGAGGAAACCCAGCCAGATGGGCGGGGTATAAATAATAAGTTGTAGTAGTTAACAGTTAAGCATTAATAGAATTAAACAAATCGCTAGCATGGTCGAACTTCCCTGCAAACAAATCAAGATGCATGTTCAACGCACACGTTTTCTGGAAGCGCCTGAGTTGACACCAACACCAGCTGTTTCCAGCTCTGAAGAGAAGCTTCAAGCCTGCCTTTCGCCCATATTAGCACTCAAGGTGAAACTTACTGGTGCATGTAAGGGGGGAATAGCTGTATTTACAGGCGATGGAGCTTTCCAGGCTCAAAGCAGAAGGTAAATAAAACGAACCCCCTCCCTCCACAATTGACAAGTCTGCGAGCGGGGTGGGGTTACAAAGACACTGTGTTTGTGCTATAACGGCCTTTGGACACAAGAGAGCAGCAGAACGCAGTGTTTCCTGTTCCTGTTCTTCTGCACACATCTGCTCGGCTCAACGTTTGCCATAAGAAAGTTAAGAGATGTTTGCAGCCGGCAGGTACATGAGATATCTACACGTATAAAAGCATTTGTGTGAAAGATTGCTCACCTGCTGATTTGTCCAGCTCAGCTATGGTATTGGACATTGGAAGTGTCAGCATCGCCCTTGAGCCAGTGCCACCAACTGGACTCACACACTTCAGCCCCGACTGGGCTAGGAAAGCTGGGTAGCACTTCCAGAGACCACCTTCCTCACAGGAACAGGTCAAAGTGCTGTGGACTCACAGCTTAGAGTTGTGAGCACCGGATTCACTCCCACAAGAAGACAGTCGTCGCACAGCAGAGTATAGCAGAGTCTAGCAGAGCATAAATGATTCGGAGAGCAGCTCTGTAGAATATCTTCTTTTATTCTATCTACAACTATAATACACAACTATGTACAGAGCTAAATGAGGTCTAAGCAAAAATGCTGAACTGCACTGAGTGTCTGCAGCTGCTCTTAGCAGCAACCGTATCTATACACACGATCTCTCTCGAACACTCAGTCTCTCTCTCTTTGATGTGGGACTGGAGCAGAATAAGTAGAGAGCAGAAACCGCCCCCTCCTTTCTGGAGAATCAGCAGAGAACATCAGCAGATTCTTGGATATGGGAGGGGTGAAATCTCCTCACCCTGCTGGAACATGCCAATGTCTCATCTGGTTTAGCATCCTCTTCTAACGACGGCTAGCTAGATGCCTGTAGTGTTAACGGAGGAATCCGAGGGCTCCCTTGGGCAAAAAACAAAGACACCAACCAGGGCAATTTGGAGCAAAATAGCAGCCTGTAGGCTTGGCCTTTTTTGGAAACTGTCGCGACTGGACTCCCACCCACAACAAGATGAAGCAAGATGGAAGTCCAGAACAAAAGAAGACCCCAACTTTTATTAATTACTAATCCCTCAAACTACACCCCTAAAACTACATCACAACTACATCATTGATACATCACAAGAAGGAGGGCTTGAGGGAGGAGTTGTGGTGGTAACCTGAGTGTCCTGTCACCTGGCTGGTTCCCCCTTTCCCCCTCCCCATGAGTACTTTCCAGGTGACAAAGGGGAGTTTGCAGTTTCCTGCCCCCAGAGGGAAGAGCTGATCATTGTTCTTTGTTCCAGTCCATGCTGAATCCACTCCTATATGCAAGTTCTTTGTGACGGTGCAGATCCGATGTATGGTTGATTTTCTATGAATTGATAACAGAAGCGTAGCATATGTTGTGTGTGTCAAATTTGTACAGACTGAATGATGGGGGGGGGGGGGTTTCCTGCGACAACGTCACTAAGAAGGAAGATGGCTGGTGGTGCCACGCTGATGCCCGGACCGTCCGTAGACCGGATTTAGAAGGTGATTGGGCCTTAGGATCTGGCCCACGGGCCTTAGGTTGCCTACCCCTGGAATAGATGATCGAGTGCCAAAAAAAGAAAAGAAAAAAAAGAGGAATTGAATGGAATAGACTTATCTGTGCAACTACCCATTCCAAATCAGGGGATAGGATACTCACCATCTTTGACAGAAATACAAAAATGTCCATATTTTAATCGCCTCTTCCTAGTCCTGCTCTTGTAACAAAAGGAGACTAGCCTGTAAGCTCTGCACTTGTCTTTGGAGACCGGCTCGCATTTAAAATCTTATTGTATCCTTCAAATGGAACATGACGCTTGCTGTTTGTAAGCAGAAGCGGCGCAGTTGCAGGGAGCGATGTTGGATAAATGTGCCCTTAGGAGATCACCGGATGCAGGGCTTCAAATTTAAAGGGTTGTGTCTGCAAAAGGAGACTGGCCGACCTTCTCTTGGAGGTTGCCTCCATTTCTTTCTTTCTTTTATAATAATTTTTATTAGTTTTCAATTACCATAATCTAATAATAGCCTCATTATAACAACACCAAATTATAATACAATTACTAATACCAATAATTCAGATACCAAATTATAAAATTTGTGCTAGAATTGATGGTTTCATGGTTTACTTTATTTCCAAAATCTTATTAATTTCAATTCTTCTTCTCTTCTTCTTTTTCTTCTTCTTCTTCTTCGGCGATCACTCATAGCAGAGTAAGATTGTCTTCCATAAACACGGTCTTAACAATGAGTCCGTAAGTGACTGTGGAGGCCAATTCTGGACCCACACGTCCTTCCACAGTGGGGACATTGGTTTCCTGGCGGGAGTTGATCATGGTGTGGATTTGCCAAGCGTGCCTTCCTCCTAGCACGTTTCTCCCTTGTGTCCTGAGTTTGAGTGTCTTCAAAGCCCATGACACCTTTGGTAAAGGCTGTTCTCCAACTGGAGCGCTCACAGGCCAGTGTTTCCCAGTTGCCAGTGTTTATACTACATTTTTTTAGCTTTGCCTTGAGACAGTCTTTAAACCTCTTTTGTTGACCACCAGCATTATGCTTTCCATTTTAAAGTTTGGAAAAGAGTAGCTGCTTTGGAAGACGATCATCAGGCATCCGCACAACATGACCAGTCCAACGAAGTTGATGTTGAAGAATCATTGCTTCAACACTGGTGATCTTTGCTTCTTCCAGTACACTAATTTCAATTACACTCTAGTCAAAATAACTGCAATATTAACGACTTCCATTCGTATTGACACATTAAAGGATTTATAATCTTATAGGTGAAGCATTCAAACTATATATAGGGTGAGCCTGTGACCTGGCTCAGGAACTATGTATTTATCATTACAAAAGATAGGCCAGGCTCCCCAGGGTATCCAGTCAAGTAAGCATGAACAGGTAACCTGCCAGACAGGAGGTAAACAACACATTCAGATTTCTGTTGTAGACCGCCCTTTCTGTGATGTAGGTATGATGTGCCTGGGGGGTGGTCTTGAGCTAGACCCCTTCTGTGATGTATGTATGATGTTTCTGGGGTGGTCTTGGATTCCAGGGCGGGCAATTTAAAATGTCTATATAAGGGCGGGTACACCTGGATTCTGGGTCCTCCTCCTTCTTCTGCGTGTGAGGGGAGCACCCTGTTGCAACAGTTCAATAAAGATCAGGCTTATGAGCTGCTTAGCTTCTCAATATTCTCTGATTGGCCTCTGTTATTTTCTCCGACTGATGGAGAACCTGCAAAGGACTCTATAAGGGCTCTTGTGTCCCCCATAAGGGAAAAAGGGCAGATTTTCGTTTATTATACCAGGGACAGTCCCAGATTTACAGAAGTTGTCCTGGTTTCTGATTTGATCCTGGAATGTCCCACTTTCCCTTAGGATGTCCCTATTTTCTTCAAAGAAATGTTGTAGGGGATGGAGTTATGTGACCTCAGAGCCAATGAAACAAGTACCGTATTTTTCGCTCTATAAGACGCACCAGACCACAAGACGCACTTAGTTTTTGGAGGAGGAAAACAAGAAAAAAAAAAAATATTCTGAATCTCAGAAGCCAGATCAGCAAGAGGGATCGCTGTGCAGTGAAAGCAGCGATCCTTCTTGCTGTTCTGGCTTCTGGGATAGCTGCGCAGCCTGCATTCGCTCCATAAGACGCACACACATTTCCCCTTACTTTTTAGGAGGGAAAAAGTGAGTCTTATAGAGCAAAAAATACGGTAACTACAAAACCTATAGAAGACACCTGAAGCTAGCCCTGGATAGGGAAGTTTTTTAATGTTTTAATGGGTGGGGAATAATAATAATAATAATAATAATAATAATAATAATAATAATAATAATAATAATGACGACATCCCTATTTACATTGGAGCAATGTTGAAGGGTTTGCCTCAGGTGCCAAACTGTCTTGGGACGGCCCTGAAACAGACCATCTCCACAAATGTTCCACCTTTTCCAAAACATGGACTCTGCTCCACATGATGTGCCTCGGGGCTGTTGTGTGTGCGTGTGTTTTTTTAATTCCCCTTTCTTCAAGCTTTGCTGCAGTTTGTTTGGACGTCCTTGTCAGTGCTGCCATAAATAAAGCTCTCCCAGTTGTGCTCTAGGAGCGGAATGAGCCGAGCGATCTTGGCCGTAACGTCTGAGAAAACAGGGAGTCGACAAAATTAAGAAAACCTGGAGAGGACGACTTTAAGCACCAGATGGAGACGTACTTTTAAAGTCAACTCTAAAGGCGACGCGAGGAAAATGAGGAGAAGTGCTGATGGGGCTATATGATGCTTTATGGATGCTGAAATGGTGACCTTAGATATTATAGGAGAGAGGATAATTGCTCTGTTTTCTCTGCGACACACTTACACCTTAAAGCAGCCCTAAAAGCAGTCAACATTGGAAAGCATAAATTAGAATCCCAGGTGAAAAACAGGGATAAAAACTGACCTTCACACTCACTGAAGTCTCTGATGGAAAGATTTAAGCAGGGAGAGAAGAACCTGCCTTAGACGGACTCAGACCATCGGTTAAAGTAGCACCTGTTGCTTCTTCCATATCTCAAGCACGTGTTCAAAGCATTGAGCCTTTATACGTTATAAAAAAAAAGTTGACAAGTTTACAAGCATGAGGTCCTGGAGAAATGTCACTAGTCCAAAACTCCTTCTACAGTTTTGCCTGTGCTGGAACGTCCAGGTTTATTTTGAATTCTGCTTTAGGCAAAAGCAGCAATGAAAAGCATTGCTTATGTTGCCATTTCTTAAGCATTCGCTGTTTCATAGTATGTATGGGGTTGTGGCAGCTTTTTCCATTGATTTCAAACCTGCCCACACTCTCTGACTGCAAGTTGATTTGGGGAAGCATCCCCACCAAAAAATACTTGCTCCGATGCTGATTCGTGCAAAGGAGTTTGCAGGAATGATGCAAACACCTGCTTGTCTTCTTTGTCCTGTCTGGGAAAAGCAACAACATCCTTTCAGCCCATTGAAGATATCTCAGGCTGGATCTAGACATGTCCAAGAAGCGATTCAGTTAAACGCGTTGTAAACTCATACAGGGAAATCCAGTAGGGGAAAACGGGACTCCACAGCACCATCTGGTGCCACAATGTTATATCGCATAAAAAGGTAAAGGTAAAGGGACCCCTGACCATTAGGTCCAGTCGCGGATTACTCTGGGGTTGTGGCACTCATCTCACTTTACTGGCCAAGGGAGCCGGCGTATAGCTTCCGGGTCATGTGGCCAGCATGACTAAGCCGCTTCTGGCGAACCAGAGCAGCGCACGGAAACACCGTTTACCTTTCCACTGGAGCGGTACCTATTTATCTACTTGCACTTTCAGGTGCTTTTGAATTGCTAGGTTGGCAGGAGCAGGGACCGAGCAACGGGAGCTCACCCCGTTGCGGGGATTCGAACCGCCGACCTTCTGATCGGCAAGTCCTAGGCTCTGTGGTTTAACCCACAGTGCCACCCATACAACACATATAAAGCACTTTTTCTTTACCAATCTAGCTGAGTCCTTAATCTCTTTTAAGTGGGCTTATTTATTAAAGCATCTCACACAGTGACCAGTTTAAATATGGCAAAGTATGTTCAAACTGTTTT
The DNA here is from genome assembly GCF_964188315.1 of Podarcis muralis. NCBI lineage: Eukaryota > Metazoa > Chordata > Lepidosauria > Squamata > Lacertidae > Podarcis > Podarcis muralis. The sequence goes on along the minus strand of NC_135664.1, from coordinate 67,875,712 downwards.
TCTTTGGGGCGGGGGATATAAAATGATGCTTACAGTATTTCTTTTTGGCTCAGTTGTTCTCATCTATTCGACTGGCACTTGTCTCTCAGGAGGGAAAAAAACTTCTGCATTAAAACTCACATACAAATTGTTGCCTTGGAAACTAGAGTTCTAATCCTGAAAGACCCTGAAATTCTACTCGCTTTGGCATTGCCCAGGTATTAAACATCTATGAGAAAGGAAGGTGGAATGGATGAAAGAAACCAAATTCTTTAACAAGAAAAAGGTAGTTCTGGGATTATATATATATCGATTTAGGTCATTGTCACCTGCCTCATATCCTAAAATGGGATGAGCAATGTATTTAGATTAGGAAATAAATAAAGGGTGATTTTAGATAGCCACTTACCTGTAAGAAATGGTTTCAGGTGACCACATAGGAAGAAGCCCCCACGGTCCCACCCCCTTTTAAGGCATGGATTGCTAATTTAGATATATGTGGACTTGAGCTTTTTGTGGACTAGTAACTTGTGGAGGCTCATTTGCAAGGCGGTAACTAAATTGGGGTTTATAGGAGCACTGAATCTGGTCCCAATAACTGACCACATTTACATCTGTGCTGCGTGGGTTTTTAACATTTTTGTGAACTGTTTTGAGACTTTTACAGAAAGTGACTCTGAAATTGAATAAATAACCACAATGCTAAATTAAAGGATTTCTTCGTAGGAGGATTTCTTTTGTCGCTTTTCCGCTTCTCTGCAAAGAATCAAGCATTGGCAATGTAATATGCATGCTGGTTTCTTTAATCAGGATATCTCATATGAAAAAGTGCATCTTTCTCAGTTTCAGGAGAGTTGCGTTTACGGTGTTGTGCAAGGACCCCTTCTGAAATCCCAAATCTCGCCCCTTAACCACTTGCAATGAGCAATCGTTCGGCACTGAGGCATAGAAAGCAAATCGCCCTTCTCAATAAATCCGCGCATATATAGGAAGATAACTCTCCTTGCAGCCAATTCCTTTACTTTTCATTTTGATTGTTTCCAAGGCAACCACAACACTATGCTGGTCCGTTGATTACTGCAAAGTTGCACCCTCCAGAATTCTCCCGCTGAACAAATCTGCTTGCTTTAGTTGTACTCTTGAAGGATTTGATCAAACCAAGAAGGTGGAGATGCAAACGAGGAAGGAAAATTTGCAACCGGACTGATGCACACGACCCCTATCCCAAAGAGCTTTGACCTCTGTGCTTCTGTTGTCCTTCAGAATGGGGGAAATGGTCCAGGCAGTGATGCAATTGAACCTGTACATTTGCCGCTGACTGGTGGCAAGCAAAGTCAGCAGGGGCGGGGGGCGGGCACCCACAGGAAAAAAATTGTGGGAGCTCGGGCCCCCTGGATTTGGTGTCTATGGTGGTCAATGTCCTCTGTGAGTGGCTGGAGGGTGGATAGAGGCTAACAGATTGAGACTGACAAAATACTGTTGGTTGGAGATGGAGGCAGTTCAGGTGGGCAGGTGTGGGGGACTCACTGGTCCTGAATGGAGTAACTGTGCCCCTGAAGGACCAGGTGGACAGCCTGGGAGTCATTTTAGACTCACAGCTGTCCATTGAGGCACAGGTTAATCCTGTGTCCAGGGCAGCTGTCTACCAGCTCCATCTGGTACGCAGGCTGAGACCACACCTGCCCGCAGACTGTCTTTCCAGAGTGGTGCATGCTCTGGTTATCTCCCGCTTGGACTACTGCAACACGCTCTACGTGGGGCTACCTTTGAAGGTGACCCGGAAACTACAACTAATCCAGAATGTGGCTCTCAGACTGATGACTGGGTATAGCCACTGGGACCATATAACACCGGTCCAGAAAGACCTACATTGGCTCCCAGTATGTTTCTGAGCACAATTCAAAGTGTTGGTGCTGACCGTTAAAGCCCTGAATGGCCTCGGTCCCGTATACCTGAAGGAGCGTCTCCACCCCCATCATCCAGTCCGGACACTGAGGTCCAGCTCCGAGGGTCTTCTGACAGTTCCCTCCCTGCGAGAAGTGAGATAACAGAGAACCAGGCAGAGAGCCTTCTCAGTGGTGGCACCCTCCCATCAAAGAAATAAATAAGGACCTAACATTTAGAAGACATCTGAAGGCAGCCCTTGATAGGGAAGCTTTTTAATGTTTAATGTTTTATCATGTTTTTATATAGGAAGCCGTTCAGAGTAGATGGGCGCAGTATTATTATTATTATTATTATTATTATTATTATTATTATTATTATTTCCCCACCATTGGTACTCAGCAAATGCTTCTGAACATGGAGGCTCATGAACATAGGAATCTGCCTAATATTGACCTAGACTGCTCTCTGGCAGACCAAACTGGAGACCACACCAGGTTATTTGATTGGTTTTACCCTTCTGCATGCCAAGCAAATGTTCTGCCACTGAGCTACAGCCCTTCTCCTTATATATGCCCCAAGTGCTTGGTTCCGTGCCTCGTATAATTCATTTCCCCCCCTTTTTAATTAGCTGTGATTTTGAAATTTTCTTCACAGCCACAGGGACTCGAAACTTGATCTCTTTTTACCATTACTAAAAAGCTGGGTTTTCAGGCTGCCAGCTTCTTTGTCCTAAGCCCATACAATAAATGCAGACCTCTAGAGCAAGGCGCTGCCATGCATTGCAGTCTGAGGAAACTAACGGGGGTTCCTCTGCATTGTATGGTTGGTGTCCTCTATCCATTTCCTTTTGGGCTGTACTCTTCTAATTACGATTTCGGAAGCTGCTGAGGTCTTCTAGGCACGGGCTCCAGATGCTACAGCGATTCCCCTTTGCTGCTTTTTTCTTTTCTTTTGTACACGTGAGTTTTCACCGGTGCTTCTGGCATCCATCGCTGCAGTGCTGTTACTATAGCTACTCCTGCTCTTATCCTGCATTTCTTTAAACCTTGTCAGCTTGAAGAATTATTCAACCCATCAAAAGTCCAGAGCCGGCTAAAGCGAACAGGCTCTGCCACAGGGAAAGCTTTGTGTTGCTATCCAAAACCAACAAACTAATGCCTGACAGCCAGCAAGCAGCGTTTGTGTTCACCAGGATGCAAGCGAGGTGGAGGAGGACGGATTTCTGCAGAGCTAAAAGGTAAAGGGACCCCTGACCATTAGGTCCAGTCGTAGCCGACTCTGGGGTTGTGGCACTCATCTCGCTTTACTGGCCGAGGGAGCCGGCATACAGCTTCCGGGTCATGTGGCCAGCATGACCAAGCCACTTCTGGCGAACCAGATGCAGCGCACGGAAACGCTGTTTACCTTCCCGCTGGAGTGGTACCTATTTATCTACTTGCACTTTGATGTGCTTTCCAACTGCTAGGTTGGCAGGAGCAGGGACGGAGCAACGGGAGCTCACCCCGTCGTGGGGATTCAAACCGCCGACCTTTTGATTGGCCAGTCCCAGGCTCTGTGGTTTAACCCACAGTGCCACCCACTACAGGAATGCAAAAAGAAAATGAGGGTAACTTACTCTATGTGGGGCTGCCCTTGAGACTCACCCAGAAACTTCAGCGGGTGAAGAATGCCGCGGCGAGACTCCTTATGGGTCCTCGTTGCGGGATCTCATTCACCCGGTGCTATACCAGCTGCACTGGCTCCCGGTGGAGTACAGAATCCGGTTTAAGGTCTGGTTTTAACCCCTAAAGCCCTACACGGCCTAGGACCCTCGTACCTATGGGACCGCCTCTCCTGGTATGTCCCAAGGAGCACCTTACGGTCTTCAAATGAAAGGTTGAAAAAGTCCTTTCTTTTAGCTTTCTTGAATTTTCCAGTGTTTAGCTTCCTTGAATGGCCACGAGTTCTTGTGTGGGGAGAGAGGGAGAAAAACATTCCTCAATTCACTTTCTCTGTGTCACATGTAATTTTATAAAATTCCATCATTTCACCTCTCGCTCGCCTTTTTTCTAAACTAAAAAGTCCCAGGTGCTGCAACCTTTCTCTCTCTTTTTTTTAAGCCGTAAGTCCAGTTCTTTACATTTCCACCCCTGTTTCCGACTAAAATAATAATAATCCTCATAAAAATTCACCACTGATTTGATGTGAATTTCTCCTAACATACACATTTGTGAATGGGACGCGGGTGGCGCTGTGGGTTAAAGCCTCAGCGCCTAGGACTTGCCGATCGAAAGGTCGCGGTTCGAATCCCCGCGGCGGGGTGAGCTCCCGTTGCTCAGTCCCAGTGCCTGCCAACCTAGCAGTTCGAAAGCACCCCCGGGTGCAAGTAGATAAATAGGGACCGCTTTCTAGCGGGAAGGTAAATGGCGTTTCTGTGTGCGGCTCTGGCTCTCCAGAGCAGCGATGTCACGCTGGCCACGTGACCCGGAAGTGTCTCCGGACAGCGCTGGCCCTCGGCCTCTTGAGTGAGATGGGCGCACAACCCCAGAGTCTGGCAAGACTGGCCCGTACGGGCAGGGGTACCTTTACCTTTACCTTACACATTTGTGAATGCAGTCTTGCCAAATAGATACTTAAATGCAAAGGAATTTCCCCAGTGCACAATGCATTTCTGCATGTTGTTTTCACGAATATATTCATTCATTCATTCTTTGTTTATTTTTGCCATTTATATATTCCCTGTGTGTGCATGCTTGTATTCATTATTTGGCTGGAAATCCGCCTTGCCAAAACTGGAGAAGCTTGAATTGTGAAGGATGGCTCATTTGTCAGTATAAATATAACTATATAAGTGTGAATTTTCAATGCAAACTGAATCAAAGCTCAGCCCAGCCACCCCTAGTTACCATGTAGATTTGTAAGATCCTTGGGGCAGAGATCAGCACCTTTTTCATGTTTCTGCATGCTGCTCCATGGAAACTTTAGCCCTCTGAGCTAATTCACCCCTCCATAATTTTTATTAAATTTTCTGTTTTACATTTTTAGAATATTCAGCCTTAAAATATCAGTGACTTCCCTTCTCTTTCCATGGTTCATTTTGCATAACATAAATCCCTGGGTATTTTACATAAACCGAACCATTCAGTATTCTAGTATTACATCCGTCAAAACTTATTGTTGAATTTATCTTAATGCTGCCAACGTTTTTGAGTGTACACAATTCCCCCCATATACTCAATAAACATTTCCCAGTCTTCTTTAAACGTATGTTCTTCTTGTTCTCTTATTCTATATGTTAGGTCTGCAAGCTGCACATATTCCATGAGTTTGAGTTGCCATTCTTCAGTTAGTCCTCTGAGCTAATTCTTTTATTGGCTCCTGTGTTTTCCTGTCGGCCTCTGCAAAATAAACCCTGGCATGGTTTTTGGGTCCTTAATTGGGTCCCCGGCTACTGCTGTAATCTAAGTACAATGCTGTAGTGCAGTATTCACCCAACACACAGATTTATGCTTTTTATAGTTTATCCATTTGCCGACAGCTATCCCAGCAATTTAATGAAATGGGAGTGGAGGACAAACACATTAGACAGTTATCTGCTGGAGGGACCACATTAAAATTCTGGGAGATCCAGTTGTTGAATATTTTCTGCTTCCAAGAACTCAGCATGAAGTCTCTTTGAGCTCAGCCATTCGAGATGGGGGGGGGGGGATATATGCTCGCTTTATCTACAAATCTTTTGTTCCATCAAAATGACAGTGCATTTTAGCTGATTGGGTTTGGGTGTGCGAGATTGTCACTTGTCTGCAGCCCAGAAGTCTGCAGTTCATAAAAGAGCAAATGGAAATATGATTATTTTGAGCGGAATATTTAATTTCTGTATCGCTTAATACATTAACAAGTTGCACCAGCATTAACATGGAAGGAAGAGATAACCCCGACCAGAGAAAAATGGCAAACCAAGTTGATAGACTATGCCATTTAACATTTGTTAAAAAGCCTGAAGCATTTTTGTTAGGGATTGTAGGGAAAGATCTGCCAAAAAAGCTGAAAAACATATTCATGTTTGCGACAATGGCCACAAGAGTCCTAATAGCACAAGGATGGAAGACTGTGGAAACCCCAACTAAAGAATCATGGCAAGAAAAATTGATGGATTATGCAGAATTGGCAAAATTGACATATAAGCTACAGGACAAGGATAACCATCCCCACTAATTCCCCTGGCGTACCACCCATTATTCCACCATGCAGCACAAAACCTCCAGATAAAAACCTGGCGAGCCAAAGGCTTATATCGCCTAATAGACTTTTATAAAAATAACAAACCCCTGTCAACACAAGAAATACAAGACAAACTAGAAGACACCCAAATGCCCTGGTTAACACAACACCAACTACATGCCCTCTTAAACAACCCAACAGTAAAATCAGCAGCAACTAGGCCCCTGACAACCTTCGAAAACCTCCTCCTAACAACAAAGGGAAACGGTAAAGGGACAGTATCCGCAATATACAAAATACTACTCCAAAATCCCGCAAATCCCCTAGACGCAATCAAAAAACAATGGGAGAATGACATAGGCTATGAGATTAACCCCACTCAATGGACCAGAATGTGGTCTAAACCCCCCTTTAAATCCATATCAACGAAAAGAAAAGAACTCACACTGAAACTCACCTACAGGTGGTACCTAACACCAAGGAAACTAGCGCTAATACACCCAGGAACCTCACCAAAATGCTGGAGAGGGTGCACCTCCACAGGCACATACCTCCACATGTGGTGGGAGTGTCCCAAAATCCAACTATTCTGGACGACAGCCATACAAGAAATACGTACAATAACTAAGCAAGTAATAGACATCACCCCAGAATTGGCCCTTCTAAACATCTTCCAAGACAACAATGCCCATTTACACCACAAAGAACTCATAACCCACCTGCTCTCAGCAGCCAGAAATACCATAACCAGACACTGGAGAGACCTGTCAGGAGTAAGCATGGACCAATGGTACCAAATAGTATGGGAAACAGCCCTACTAGAAAAATTAACTAATAAACTGAAACTGACACGGGGACAAACAGAAGAAGACACCTTCACCCCGGTATGGCTCCCCTTTATCACACACACAGCCCAACAGGACAATGACAATAATCCACCAACAGCATACAAATCAATATGGCTAACCTGATCCAAAACACCCACCCACCTCACTCACACACGAAAACAAAGATCACCACAGCCAATCACAAGCAAACAATCACACCCTAGGCCAACCCCAACCTCTCTCACCACCAAAGGAACACAAGTGAACAACACAAGCAACGCTGACACCAAACTCTACGTACATTAAGCATAATAGAAACACCGCCACCCGACCCCACCCCCATCCATCTTCCCTCTCTCCACCCCCCTTTTCTACCCTCTTTCTTTTTTCTTCTCCCCCTAATGCCTCAACAAATGAAATGGATTTGTAAAAATGTTACATGGAAAAAACAAACAAAAAACGAGGCACTACACTTCTGTAAAACAAGAAAATCCTTAATAAAATATTAAAAAACAAAACAAAAAACTGTGACTTTAAAGATGAATGGGAACCCTTTACAAAGTATTTGAAGACGCAACAAAGTGAACTGGACTCCTTGGTTGGCTTTGAATAAACATTCACAAACTTTTTATTGATAATAATCAGCTAAATAGTTTGAGGATCTATACAACTGTGTAACATGCAGAAAACAACATTCTTAGAGAAATCAAAGACTGGAACTGAGGGAAGTCGGGGGTGGATGGGTTTTGTGTGTGAGGGTAGGGGGGAGGGAGGAAAAATGGGGGGGGGGGAATAAGGATGATATGTTTCTGGATAATATGTTTTGTTTTAATTTTGAATAAAAAAGTGTTGTTGTTTTTAAAAAAGATAGACTATGCCGAAATGACAAAATTAACTGGGAAGCTCAGAAACCAAGAAGACAAGAACTTTAAGAAAGAATGGGGAAAGGTTATAACTTATTTACGAGACCACGGTAAGCAGGTTGAAACACTAGCAGGATTTTAATCACACTTGTAAACTAACAGAAAGTATGGATAATTTGGAATAATTTTTTTTTTGGGGGGGGGGATAAGTATTGATATGCAGTTGCAAATATTATCATTAGGACCCATGGAATGGAAGGGGGAAGTCAGGCGATTCAGAGTAATCTCAGTATTTGGATTTCGAATTGTTTTTTGTTACATGTTTATACTTTTTAAAAATCAAATAAAAACTTATATACATAATATCTCCAAGCGGTGTACAGAAACTAAAAAAAGAGACAACTTACCGGTAAACAAAGCATTACAAAAACACACAGTTACATATAAAAATGTTACATTAATACAAAGTAACTAACACATATTAAAAACAATTATATTATAAATCAGTATCAGTTCATTTTCCTTCTGACGCACCCTGCCTCTCTGCCTCTGAGTTCTCACCCAGGGACCAAACAAATTCTCAGCTCACACACAAAAGTCCCACAATGGGAAGAGATCCTGGAAACAGAGGACTTTACTTTAGACCAGGGGCCAGCAACCTTTTTCAGCCATGGGCCGGTCCACCGTCCCTCAGACCATGTTGGGGGGGGGGGGCAGGACTATATTTTGAAGAAATAAATGAACAAATTCCTATGCCCCACAAATAACTCAGAGATGCATTTTAAATAAAAGGACACATTCTACTCATGTAAAAACACGCTGATTCCCGGACCATCCGTGGGCCACATTTAGAAGGCGATTGGGCCGCATCCGGCCCCTGGGCCTTAGATTGCCTACCCATGGACTAGATAGCTGCAGCCCTATCAGGGAGAGGCTAGACAAGAGGACAGGGAGAAAGAAAGAAAGAAGAAGAGAAGAAGAGTTTGGATTTGATATTCCGCTTTATCACTACCCGAAGGAGTCTCAAAGCGGCTAACATTCTCCTTTCCCTTCCTCCCCCATAACAAACACTCTGTGAGGTGAGTGGGGCTGAGAGACTCAAAGAAGTGTGACTGGCCCAAGGTCACCCAGCAGCTGCATGTGGAGGAGCGGGGAATCGAACCCGGTTCACCAGATTACGAGTCTACTGCTCTTAACCACTACACCACACTGGCTGCCAGAACCCTGAGCTGCCACTTGGGCAGGTTGGAGACTGAGCCTCTCGCCTCTGTTTCCTTTCGCAAAGGAGCTGCCCGCCCCACCACGACAACGATGCGCAGAGGTGGCAGGAAAAGCTTGCATGGCTGCGTTAGAGGGGAGGGAGAAGAAGGGAGAGCAGGGGGTGGAGATTGCAAAACAAAAACAACCCGAAAACCCTCGGTTTGGGCTCGGTTTGTTCCTGTATCCGAGAGGAGACGGAGGCAGGAGGCGTATTTTCGCTGAACCGAAACTATTCCTTGATGCAAAGGAGGTTGGGGATGCTGGAAACTCACCCAACTTGAGCCCTTAATAATTTAGCAGCCAGGGCGGCCGCCCTGGTGCCCCTCCACTCCATGCTATGCCGCTGGCTAATGGAACAAGTGTGATGGTGTAATAAACGAAAATCTGCCCTTATTCCCTTATGGAGGACACAAGAGTCCTTACAGAGTCCTTTGCAGGTTCTCCATCAGTCGGAGAAACGAACAGAGGCCAACCAGAGAATATTGAGAAGCAAAGCAGCTTGTAAGCCTGATCTTTATTGAACTGTTGCAATAGGGTGCTCCCCTCACCCGCAGGAAAGGAGGAGGAACCCAGAACACAGGTGTGCCTGCCCTTATATAGACATTTTAAATTGCCTGCCTTGGAGTCCAAGACCACCCCCAGAAACATCATACCTACATCACAGAAAGGGCGGTCTACAGCAGAAACCTGAGTGCGTTGTTTACCTCCTGTCTGGCAGGTTACCTGTTAATGCTTCCTTGATTGGATACCCTGGGGAGCCTGGCCAGTCTTTTGTAATGATAAATACTTAGTTCCTGAGCCAGGTCACAGGCTCACCCTATTCATACACAGACATACCCTTAAGACAGGATTTGTGAAGGAAAAGACAATGGGGAGGCTTTTCCATTTTCCTTTGACTTTGCAGAGGAAAACATTTGGTCAGTTTGGGAGCCAAAATGGCTTCATGGCTGTTTTCCTGTGCTGCTTCAGACATGTGGTTTATATATTTATGTACGTATTTGCTTGGTACATTTATGAACATTTATTTTTTATATATATAACCTTAATTTTTTTATTTCAATGGATAGCACCCTAAAAGTTGCCTTTTATAAAGGAAAAAAGAATGGCTATCCCATTCAAAACATGGGAGTGGGAAGGCTAAATCTAAAAATAAATGAAGGTAAAGGTAAAGGTTAAGGGACCCCTGACCATTAGGTCCAGTCGTGACCGACTCTGGGGTTGCGGCGCTCATCTCGCTTTATTGGCCGAGGGAGCCGGCGTACAGCTTCCGGGTCATGTGGCCAGCATGACTAAGCCGCTTCTGGCAAACCAGAGCAGTGCACAGAAATGCCATTTACCTTCCCGCCAGAGCGGTACCTATTTATCTACTTGCACTTTGACGTGCTTTCGAACTGCTAGGTTGGCAGGAGCAGGGACCGAACAACAGGAGCACACCCCGTCGCAGGGATTCGAACCGCCGACCTTCTGATCGGCAAGTCCTAGGCTCTGTGGTTTAACCCACAGCTCCACCCGCGTCCCTAAAAATAAACGAACCAGGCCTCAAATCAGTGCCATATATGTTTGTTCTCTTTGCAAGCTTGACTCATGACGGGGTGGGGGAAATTTTAAGGTCTTCTGTGTGCCCTACCAGAACCAAGTCCTGAGCTGTAGTCTTTGGAAAGGTGTGAGAAGGAATAAGCAAACCCCAGTGAAGACTTCTTGTACATATGAATAATATATTTTATAGTACCATTTAACATGCTGAATCTGTACAGTGGAAAAGGAAGGGGAGGGGAGGACAATCCATCTTCCGCGTCTCACAGGAAAGTACTGCAGAGATTCGCCGAAGATGGATGGCTGGATAGTACTGTAATTACAAAAAATCTTTTTTTTATTAAGCAGCACAGTTCATTTTCATTCATTCCGCTGCTTTGTTATATTCCTTGCAGTTTGTTTCCAAGTGATTCATAGGCTCCTCTGTGAGCATCACAGCACCTTCAGCGGTTCCCTGTTGTTTATTTTCGCTTGGCGATGAAACCACCCCCTTTAAAAAAAAAATCCACACAGAAAGAAAGAAAGAAAGAAAGAAAGAAAGAAAGAAAGAAAGAAAGAAAGAAAGAAAGAAAGAAAGAAATTCCAGTCTTTTACACACTTGCCAGCAGTGTTAGAAACTCAGATATATAATTTAGGCACCAAATAGATCCTTGAACCAAGGTTAGTCACCAAAATGGTATATCTAGATGCCATTTTTGTATAAGACGGCTCTAAAGTCTTATTTTTCAACGATGGACTGACTGGGATTGATTCTCAGTTAAACATCTGGCCAGTTCAGATGACAACCATGAGGTAGGTTAAGAACTTTGAGAACTTTGATCCAGGGACAGTTCATATATCTATTAGTCCATTCCGACCTCTTTTTCTTAATAGTGAAATGGAGCATTCATAACCTAAAAAATATTCTTCACAGCTGTGAGCAGGGCACTGGGACGGGGTAAGTGAAGACAAGCGACAACAACTAGCTATAACATTGTTCACTGCTCCTGCTCAGGCTGCATAGAAAAAGCCTTTTGGTCCCTGAAATTTATTCTGGGAATGGGGTATTAGTGTGTGAAAACAGTCAAGATCCAAAAATCCCCAAGATGGCGTCCGCCAGCAGCGAAATGACTTTTGGATTGATTCAGCACAAACACCAGCATGTGAGGAGATACTGCAACAAAAGAGGAGAACGATACACTAAAATCCACACAGAAACACATCATTGCTTACTTCAACTCGCTTGTGGAAACGACTCAGAGGCTGTGAAAGAAGGAAGGTTAACCACAGGAAGATTTAAAGGAACTACTGGAAAGACTATCCAGGGCAGCAGAGATATGAGATGATCAGAGGCCCAACCAAACTTGAAGCATAGGAAGTCCCAACAAAAAATAGATATAATTTAGGCAGAATATTTGGACTAATTGACATGTATTTGTATAATTGGGAACATTTAATGTGATGTGATTGGATTGTTAAAATGGGAAAATGATTTTTTAAAAAAAGATTCAAAAATCCCCAGGTATGCAGAACAGCCGCGAACAGAGGATCCTCTACATGTGGCTATAGCAGCGACGAAGGGATCCCACCGCCGTCCGTATGGCGCTTGAGCAGTGGCGACGGCAAACCACTATGTACAGCGCATGTGCGGCATCATTACGTACAGTGCATGCGTGCGACACCACACATGAGCTGTACATAGTGGTTTGCTGCTGGCGCTGGGATCCTCTGCTCATGGCTTCAGCCGTGAACACAGGATTCTCCACATGCGGCTGCGGCAGTGTGATGGCTGCTCGTGCCGCCGCAGTGGGGCGAGCCCCCGCGGGGTGCCTTCTTGTCACCCCCTAGACATGGCACCTGGGGCACACCCCACCCCCGTTGTGACACCACTGCAGCCACCTCCTGATTGCACCCCCTTCACGTCTTCTATGATTCCAAGAATTATTAACCCCCAGCTGATGCTGTTTGGATTTCCTGCTAAAAAAACCCCAAACCCTGCATGCCAAATGCAGACACATTAAATGTCAAAGTTTGGCCCTGGGCTTTGCCTTCTCCTCTGTTAATTAATACTGCCTTGTTTTCTCAGGGGCGGAAACTGACAGGTTATTGAGCCAAGTCCCGAAAATCAAGCTGCCGCTATTAAGGACGCAGCTAATAAACCCGAAACATCTTGACACAGAAAGAGCCTTTCCCTGATTTATGTGACTGTTGAATTGCACAGAGACCTCTTTAGCGAGCGGAGAGCCAAGATCCCAACTAAGCAATTTGTTCTTGTAGGTTTCACAGTATCTAATAGATAATCCTGGAGAGATTCAAAAGGAGCATGGGGGGACGGACAATTATTAGCTAGGTCAACACCTGTCTCATTTCTCCTGAGATGCTCCTGGCAAAAGTTACACCTGTGTCTGAATCATGCCTCCCAAGAGCTGAGCAAAGCAAACATGTCCACTATCATACTCTAGATAATTTTGTTTGTATACAAGATTTTTCCAGACCTTCCAAGTGTTCCTATTTTCCAGGCACAGTCCTGGATTTACAGACTCCATCCCGGTTTCAGCTTTGAACCCAGAATGTCCCACTTTTCCTTAGGATGTTGCTATTTTCATTGGAGAAATATTGAAGGGTGTGATTTTCTTTCCAGTTAAGAAATAAGTTCTTTTTTGGGGGGGGAGGGGAGCACGATCCCAATGATTGCTGCGCAGAATGCAAAAAATAATTAAATGCCAAAATGTAAGGGCAGGTATACAGCGGTACCTTGGTTTAAGAACAGCTTAGTTTATGAACAACTTGGATTAAGAACGCTGCAAACCTGGAAGTAGGTGTTTTGGTTTGTGAACTTTACCTTGGAAGCAGAACATGTTTCGCTTCCTGTTGAGTGTGCTCCATTTGTAAATTGAGTCCCCTGCTGCTATGGGAAAGCACACCTTGGTTTAAGAACACATTGGTTTAAGAACGGACTTCCAGAATGGATTAAATTCGTAAATCAAGGTTGTTGTTGTTTAGTCGTGTCCGACTCTTTGTGACCCCATGGACCAGAGCACACCAGGCACTCCTGTCTTCCTCTGCCTCCCACAGTTTGGTCAAACTCATGCTGGTAGCTTCGAGAACACTATCCAACCATCTCATCCTCTGTCATCCCCTTCTCTGTCGTCCCCATCTTTCCCAACATCAGGGTCTTTTCCAGGGAGTCTTCTCTTCTCATGAGGTGGCCAAAGTATTGGAGCCTCAGCTTCAGGATCTGTCCTTCCAGTGAGCACTCAGGTCTGATTTCCTTAAGAATGGAGAGGTTTGATCTTCTTGCAGTCCATGGGACTCTCAAGAGTCTCCTCCAGCACCATAATTCAAAAGCATCCATTCTTCGGCAACTGTATTTTATTTCCTCCTCTGTGTACAAGCCCCAGTTCCAACCTCTGGATGGCAGCAGCTGTCTCAAGTCCTTTGCAAACACCGTGTTTAAACAACCAGGTTCTTTTTCACAATCTGTTTTGCCGGTTTGATGGATGCAATAGCACACTGTTTTGTGGTTTGCTTGTTTTACACACACACATACACTTTCCACTGCTCTATGACTTGGGGCGGAATTGTACATGAGCCCGTGTCTATGTACAGCGACACCTTCATTTTAAGGAGCCCAGAAATATTTGAGTGGTGGAGCAAAGAAGGGAGCTGGACTCTTTCCTAGCGACAGCGCCTCGTTTCAGACATGTGTTGGGTTCTTCTTATCACTTCACAGCAGCTGGCGAAGCGCAAGAGACCCACAGGCAAGCCGGCTGCGAGGAACAATTCATTAAGTACACATGCCCCAAACACTAAATAACAGATCGTTTTGCTGACTAAATGAGAGACAGGCACATTCACGCAAATGTAGATGGCAAAATCTCACTGCGGTATATTTATAGCCGGGGATTAGCTTGTCGTTTTAACAGCACCTCCGCCCCAAACAAATGAACCCAGGTCAGTTAGATAAAGTCCATCACTTTAGCTATTTGTCCCATAGGATATGTTGCTCAAAGCTGGTCTGTCCCGGTAACGCCCTATTTATGTCACTAGTCCATCTCGAACACTTGTCGATTTGAAGCAAGTCATCACCGGTGGCCTATTTTAGAACAGGCCCAGAGCCAGTGAAATAAAAATGTCTTGATCAAGGCTGCCCTAGGCTGAAAAGAACGTGTGCAAGGTTTTGAGTTACACAGCACTCTTCTTTGGAGATTGAACCTACAACCTTGGTGTTATCAGCACCACACTGAGCTAAGGTTTTTGATTCCTACAGTTGCAGGAGCGTTTGACTTCCCCTGGTAATCCGACGTCGGAAGTGTCAGGCTAGGATAAAACTAATAACCAGCTCGCATTATATCTTGACGATGTGACGGCAGCCCCGGCGGTGCTTGTGTGTGGAGAGACGGCTCGCCTCTGATTGCTTAGGGGAGCGGTTTACCACCAAAGTATAATTTCATTTATTAGAGGGAAGCAGCTTATAAAAATATATGAAACACAACAGGTGGCGGAGAAGCTCAGCTTTGGAGACTAATGAACGGCGTTGAAACAGACCCCAAACAACAACACCCCCCCCCCAAAATCCCTCCTGCAATGACTCCTGTTGATGCAATTTGCTTTTGGCTGGGTGTAAATCAATCAGGAAGCTTTCAAAGCAACTTATCTCAAGGTGTCGAATCAACTAAGCAAGTGTGTTTCATCTAAAGTTATCAATGAGCTGGTTCATCACAACTGAAAGACAGAGGTGTGTGTCTTTGTGATGGCCTGGGATTCGGACTTGGAGGCTGAACCTGAGGAATCCCAGCCTGCACAGGAGTCCCCGCCTCCAGAACCAGCTGAGCTGGGGCTGGGGCTTGAGCCTGAAGGGTCCTCACCTGTGCTGGATCCTCAGGTGCAGGCATCAGCTGAGTGTGCTCTGGCCCCTGAGGGGATGGAGGACCCATTGCCTGCAGGTGCTCCACTCTCAGCTCCGTCAGATGAAGCTGAGGTTGCCTCTGGGTCCGGTAACCCTCCACCCTCTCCTGAGCTGCAGAGGCTCAGGGCAGAGAGGCGGAGGGAACTAAGTTCCTGCAGGAGGAGTGCTCGCCTCCAGGCCACGAGAGGCGAGTCACCAGACGATCGGGGCTGCCCTATGCCTTCAGGCAGATAAAAGCCAGCCAGCCCCAGTCCCAAGTTGTGGGAGCAACATTGTTGGTAGCCAGTTCCTGCCTGCACCCTGTCCTGCCGGATCTCCTGACCTCGCCTGCCTTGGACCCAGCTTCAGTTTAGACAGACGGCCTCAACACTGCTCCCTCGACCCCAGACCGGACTTGGACCTTGCCTTATGGAAACCCACGGGACCAGCACAGTCTTTCTCTTTCTTCCCCCTCTCTATCTTGGAAAGAGGGGGAAGGGAAGCGAAAATCACCCAATGGGTGGAGTCAGCGACTGGCAGGAACTAAGCCAAATGTGGCACTTTGACTGATGCCTCCCTCTGCCACAGCTGCAACAGAACATGTCTCTCCTGTGTCGACCTCTACAACCACAGCAGGCGCTGTAACTCTTCAGCCGTCTGACTTCACCCCCCAAAAACATACTCTTCCATTGTCCTCCAAGATGGACGGATGCCAACAACAACAACAACAATTTTTTTAAAAAAATCATGCAAGTAGAAAACTAGGAACATAGCAATCTGCCTTGTTGTTGTTGTTTAGTCATTTAGTTGTGTCCGACTCTTCGTGACCCCATGGACCAGAGCACGCCAGGCACTCCTGTCCTCCACTGCCTCCCGCAGTTTGGTCAAACTCATCCTGGTAGCTTCGAGAATTCAGACCAATTATTCCATCTAGTTCAGTGTTGTCTACACTGACTGCCAGCCACTCTCCAGAGTTTCTCAGCCCTCCCTGGAAACATTGGGGATTGAAGGACCCACCTCAATTTTTCCCTCCCCTACTCCAGGGAGATTTGCACCCAGTTTCTTGGGCAAGTTATTTCTTCTTTGTGACTAGGTGAGCCCCCACCACTCCCCAGCAAATTTTTGGAACTAGTCAGGCCCCTCTTGGCAGTGATTCTGTGGAAGGTGCCCACGATCATATTTCAATTTCCAAATACACTTCTGGGTTTAAAAAGGGGAGCTAGGTAAAGGGTAAAGGGGCCCCTGACCATTAGGTCCAGTCATGGCCGACTCTGGGGTTGCGGCGCTCATCTCGCTTTACTGGCCGAGAGAGCCGGCGTACAGCTTCCGGGTCATGTGGCCAGCATGACTAAGCCGCTTCTGGCGAACCAGAGCAGCGCACGGAAACACCGTTTACCTTCCCGCCAGAGCGGTACCTATTTATCTACTTGCACTTTGAGGTGCTTTTGAAGTGCTAGGTTGGCAGGAGCAGGGACCGAGCAACGGGAGCTCACCCCGTTGCGGGGATTCAAACCGCCGACCTTCTGATTGGCAAGCCCTAGGCTCTGTGGTTTAACCCACAGCGCTACCCACGTCCACAGGCAAACCAGGTTATCTATTTATTTATTTGAGTCCCTGATGTTGGGAAAGATGGAGGGCACAAGGAGAAGGGGACGACAGAGGGCGAGATGGTTGGACAGTGTTCTTGAAGCTACCAGCATGAGTTTGTCTAAACTGCGGGAGGCAGTGGAAGACAGGAGTGCCTGGCGTGCTCTGGTCCATGGGGTCACAAAGAGTCGGAAACGACTAAACAACAACAACAACAACATACCACTACTTAAGGGATGTGGGTTTACCTTCCCGCCAGAGTGGCACCTATTTATCTACTTGCACTCTGACGTGCTTTCGAACTGCTAGGTTGGCAGGAGCAGGGACCGAGCAACGGGAGCTCACACCGTCCTGGGGATTCGAACCGCCGACCTTCTGATCAGCAAGTCCTAGGCTTTGTGGTTTAACCCACAGCGCCACCCGCATCCCAAAAGGGGGGGGGGCTACCCCTGCCTTAAAGTAGTGGGAAAAGCTGCATGATCTTTGGGGATGTCACCCGGCCTGTGATTCTGCCTTCAAATCTGTGAAGCTAGCAATTCACTGGCTTGCAAAAGCATCTTTCTTGCACATTGTGCATGCAGAACAAACAAACTGTTATAACAAAGGCCCATCAGCCAATTAGCAAATTTACTACTCTCTTTCTGACATTCCCATCCGAGCTTTAGCATAAGCCTGGTTTATAGTCTTGCAAGAAACCGCAATAACCTCAAATGAACATTCGTCCCCCTAGGAAAAGGCAGTCTACCGTGAGTTATCCCTCGGCTATAACTACGCATTGTGCATCTGTTGGCACCGACCACACGGACGGCCCCTCTCGCTTACAGCTCTCAGAAAGCTGAATCGGGTTGGGTGGCGGAGAATATTCATTACAATTTTCCAAGAGAGAGAAGTTACTTGGTGCGCTGATCAGAAATCTGTTAACATGACGCAGCTACGTAAACTGCTAAACTGAGGAGCATACTCTGTCTGGGAATGAGGGAATGGTGACAAGGGACACCATTTTAGAGTTGGGTGATAGCAGGTGGTGGCTGTTTAGGGTGGAATTTGGCAACATCAGACCCTCCTAGTGTCCTTCTTGTCCTGGGAGAGTCCTGGATTTACAGAAACCCTCCTGGTTTCTGATCTGATCCCGGAATGTCCTCCTTTTCCTTAGGACATCCCTATTTTCATCAGAGAAACGTTGGAGAGTATGGAGTTATCCAACCCCTGAGCCATCTGGAGGCAGCCCTGTATAGGGAAGGTTTTTTAAAAAATGTTCAGTGTTTTTCTTGTGTTTTCATATATGCTGAAAGCTGCCCAGAGTGGCTGGGGCAACGCAGTCAGATGAGCAGGGCAAAAATGGTAAAAATATTACTTTTACTATTACTATTACTAAGCAATAGGATGCCTTTATTTTCATCGTAGAAATGTTGGAGGGTCTGAGGTCTCATTTCTGCTTTCATTTCTATGCGAAAGTTGTTATGTACTGAAGTTCTCATCCTGGGCCAGCAGGGGGACACTGTAGATAGTTTTCACTCAGGTCCACATATGCAAATAAGGAATTGAAAGTGACATTCAGTGATTGGATAGTTACAGAAAGTTGTTACTGTTGCTTTGTAGTTGAGCTCTATATAAGCAGGTTGGCTGAACCCTTCAGATCAGTTTTCTGTTCTGGCCTGTGAATAAACAAGAGCTGTTTGAAGAATTGCTGTGTCGTCTGATATGTTCACCCACAACTTAACAAAAGTGAGTCCCATTGGTTTGCCATCAGCACGACAACCCTGTGAGGCGGGTTAGGCCGAGAAAGCCTTGTGACTGACCGAAGATCACCCAGTGAGCTTTGTGGCAGAGCTGGGATTCGAACTCTAGTCTCCCAGGTCCTAGTTTGGCATTCCAACCTCCATGCCACCATGTCTTGGAGGGTGGTGGCATTCACACTCCTTGATGGGGTGGCAGCAGCAGCAGCAGTGAGGAGACAATGGAGTCAGAGGCAGACCGGGAAGAACATTGGCAGCATCATGCCAAAGGCCAACTCAATTTATTATTTTAATTATTCTGTTTCTATCCCACCTTTTTCTTCAAGGTGGCATCCATGGTTCCCCCCTCCTCATTGAGTCCTCACAAGAAGAAGAAGAAGAGTTTGGATTTGATATCCCGCTTTATCACTACCGTAAAGAGTCTCTAAGCGGCTAACATTTTCCTTTCTCTTCTTTCTCCCAGTTTTTGGTCTGACGCTCTATTCTAAGGGGTCAGCAACCTTTTTCAGCAGGGGGCCGGTCCACTGTCCCTCAGACCTTATGGGGGGCCCTACTATATTTTGAAGGGGGGGAAATGAACGAATTCCTATGCCCCACAAAGAACCCAGAGATGCATTTTAAATAAAAGGACACATTCTACTCATGTAAAAACACCAGTCAGGCCCCACAAATAACCCAGAGATGCATTTTAAATAAAAGGATACATTCTACTCATGTAAAAACACGCTGATTCCTGGACTGCCCATGGGTTAGATTCAGAAGCCGATTGGGCCGGATCTGGCCCCCGGGCCTTATTTGCCTACCCATGTTCTATTCTAATCTTCCCAGACTTGGGTCTCCGGCTATTTTTGGACTACCATTCCCATCATCCCTGACCATTGGTCCTGCTAGCTAGGGATTGATGGGAGTTGTAGTAAAAAACAACAACAGCTGGAGACCCAAGTTTGGGAACAACTGCTCTAACCACTTCGCCACACTGACTCTCAAGCCCTTGTGCTTCTTCCCACCCTGAAATCCAGTTCTTTAGAAAGGAAAACAAAACAGAAGGGACATAAAGCAACGATTTGCAGCACAGCAAATGTGTAGCAAAAGAAATGGCTGTGCATTTGCTTCCGTGTTCCTTATTTATTGTGTGCAAATAAAATCCAATTTCCTGAGGATCTGTTTGTTGTGTGCTCTCTTTTCTTCTCATATAATTTGATAACTTCATCATCTCGGCTATTTGCCACAGCTTCCCTAGGCAGCCTTCAAGAGTAGCAGAAGAAGCCTGATTATTCTAATTACGAGTGGCACAGAGACCCTTGTGGCACCTGGAAGATGACTGACAAATTCCTCGACAACACAAACTTCGGACTCCCCTTCTTCCTTACTATACACAGCTCCATCTCCTCTGACAACACTTAATGTATCTTGTTTATTTACCGTATTTTTCGCTCTATAACACGCACCGGACCATAACACGCACATCGTTTTTAGAGGAGGAAAACAAGGGAAAAAGCATTCTGAATGAAACAGTGGATGTATCATTTTTGTGCTTCATGCTGTGGCCACAGACATGTGATCTGATGGTGAATTTGGGGTGACCCAATGCAAAGATCCTGAGGATCCATGTGGATCCATGCTTTGTAACCACGTTTTTGCACCATTGCAGCCCCAAGCAACAGTGGGTGCGTGATTTTTGGGGGGCAGGCTGTAGCCATGGACATGCTATGTGATCTGATGGTGAATTTGGGGTGACCCAATGCAAAGATCCTGAGGATCCATGTGGATCCATGCTTTTTAACCACATTTTTGCACCATTGCAGCCCCAGGCAACAGTGGGTGCGTGTTTTTGGGGGTGCAGGCTGTAGCCATGGACATGCTATGTGATCTGATGGTGAATTTGGGGTGACCCAATGCAAAGATCCTGAGGATCCATGTGGATCCATGCTTTGTAACCACATTTTAAGTGGGGAGCGAAGGAAAAACAAAAAAGGGACATGAGAGGGGTGTGCAGAGAAGCAGCTGGCTAAGAATGCAGGAGAGGGATTTAATGGGAGGGAGGAAAGAAAGGCAAAAGTTTTCCCCCACCCAAGCACCCAAACCAGCCAGCTTGCGCTCTCTCTCTCTCTCTCTCTCTCACCTGCATGTTGCCTGCTAGTCCCTAGACGCAGCACCGGAGCACAGAGAGGAATTAGAAGGAACGACTTTCCCCTCTGCTTGCCTGGAGGGGAGGGGCTTTCCTTGCTCTTTGTTCCGTTTCAGCAAACAGAGCAAGGAAAGAGAGGGGGTGGGCAGTAAGACCCTGAGGCAGAATGCAGGAAAGCAGCCACTTCCTCTTTTCAGGTTTCCCTTCTCCGTGACTCGCGATTTGATTTTTGCCTGATTTTTTTGGCTCCAGGGACCACACATTCGCTCAATAACACACACAGACATTTCCCCTTCCTTTTTAGGAGAAAAAATCTGTGTGTTATAGAGGGGAAAATACGGTATTTACTTTGGGCATTTATATTCCAACTCTCAGTGGGATGCGGGTGGCGCTGTGGTCTAAACCACAGAGTCTAGAGCTTGCTGATCAGAAGGTTGGCGGTTGCAATCCCTACGATGGGGTGAGCTCCCGTTGCTCGGTCCTTGCTCCTGCCAACCTAGCAGTTCGAAAGCACCTCAAAGTGCAAGTACAGCCATACCTCATGTTACGTCCGCTTCATGTTACGTTCTTTCAGTTTACGTCCCGTGGCGACCCGGAAGTACCGGAAAGGGTTACACCCGGGTCTCGCCGCTCGTGCATGCGCAGAAGTGCAAAATGACGTCACGCGCATGTGCAGAAGTGGTGAATCACAACCCGCGTGTGCACAGACTTGCCGTTGCAGGTTGCATTCTTTTCATGTTGCGAACGGGCCTCCGGAATGGATCCTGTTCGCAACCAGAGGTACCACTGTACATAAATAGGTACCACTTCAGCGGGAAGGTAAACGGCGTTTCCGTGCGCTGCTCTGGTTCGCCAGAAGCGGCTTAGTCATGCTGGCCACATGACCCAGAAGCTCCCTTGGCCAATAAAGCGAGATGAGTGCCGCAACCTCAGAGTCGGCCACGACTGGACCTAATGGTCAGGGCTCCCTTTACCTTTACCTAGCCCACAAGTAGGAACTGAAGGCAACAAGAATCTCACCTCTGATGTTCCCCAACTACTGGGATTGAGAAGCCTACTGCCACCCTATGACTTCCAAAAGCAGAGAGATCTGGAAAAATGCCCTGGTGGATCATGTTTTCCTCGAACTTCCACTCAATCTGTATTGATCTCTGCATTTATCACAACTGCAGCGCACAACGGTTGGTCTCAATTAACTGCAACAGGCCATTAAATTTATTTCTCTTAGAGAACTCGAGCTCTTATCTTGGCATTGATAAGCCAATTAACACATGGAGTGTGATATATATATATATATATATATATATATATATATATATGCAGGTTTTGGTGTCCTCGGGTGTCTTCCCGTGTAAAAGTTGGGGTGTCTAGGCGACGTTTCGACGAGGTCTCACTCGTCATCTTCAGGCTGGTGCTTTCGGCTTCTTGTTACTGGAACATATATATATCCCATAGGGCTAATTCAGTCCACAAGTGATGTCACTGACGTTCTGGATGAACTAAATCCAGTGGTTTCATGTAGCGCTAAAAATGTGATCTGAAAGCTGTGGCTTTCTTAGGGGGAAAACAACAGGATATATGGCGTTTTCTGTGAAAAGCTCACTCTTAAGTTTTTCTCATCTTCTTTCCAAGCAAGAATAGGCAAATCTGCCAATTTCAGTTCCCCCCAGATCCTCAGCTTTCCAGTCTGAAGTTCATTTCCCTACATTTCTGCATCACTTTGGGTTGGTTTGTTTTTCAAATAAAAAAGCCCCCCCCCCAATAATTCATCAGCAATTTCTTTTTATAATCTCTGTTGTTCCGTGGAAGCAGGGGACTGCCTGGGGGCGGGGTGTTATTATTTCTTGTATGTTTCCTTTCTTCTTCTCATTTGTATATTTCCATGTTTTCTGAAAGTCAATAAATGTCTTATTTTAAAAAAGAGAACTTGTCAGCATTCTAGCGCAAATTGAAACACAGTATTAAAAACTCAAGAGCAGTCCTATTTTTCTCGACAAAAAGAGGTGCCAGAACTCAGAATTCTCTTAGAATGGCCATGGCGCCCACTTAAGGGGGGCCGGAACTGAGTTCCGGAAAGTTCCAGCTGAAAAAAGGCCTTGGCCAAGAGGGTCTGTAGGGAAGATGGCAGTCTTTCAGGTATTTGGGGCCTGGTACTTAGGGCTTTAAACACTAATGTGAGAACCTCAAACAGGGAAACGAACTGAGAATCAATTCAGCATATTTCCAGTGTGATTGTGACTAAGGTTCATAAATTTGCAAAGCATTTCCCTCCTATCTGACGCATTTTTGTATTTCATCTTCATGAGCATATGCACTTTTATGCACGCTTTACCTCAGCATGTGTGTTTTTGCACACAGCGACTTGGCTGGTGGCACTGTAGGTTAAACCACAGAGCCTAGGACTTGCCGATCAGAAGGTCGGCGGTTCGAATCCCCGTGACGGGGTGAGCTCCCGTTGCTCAGTCCCAGCTCCTGCCAACCTAGCAGTTTGAAAGCACATCAAAGTGCAAGTAGATAAATAGATACCGCTCCGGCGGGAAGGTAAACGGCATTTCCATGTGCTGCTCTGGTTCACCAGAAGCGGTTTAGTCATGCTGTCCACATGACCTGGAAGCTGTACACCGGCTCCCTCAGCCAGTAAAGCGAGATGAGCGCCGCAACCCCAGAGTCGGCCACAACTGGACCTAATGGTCAGGGGTCCCTTTACCTTTACCTTACTTGGCTGGAGAGTTGCACTGCAGAATCTGGAGGTGCCCAGATTCCCGGCTGTGTTTCGGCCCGAGTATTGTCTCAGAACGTGAAAAGGAGTAGCTCCTCCTTTAAACGTGAGCCGAATCCTTTTTTTCTCCTCACCGTTTTTCCCAGGACAAGCATTCTCCATGAAAGATTAATTCAGGCGTTTTACATCCAGGCCTTATTGCCAAAGAGTGACGTCCTCGTCGAGGAAACTCGCAGCAGGTACCACGGCGAAAGCTGCTGGCTTGGACCTAGTGAAGGGGAGAAAACATACATCAACTCATTGATTCTCCATTAGCACTCCATTAATTTCCCAGTCTGCCTCCCTGACTCCATTCCTCTCGAGTTCAGGCTTGAAACAGGTACTGAAATTAGAAGTGAAGGGGAATCATGGTGGCAAGCTGGAAGGTCAGCTCCTTCTCTCTCTCTCTCTCTCTCTCTCTCTCTCTCTCCCTTCCTCCATTGAACAGGCCAACACAATAGAAATAGCCTCTTCTCGTTCCTTATGACATTGCTTTAATTGCTTTTTGGTACTCTTATTACCATCAGTGCTTTTTTACGAACAATAAGATATTTGCAGAAATAGAGTGATACTGGTAAGCAAGAAATACCGTACTTTTTGCTCTATAAGCCTCACTTTTTCCCTCCTAAAAAGTAAGGGGAAAGGTGTGTGCGCCTTATGGAGCGAATGCAGGCTGCGCAGCTATCCCAGAAGCCAGAACAGCAAGAGGGATTGCTGCTTTCACTGCGCAGCGATCCCTCTTGCTGTTCTGGCTTCTGAGATTCAGAATTTTTTTTTCTTGTTTTCCTCCTCCAAAAACTAGGTGCGTCTTGTGGTCTGGTGCGTCTTATAGAGCGAAAAATACGGTACATAAAATGTAATATTGGATTATATATATATGCACACACAAAACAAAATAATATGAATCTGTGCAAGGAATACAGATAATATAAGTAGTATAATGAGAATTATTGGAAGTTATATATTTTAATTTGTCATGTAAGTGTAATATATTGTATTTGTTTATGTCTGTTTCTTTCAGGAGAATAGCTGCCTCAAACTGTAGCAGCAGACCATAGCCATCATGGCTAGTAGCCATCAATAGCCCTCTCCTCCATTAATTTGTCAATTAATGCCATCTGAATTGGTGGTGAT
Source organism: Podarcis muralis (assembly GCF_964188315.1). Taxonomy (NCBI): domain Eukaryota; kingdom Metazoa; phylum Chordata; class Lepidosauria; order Squamata; family Lacertidae; genus Podarcis; species Podarcis muralis. Next base: position 67,850,953 of record NC_135664.1, on the reverse strand, counting down.
CACTGCCTCTTGTAGCAAGGAGTTCCATAGGTTAACCATATCCTGTGTTCTTTCCTTTATCTGCCCCAAATCTCCGAACCCTCAGCTTCATTGGATGTTCATAAGTACTGGTGTGATGAGAGAAGGAGAGAGAAACTTTTCTCTATGTACTTTTCCCGTGCCGTATAAAAGATGGCGATCCAATGGGGTGGCGTTGGGCAGACCTGCCCATAAAATGATCTCTGCATTAAGGCGATCAGCATTCCATCTCTATCATTCTCCAGCTGATAAATGTTCTTGCAAGCAAGAGGCAAAGCGATCGAGAGAATTCTAAATGCTCACGCACACAGCATAGGGCACCCTGACAACTCAGCGTCGAACATAGATCACGAGGTTATTAAATTACACTGGATAATGCAGGCCAGAACTGATGGAAGTTTACACATATTGATCTTCCATCTCTTCTCAAATTATTCAATTTCCCTTGCAAGAGGAAAATCAGGTGCTGAAATACAGCTTAAAATCCGGGTGGCCACGGATCCTGGTTCACAGAAGACAATCCTCTATTTTCCCATCGCAAGCCCTGTTTAAAGATTGTTGTTGTTGTTTAGTCGTTTAGTCGTGTCCAACTCTTCGTGACCCCGTGGACCAGAGCAAGCCAGGCGCTCCTGTCTTCCACTGCCTCCCACAGTTTGGTCAAACTCATGCTGGTAGCTTCAAGAACACTGTCCAACCATCTCGTCCTCTGTTGTCCCCTTCTCCTTGTGCCCTCCATCTTTCCCAACATCTAGGTCTTTTCCAGGGAGTCTTCTCTTCTCATGAGGTGGCCAAAGTATTGGAGCCTCAGCTTCACAATCTGTCCTTCCAGTGAGCACTCAGGGCTGATTTCCTTCAGAATGGAGAGGTTTCATCTTCTTGCAGTCCATGGGACTCTCAAGAGTCTCCTCCAGTACCAGAATTCAAAAGCATCCATTCTTTGGGAATCAGCCTTCTTTATGGTCCAGCTCTCACTTCCATACATCACTACTGGGAAAACCATAGCTGTAACTATACACACCTTTATTGGCAAGGTGATGTCTCTGCTTTTTAAGATGCTGTCTATGTTTGTCATTACTTTTCTCCCAAGAAGCAGGCGTCTTTTAATTTTGTGACTTCTGTCACCATCTGCAGTGATCATGGAGCCCAAGAAAGTAAAACCTCCCACTGCCTCCATTTCTCCCCCTTCTATTTGCCAGGAGGTGATGGGACCAGTGGCCATGATCTTAGTTTTTTTGACGTTGAGCTTCAGACCATATTTTGCGCTCTCCTCTTTCACCCTCATTAAGAGGTTCTTTAATTCCTCCTGACTTTCTGCCATCAAGGTTGTGTCATCTGCATATCTGAGGTTGTTGATATTTCTTCTGGCAATCTGAATTTCGGCTTGTTTAAAGATAAAGGATCCTAAAAAATGAGAGCAAGAGGGGCTTTAAAGTTGCACCTTGACAGTTCAGCACCTGGACAGCAGAATGAACTGGTCAATAGCCTTCTTCAGTTGTGGCTCCTGAAACTTTATATATTTACAGTGGTACCTCTGGTTACGTACTTAATTCGTTCTGGAGGTCCGTTCTTAACCTGAAACTGTCCTTAACCTGAAGCACCACTTTAGCTAATGGGCCCTCCTGCTGCTGCCGTGCCGCCAGAGCATGATTTCTGTTCTCATCCTGAAGCAAATTTTTTAACCCGAGGTACTATTTCTGGGTTAGTGGAGTCTGTAACCTGAAGCGTATGTAACCTGAAGTGCATGTAACCCGAGGTACCCCCCCTCTCTCTATATATATATTTGTAAGTCATCTTGTAAGTGCCATCAGGAGAAAAGACGGGGTGCAAATAAATATATTAAGAGCAACAACAACTGGACACAGCACTCCAGGTGGGGTCTGACCAAGGCAAAATGGGGCAGTACTATTTAGGGCAATAGTTGATTCTTGGGTTTTTAGATTCCAGGCGTTCACAGCTGTTTTCTGCCACTGATTCCTCAGGTCCTTTGAGTTTGGCTTTATTGAGCCAAGCTGCGGAGAAATGGGGGAGCCTTTTGGGGGGAAAGATTAATTATGGGGTATTAATTTGTCCATCCGGGCAGCCACCTGCTAAGACCTTATTTCATTCCTCTTCATGAAGAGCTTCTAGGATGCCCACAAAGACTGAGCCAATTCCCAGCACTTGCACCACTCGTTCAACTTGTTGCATTTTGGATTGGGCTATTGGGGTGTGCGTGTAGAAGAGCCTGTTCCTTCTGGAGACAGATATACTTCCCTTGATCTGGACACGAGACTTCTGTTGATGCAGCCTGGAATTGCATTAGCTCCTTTTGCTGCTGCATCACACAGCTTCCACACAAGAGCAGTCACCTTATGAAGTATATCCAGATCCCTGAACCCCACAGCAATTTTGGCCGTTCCGTGTGGCTTCCCATTATTTTGTTTTGCTGAGCAGCAGGTGGTGCTGTTGATCATTTTCCTGGCGAGAGCAGAGAGGTTTCACCCCCCCCCTCTGCCCAGTTGAAGCAGTTGTCCCACCCCTTCTCTCTGCTCAATTTGTTTTCATTGTGGCACCTCTTTTCACCGTTGCATCAGGGGCCCTTTATATTAAAAGGCAACTTTCTGTTATCACTGCTGTATGCATAAAGGTAAAGGGACCCCTGACCATTAGGTCCAGTCATGGCCGACTCTGGGGTTGCGGCGCTCATCTCGCTTTACTGGCCGAGGGAGCCGGCGTACAGCTTCCGGGTCATGTGGCCAGCATGCCTAAGCCGCTTCTGGCGAACCAGAGCAGTGCACGGAAACGCCGTTTACCTTCCCGCTGGAGTGGTACCTATTTATCTACTTGCACTTTGATGTGCTTTCGAACTGCTAGGTTGGCAGGAGCAGGGACCGAGTAATGGGATCTCACCCCATCGCGGGGATTTGAACCGCCAACCTTCTGATTGGCAAGCCCTAGGCTCTGTGGTTTAACCCACAGTGCCACCCGCGTCCCATACCCACTGTATGCATAGCGGGGAGCTATTCCCTCTGGTGTCTCAACATGCTTGTCCCATCTCTGATGATAGAATGGCAGAACTGTAGGGTCAGAGTCATCTAGTCTAACCCCCTACCATACAGGAATTTCGGCTAAAGAATCCCAGCCAGATGGCCACCCAACCTCTGCTTAAACACCTCCAAGGAAGGAGAGTCTGCAACCTTCTGAGGGTGCCTGTTCCACTGTTGAACAGTTCCTAATGCCAGAAAATTCCTACTGATGTTTAGTCAGAATCTCCTTCCTTGTAATTTGAATCCACTGCTTGGGGTCCTCCCCTCTGGAGCAGCAGAAAACGAATTTCCATGCAAAAGCCCTTCAGGTATTTGATCTATTGTGATCCATTTCATTTGTTTCCATGTGTGTGCGTGTACAGGTTTGACTCCTCGTTTGGCATTATCTGAGCCCCCACCCATTTATATTCTGTAAAATGGGTGTTTTAGAGGACTCGCAACAGTTTCTTTGATTTCCAGAAGTGAGCTCCTGTGAAAGAAATTTCCCTTGAGATTTCCAAGTATGGAGACTTGCATCGAATTCCTAGTTAGCCAGACTTCAGCAATGCATTAGCAGACTGAGTCAAAATGGTCTGCGAGAGCTATACATTAGGCCGCATTCTACATAAGCAAAATATATGTTTCATCTTGGCTGTTTCATCCTCTTCTGCCCCACCATCTCTCATCCAACCAGTCCTTGGAAACACACAACTCATTGTTGTTCTACTGTGTCTGCAGAACCCTCCTTGTACCTTAACTGGCTTTCATTTTCATTTTAATGTTCAGCTTCTTTGGTTCCTCCACAACTGGTTCTTACCAGTTTTGTGGTCAGGCCACATTCTTGCGTACATGACACTGGGCTCACTGATACTGGGTTCAACAGCTGGCCCAAAAATGGAAGCAAGAAGAATTACCGACGATGGAAGAATGGAGGATGAAATTAATGGACTATGCGGAACTTGACAAACTAACGGGAAGGATCCGAAACCGGCAGGACCAGAAGTTTACTGAGGACTGGAGTAAATTTACGGATTATTTGAAAAGTATTTGTGACGACCAGACGATGTTTGTAGGTTTGCAAGAAGTTCTGTGAGGAACAATATTAGAAATATTGCAAAAATGGAGAAGGAGACGTGATATGTTAAGAATGTAAAGGCAATATTAAGTTAGGAAATGCGTAAGAAGTGATTAAGACGGAGGATTATCAGAGGTGCTGATGGAAGTCCAATAAGAATGTATTTGTGATAAATTGTGTGGTATGTCTTATAATTTTGTATGTTAAAAACCAATAAAAATATAATATATATTTTTTTTAAAAAAGATACTGGGATCAACAGAAATCCCAAATCCGTCCTCCGACGTAATGTGTGAAAGGGCCCTAAGACAATTTAGTGAGTTCACAGCTGGGGCGTCATTTGAATCAGGGACTTCCTAGCTGATGCTCTCAGCTGCCACATCACTCCATCATTAGCACAGGAGGGCAAAGGCTGAGCCACCATTAGCCCTGACCACTGACGAAATCCCAGATTTGCTTGGCAGCTGCTGCACGGCTAAGCCTTATGCATTTTTATGGCCGAGAATGAATTTTTGTGTGGCAATGATAACACAAACAGAACGCACGGTTAGCTTAGTCAAGAGATGGACGAGGAATGCAAATGGCAAGTCATTTATTGGGCCCTAACAAACAACAGCACCTTCTTAGCATTAACTGGGTGCTTGCTTGCTAAACTGAAACAATAGCCTAGTTATATTTCTTGCCAGACTTCCTAAGCCTCACATTTGTCATAGCAAACCAGTGATGTATGAACATTTGCTTAGCAGAATGGGTTTTGCAAGAAAG